>NW_006159689.1:938177-947134 GCF_000334495.1 Tupaia belangeri chinensis | reverse complement strand
GCCCGTGTCGTTGGCCTGGGCCTGGCGCAGCAGCAGCACCTTGCAGTAGGGCCTGGCGTCTGTGCCCTCGCAGTCCTGCACCGCCCCTGGGTCTGAGCTGTCCTTCTCCCCCGGGGCTGGCGCCTCCGGAGCCCCCGGCCAGGTCCACTCAAGGGGGTGCTGCCCACTGGCAGAGGACGGAGAGGTTGGCAGGATGGCGCTCACAGCCCAAGTGCAGGCCACACAGCCGCCCGGACAGTGCGCCCCGGGCCTCCTGCCTGAGCCACCTCGGCCTGACCCTGTGGCAGGCTGGCTGCAGAGGAGCCTGGGCCTGGGGTCACAGCTGGGGCTGCAGGGAGAAGCTACCTCTGGGCCAGTGAAGGAGGGCTGGGGTGGGTGCAGGCTGGTGGGGTTGGCAGGGTGGCCTGAAGTGAACATGGTGATCGCAGTCGGGGGAGATGCGGGGGCCGTGTCTGCGGGGGCCGTGTCTGTGGGGACCGTGCATACGGAGGCTGTGCGTGTGGGGGCCGTGTCTGTGAGGTCTCAAGGCTCCACACCCTGGGAGCCCTTCGGCTCAGGCTGTCTGTCCCGGGAAGGGCTGCCTTCCAGGTCCTCGCTACCCCTGCCTCGGCCTTCTACAGCCTTCGTGGTGTGTGGGAGGGACGGGTACCTGCAGGACAGGGACAGACTGTCCCCAGTGTCGATGACGTATGCCTCTTCTGTGACGTTCAGAGTCGGGGGGGTCATGGAGTAGCCACTGGCCAGGCCTAGGACAGGAGACAGGGGTGACATGGTGCCAGGTGGGGTACTCACGTGCTGATGAGGGGCGTGATGGGGCCTCCCCTGGCCACATGAGCACGCGCCTCTCTGGGGCATAGCACAGCCCAGCATCAGTGTGTGTGCCCCAGGCCCCAGACGGCCAGCAGCCTCCACCACGGGCTGCCTGTTGCCCCAATGCCATCCCTGATGGCCCTGGGCAGGACCCACACTCTGGCCCCGGGAGCCTTGTGGCCACTGAGAAGCAGAAGTGGGGGCCCAGCGTGTGTCACGGGGCAGCGCGACCCCATGGCTCTGCCTGCAGGCCCCTCCCTACTGGGCTCCAAGCACATGGCTGCTTCTGAGGGGGTCCTGACGCCCTAGACCCCCCACACCTGCCTCAGCCTCCCTGTTCGTTCCGCTCTGCACGAGTCCTCGACCCCTTGCAGGCGACCTCTGGCCCCGCTCTGGGCTCCCCCACAGGGCTCTTCCCGGACATGCAGATGAACACGGCTTGCCTGGCTCAACACCCGCCTCAGCCCGCTTGGCTTCCAGGGGACACGTGTATCCGTGTGTGAGCTGCCAGGCATGGGTGTCTGTGTGCGCCTGCCTGGGAGGGTCTGTGTGTATTCGCGTGTGGGAACCTGCGTCTTTGTCTGAGTGGCGTGTGTGGCTGCGCGTGTGTAAGCACGCGTGCCTGTGTCCCGACAGTGTGTGTGCACGCATGTGTGTGCAGTCCCGGGGGGGCAGGCCCTGTAAGCACGCATGCCTGTGTCCCGACAGCGTGTGTGCACGTGTGTGCAGTCCCGGGGGGGCAGGTCCTGTAAGCACGCATGCCTGTGTGTCCCGACAGTGTGTGTGCGTGTGTGTGGGTGCAGTCCCCGGGGGGGGCAGGCCCTGGGGAGGTCTGAGCCTGAACTCTAGCAGATGCATCCTGCCAGGACCGTCCTGACAACAGGAAGGGAGGACTGCGTGACCGAGGCCCCGGGCTGCGTCCTGTCCCCGCTCAGGTCCTGTGCCCAGGGGCACAGCCCACTGTCCCACCCCAGCCCTCACTAGGCTCAGAGACGCAAAATCGGGCTCTTCCACGTCCCAGCCGCGTCCGAGAGCCTGGGGCCCTGCCCTGCGGCCAGTGCAGGTGGGCGGGGCCCGGCGGCTGGGGTGGGAGCTGGTCCTAGGCCCCTGGCCCCTGACCCCAAGCTGCTGGAAAGTGGCAGCAGGCGGCTCTTCCATTCCTTTTTGCCATAGGGTGTGTGTGCTCACCAGAGAGAGGGAGTGAGAAACCGCCCCTCACCAGGGATGGTCATGCTGCATTTTCCTCCCAAGGCCTTCGAGAAGCATCCACCTGTGCTTGGCGTGATTTTCAAGCCCCCAGGTCTGGGACTCAAACCGCAGGTGGCCATGTGGGAGCCCAGGGCCTAAATCACTATGCCACCTGCTGGCCCCACTCTGGGATTCACCTTGGCATCACTGAGCCAATGCAGCCCGCAGCCCGCGTGCCTGCTGTGCCCGCTCGCCTCAGACCCCTCCGGCGGTGTCAGGCTCCAAGGCCTCTCCAGGCGCCTAGCCCCACTGTGTAGACAGGACTCACTGCAAAGCCCCCTCCTTCCCCTGAACTGTGAGCCTCCTCCTTGCCTCAGTCCGGCACCTGCCCTGAGCGGCCAGCCTTGGGCCCGGAGTAGGCGGGACCCGGCTCCAGGGCCCCTCCCCAGGGTGGTGCCTGGTCCTCCAGCACACCAGCAGGGCCCAGACCTTGGGGCCACCTCCCAGCCCTGGGGCTGCATGGGACAGAGCTCAGTGAGTGAGAGGAGGCTGAACAGTACAGAAGAGGCTCTGAAGAGGGGAGGCTTCCCTCGGTGAGGAGGGTCAGGGAGGAATCGCCTTAGCTGGGCCTCTAAGGAGTAGTAGGCTCCCCTCAGGCAGCGAGGAGGGGCCATGCCCACAGACCGGGCATGCGTGTGCCCAGCACGGTGGCTGGTTGCTGGGCGAGCTGCAGACGGCAAGGAGAAGGCAGTGGGGCCTTGCAAGGATAAGGGACAGGGCCTCCCGGGGGCAGTCATGGTCACAGTGGAGCCTGCTGGCCAGTCCCTGCCTCTCTCCCCAGGCTGCCCGAGGTGGCTCTGGTCTCCCTCCTCCCTCCCCTCCCTCCCCTTCCTGGGAACTCCCTGGCCCTTCACTAGAGTTCAGGCTGTCGGGCTTTTTACTGTTACACTAACAGTGAAATTATTTTTTACAGAATTATTTTATTTTATTTGAATTATCAGTTATCTTCTAATTTGACCAGAGAGAGAAAGAGAAAGTGAGAAGGCAAACTGCCAAACCTGGGACTCGAACCGCGGTCAGCCATGTGGGAGTCCAGCGCCCCAACCACCACACCACCTGCACTCAGCAGACCCAACTGGGTCACGCTGGGCTGGGCTGTGTGGGTTTTATTCATCGTTCTTAAGCCTGAAACACAGGACCAGCAGCTGAGATTCAGCTGGGTGCAGAACGGCCGGGCAGACGGGGTGGAGGCGGTAGAGCACCCTCCAGGCCTTCAGGTGAATGACGAGCAGAGGCTGGCAGTGGCAGCCCCGACCAGCGCTCTCCCACCAGAAGAGCCCACGGCTGTGTTCTGCAGAAGGCCACGCAGGCCTTCCCTGGTCACCACGGCCCTGGCCTGGACAATGTCCCCTCTGCCCCATCACTGTCCCACTAGGCTCTGTGTGACTGGCCCTCTGTCCTCACTGTTCTGGTCTCTGTGTACATCACTATCCTGGGGACCGAGGCTCTCTGCCCTGCTGCTGAGGGAGCCTCTCCTCCTCCCCACCCTCTGAGGCCCAGGCTCCTGGGGGCCCCACCTTGTCCACTAAAGCTGTCATCGCCGCTCTCTGGCCACTTACACCCATGCTGACCCAGTTCCTGGCTCCCTGTCCCCTCTATGACTTCAGTGTCCCCGATGACTCACGGCACCCTAGCCTTTGAGACGCTCGCCTTCCGTGGGCAGGGGACACAGTTGTCCCTCCTCACACAGCGCCTCCACCTGCCCCTCGCTCCCCGTGCCCACCACACCTGCCACCCAGAGCGCTGCAGCTCCAGCCCGGCCCAGCCTGCAGCGTGCAGCTGCCCACCGGACTAGGCACCCGCAGACACCCGGAGGTCCACGCTTCTGGTGCTGAATTGCTGGCTCGCACTCCTCCACCCCCGCCAGGGCTCCCCCAACAGTTCCCATCTCCCCAAATGAGAGTTGTGATGGGGGCCGCCTCTCCCTCCCAGCCCGGCCGGCCAGACGCATCCCAGGAGCCTCCCCGACGTGATGTGAGCCCACGAAGGGGCACCTCAGCCTCAGTGAGGTTGGTTCCCACTGCACTCCCAGCACATCCAAGGCAGAGCCGTGGCCTGGCCCTGCCCACCCTCACACCCTCCTGGCCCACTCTGGCCTCACTGCACGGCCCCCACGACTCGGAGTCCCACAGCGTGTCCCCTGCCCCCAGCCTCTGCACTCTCCTCTCGACAGGCCCCCTCTCCTTGCCATGTTCGGACCTCAGTTCAGACGTGACCTCCTCACCCCAAAGCCAAGCTCCCCGTCAGCCTCTCAGCCTCCTGCTGCTTAACCCGCCCTCCTTCAGCGCTCTGCAATGGTCGCGTTCACGCACGTGTCCATGTCCTCCATGGGGCCTTGGTCCCAGAGGGCTAAGAACCAAGACGTCCTCTTTCCTCCCCAACCCCGTGCCGCACACAGCACCTGCCTCAGGAAATACTAGTTGAATGAGTAAATCGACGGAGGGATGGAAGGAGGGATGGAAGGAGGGATGGAAGGAGGGATGGAAGGAGGGATGGAAGGAGGGATGGAAGGAGGGATGGAAGGAGGGATGGAAGGAGGGATGGAAGGAGGGATGGAAGGAGGGATGGAAGGACACACAGCTGGGCAGAAGGATGGGTGCATAGATGGATGGGTGGGGGACAGGTGGGTGGACAGGCGGGTGGGTGACGGATGGATGCGAGGACGGGTGAGTAGGTGGGTAAACGGACGGGCAAAGGGATGGATGAATAGAGACAACGGGTGGATGGGGGGGACGGACAGAGGGACGGAGGGACGGACAGAGGGACGGAGGGCTCAGCGGACCTCTGAGGTCTTCCTGGGGTTGGAACTAAGCCCCTCATTCCTGTGGAAAAGGTACTTCCAGTCTCAAAGCACGGGCTCCCCGGTGACTGCAGATCCCAGCCTGCTCAGCCAGGATGGCCTCGGCCCGAAGGCCGCCATGTGCTGAGGCCCCGTGACTGCCCAGCCACCACCTGTGTCCCTGAAGGCGCATCCTTCCTGCCTGCTGTGGTCTGGTTCTGCTGTCCTCCCTTCCCGCTGCAGGAAGCGCTGTCATCCTGGCCTCTGGCGCACTCCCCCTGCCTTCCTGTTCCTGACCCGGGAACTGGCTTCTTCCTTCCCCTGGCCAACAGGGCCCTGGCCCCGGAGCCTGCTGCAGAGTGCTCTGGGCAGGCGCCGGCAGAGGTCAGCGAGGCCAGAGTGCATACCTCCTGTTCTGTGCTGTCAGCAGCCCTGGGACGCCCTCGGCTTTGGGCCACGGAGACCCAGCATCAGCCACAGGAGCACGGGGCAGCGCACAGGGTCTGCCAGCCTCCCCGGGGCAGTGCCGGCACCCTCCGCGAGGGGGCCAGAGTGGGCAGGGGACTCCCGTGGGTTAGGTGCTGGTCTGAAGCCAGGCAGCGGGCAGTCGGCCTGACTTACACTGCCTCATCCGATCTCCCAGTGGCCGGTAGCGGGGGGTGGGGGTGAGTGTCATGCCTCCGGTCAGCAAGTGAGGAAACTGAGGCCAGGCAGCAGGTGGCTGAGGGCAGACAAGCTGGTCAGGTCTGCCCTCTGGGGCAGCTCTCTCCCACCTGAGCCCCAGCCAGAGCCTCAGGGACCCCCAGGGTCAGGAGGGTCACACAGGAAAGCGCATGGCTTCCTGGCCCCAGCCCCCTGCCCCTCACTGCAGGGCTGGCCTCCCAACTACTCCATGTCGGACCAAGATGGCCAAGGTGGACAGGGCTGATCCCAGAGAGCGTGAGCCTGGCTGGCACTGCAAGGCCACTCTCTGAAGTGTCGCCTTGGGCATGTCACCTCCTCTTCCAGGCCCCAGTTCCCCACTTTGTCCTAGGGTGACTGGGCCCTGAGGTCACAAACCACACACTAGCACATCAAGAACCACCACGACAGGGACCAGCAGCTAGCGTAATGGCTGTGTCACTGGACTCCCATGTAGTCGACTGAGGTTCAAGTCCCAGACCCGGTGGCTTAAACTCATGCCGGGCGTGTGTGCGTGCGTGCCCAAGATCCCGAGAGGAGAATGGAGGAGAAAGGATTGCGGCGTGGCCATCCCCCCTGGGGGGTGATTTCTTGCTTTCTGTCTCTCTGTCCCTCTCTGTCTGTCTGGCGAGCGCATGCGCCCTATAGTAAAAACCTCTCCAAAAAAAAGAAAAAAAAAAAAGAACCACCACAACAGCGTGCTGCTGGGTCACACGCTGAGCCCTCTGCTGTCACCTTCTGCTGAGCACGTGGCTTGTCACACCTGCCACCGCTTCTCACTGTGGGTCAGGGAAGGCCTGGCTGGTGGGAGGGCGTCCCTGTGAGCTGAAATGGGCTTTGCGGACTGCATAGGACCCTGCCGGCCCAGGAGAAGGTGAGTTCTCGCTTTCTGTCTGTCTCTCCGTCTTTCTGGTGAGCGCACGCGCCCTATGGCAAAAACCTCTCCAAAAAAAAGAGAGAGAGAGAAAAACTCACGCCTGGCATGTGCGCGTGTGTGCCCGAAACCCCAGGAGGAGAGGGGGAAGAGATTGCTCGTGGCCTTCCGCCAGGGGGTGATTTCGTACTGCTCTGTCTCTCTCCAGTGCACACACGTGCCCTATGGCAGAAACCGGAAAACGGACAGAAACACTTGCCCACTCTGACCCCAGCTGCTCACGCCGGGAAGTCCCCTCTGACAGCGGGAGTGAAGGCACGGTCGGCACCTCCCCCGGCCTGCGCCTCCGCACGTCCTCCACCCCGGACACGTCCCCGGCGGGGCCCTGTCATCGTACAGATGAGGAAACTGAGGCCCGCGGAGGCCCTCGCGCTGTTCTCCTGCTGGTCCGAGCCAGGGCGGTGGAGAGCAGCCGTCTGTAAACACCTGCTTCATCGGCGTTTCGGCAGTTTACGAACTGTCAGGCCTACGTGGACTGATCACCTTTCTCCGTCAGCCTGGCATGCTGCTCCCCTCAGTGTGCTGAGTGATGTGCACCCCCACAGCCACGATCACCTAGTCACAGCCATGCTCAGAGCTGCAAAGGGCTTTGCAGACTGAGTAGGAGCTTGCTGGCCCGGCGGAAGGCGCCGAGGGAGGCAGGGTAGCCTGGAGAACCCGGCCTCTGCCCCTCTCCCAGACAGACTGACAAAGCACCTTGCACTCAGTGTAGAGACCCCCCAATGATGCCCTCCCACAGGGAGCCCCCCAAACATGCCAGGCTGCACCCCTCTGCTCCATCGACATCCCTCCCCTGGACCACACCAGGGTCTCTCTGCTGACCCAGTCCTACCCAGTGGTCACCTGGCCCTTCTAGAACACAGCCCTCTCCTGCCTAAAAGGAGTCTCTACCTCTCTGCTACTCTCAGGCGAGTCCAGGTGCCTTAGTGACGCTTCAGACTCATGGCCCTCCAGCCGCCCATGGGGTGCCTGCTCCGCCCCAGAGACTCCATCGCTGACGCCTCAGCCCAGGGCCACACCCTGAAACCCCTCCTGGGGACTCCCACGGTTCTCCACAGGGCCACGGAGCTGCTGGCTCACTACCTGTGGAAATGCCATGGTCCATGGGGGATGGGCGCTGGTCTTTGCATTGCGACATCTCCGGCATCGGAAGTGGCCAGTGGCTGACCTAAGGCTGGCTTCGAGGGTCGGTGGTCAAGGACAGCCTATATCAGCTGGCGTGGGCAGGTACAGAGGCGAGGGAGGGCAGAGGCATGGGGCTGAGTGGGAAGGCAGGGGCATACGGGGCATGGTGGGGACTGGCGAAGGGCGATGGCCCAGTGGAGCCGCTTTGGCAAGGTCTTGGACTTCAAGGTAAGAACGTCCATGCGGTGGTCAGAAATGCAGGGGCCTCACTGCCACCTGTCTGGCTTTCCCTGCACCCGCCCTTCTCACGCCCTACCCGCCGCCACCCGCGACCAGGCACAGACGTGAAACGAACCATTTCTCCCCTGGCATCTGGCCTCCCTTTCTAATCTCCAGAACAGGCCGCGAGGCCCCTGTCCTGGGAGGCGACGCAGCTGCAGCCACCGTGACCTCCGCCCCGTCTCTGCGGGTCTATGCACCGTTCCGCACACATGAGTCTCAGTTACGGTGGCTCTGAGGGCGTCCTCGAAACCACTGGGAAGTCTGGACCCTTCACTCCCTGGGGTGCCCAGCTGGTGGGAGGAAGCCCCTCGGCCCGGGCACCCGCCCAGGGTGCAGCACTACCTCTGCCTGGCATGCTCGCCTGCCTCCCCAGCGCCGGTCCCCGGAGCAGCAGAGAGGCCCCAGCTGGGTCTGAGCTGGGCGGGGCTGGGCTGCAGGTGCAGGCTGGGAGGCTGAGGGGCCACAAATGCCCTTGGCCTCTGCTGGAAGGGCACGCCCCCTGGGCCCAGGAAGCTGGTGCTCACCTCGTTTTAGAGAGAGCCCTCGGGGGCAGCGTGGGGAAGGAGGTGGTATGGGGCTGAGTGGGGTCTGGCCCTGCGGGGTGGGCTACCGAGTACTCAGATGGAGACAGGGAGGAGGGGACCCGTGGGGCAGCAGGGGTGCAGCTGCCATGCCAGCTGTGCCCGGCCGCCCTGGGGTCAGGGCTCTGCTGGGCCAGCAGGACACGTTATCAGACAGCACAGCTGGCTCAGAGGGGCCCCCAGTGCTGCTAAATCGGGGCACGGCTCCTGCAGCAGGAAGAGGGAACGCAGGCAGGATGTCCTCCTCTGTGGCCCACAAGGCCTTTCCCATGAACCCCCGCTGACCTCGCGGGCCAGGTGGCGGGTTCCCCACTTGCCACGGACCTGCGCCTGCCCAGGCCTGGACTGGGGAGGGTGGCATGGGCACAGGCCTGGTGTGGCAGGTTGCCTTGCCGCCCAGCAGGCCGGCAGGGCAGCGATGAGCGCCCGCACCTTCCTGCTCCCAGACGCATCCCTTCGGCATGACCGGAAAACCGAGACCCCAGAGGAAGCCAGTGTCTGCAAGCTCCGGCAGGAA
>NW_006159689.1:935686-937139 GCF_000334495.1 Tupaia belangeri chinensis | reverse complement strand
AGGTCGGCAGGGCAGCGATGAGCGCCCGCACCTTCCTGCTCCCAGACGCATCCCTTCGGCATGACCGGAAAACCGAGACCCCAGAGGAAGCCAGTGTCTGCAAGCTCCGGCAGGAATCCCTGGCTCCCGCTGTGGGCTAGCTCTCTCAGTCGGGGGAGGCAGGAGGTTCGCTGGGGGCATAGGACAGGGCCTGGCGGACAGAAACCTGCCAAGTGACAGAGCAGGGCTGCACCCACCTGCAGAGAACTTCGCGGTACTCCCGGGACCCCCTCCCCAGGCTCCTCACAGTGCCGCTCCCTGGCCTCCCTCCTGGTCCCCCTGGCTGCAGCACGGGGCTCCCGGGAAGTCCTGCCTGAGGCCTCTGTGCGGAGGCCATACTCCCCCTTGTTCGCCCTCCTTTCAGGGTCCCTGTCAGAGACGGGCATGTTGCTCCCCACGTCCCCAGCCACTGACTGCTCCCACCCCTGCCTCAGCAGCCACCCCCCCACCCCGGACAACAGCCTACTTGTCCCTAGTGAGATGCTGGCCGCTGGCGCCCACCCCACCCACCCCAGGGTCTAGCCGCCTCCACTGCACCGAGTCCTCGCGTACCCCTGGGCTTCCTGCCTCTGGGCCTGTGGACAGTCTGCCCTGCCCAGAGACCCTGGGCAGCCCCTCCAGGAAGCCCGGGCGGAGGGCGCTGCCTCCCTGTGCAGCTCAGTCATAGCTGGGTCTCACTGGGCCACCGAGCGTCGTCATCCTTGGCCTACAAATGTCTGATGCCACATCCGCGACCCTGCCAGTCTGGGCAGGTCAGGTCAGGCGAGGGCCGGCTCCTCCCTGGGCCACCTCGAGCAGGCACCGTGGCGCTCGGCTGGCACAGAGTGGTTAAAAAGCCAGATCCCACCTGACCAAACAGTTCCAATCCTGGCCGCAGAGGCCTGAGAAACGTGTGGGGGTGTGCATGTGCACGCCCAAGGTCCCGGGACGGAGAACAGAGGTGCGGCAGCTCCACTGGGGTGCTCCTCCCTCTGGCAAGTGCACATACCCTCTGGCAAAAGAAAAGAAAAGGAAAAAAAAAAGAAAAGAGGGCAGGCAGGTGGCTTAGTGGTTAAGGGTGCCAGACTCCCACATGGCCGACTGTGGTTCGAGTCCTGAACCTGGCGGCCTGCTCTCTCTCTCTCTCTCTCTCTCTCTCCCCCTCTAGTCAAACTGAAATAAATAAATAAATGAATAAATACAGTTAAATAAAATAAATTTAAAGAAATAAAAAGCAAGGAAGAAAAGAAACAAGAAGACGACGAACCGCAGCCCCTTTCCTTCCCTGGTCGGTGCCGCTGCTTGGAGGTGGGGGCTCCTCGCACACCTCACCCTGTCTGGGGCCTGGTCACGTGGACACTGTGCTCCAGTGAGGCGGCAGGACCCTCCAGCCACGGGGTCTGCCTGCCGGCACCCACACTTGAGTCCCGAGCAC
>NW_006159689.1:934495-935039 GCF_000334495.1 Tupaia belangeri chinensis | reverse complement strand
CCCCCGCGCACCCCGCCACCCCCCCCCCCCCCCCGGACAACAGCCTACTTGTCCCTAGTGAGATGCTGGCCGCTGGCGCCCACCCCACCCACCCCAGGGTCTAGCCGCCTCCACTGCACCGAGTCCTCGCGTACCCCTGGGCTTCCTGCCTCTGGGCCTGTGGACAGTCTGCCCTGCCCAGAGACCCTGGGCAGCCCCTCCAGGAAGCCCGGGCGGAGGGCGCTGCCTCCCTGTGCAGCTCAGTCATAGCTGGGTCTCACTGGGCCACCGAGCGTCGTCATCCTTGGCCTACAAATGTCTGATGCCACATCCGCGACCCTGCCAGTCTGGGCAGGTCAGGTCAGGCGAGGGCCGGCTCCTCCCTGGGCCACCTCGAGCAGGCACCGTGGCGCTCGGCTGGCACAGAGTGGTTAAAAAGCCAGATCCCACCTGACCAAACAGTTCCAATCCTGGCCGCAGAGGCCTGAGAAACGTGTGGGGGTGTGCATGTGCACGCCCAAGGTCCAGGGACGGAGAACAGAGGTGCGGCAGCTCGCCTCGCGTG
>NW_006159689.1:932124-934287 GCF_000334495.1 Tupaia belangeri chinensis | reverse complement strand
GCCTCTGCTGTGTGGCTTTGTTTCTCGCTTTCCCTCTCTCTCTCTCTCTCTCTCTCTCCCCCTCTAGTCAAACTGAAATAAATAAATAAATGAATAAATACAGTTAAATAAAATAAATTTAAAGAAATAAAAAGCAAGGAAGAAAAGAAACAAGAAGACGACGAACCGCAGCCCCTTTCCTTCCCTGGTCGGTGCCGCTGCTTGGAGGTGGGGGCTCCTCGCACACCTCACCCTGTCTGGGGCCTGGTCACGTGGACACTGTGCTCCAGTGAGGCGGCAGGACCCTCCAGCCACGGGGTCTGCCTGCCGGCACCCACACTTGAGTCCAGAGCACCACGCTGGGCTGGGACGTCCACAGGCAGGAGTGAGGCCTGCACGGATCGGCACCCCTGCCTCACGCCATGCCCCTGACCACGCTGGCCCGGGTAAGGGCAGGTGTGCAGGGACAGTAGAGAATTGGGACCACAGAGGGCGAGGTACTCCCGCAGGGCTGACCCAGCTGCCGCAGCCTCCCACGTCCCTGTCCCCAGTGTCGTTCTGAGCTGGTCGTGGTGCCAACATCACTTTCTAGACTAAACCCACGAGACAAAGCTGGGGCAGGGTGGCTGGCCTGCTACCTGCCCCTCATGGGACACAGCTGGGGCAGGGCTGGAGCTGGACCGAGACGCAGAGCTCTGAGGCCAGCACAACAGTGTCCCCAGTGCTGGCCAGCCTGGCCCACCGTCTCACTTGGGAACACCAAGGTGCAGCTGGTGCCGGGTGGGCCTGGTTCCACGCCCGGCAGCATGACGCTGGTTCAGGTCTGGGGTCCCAATCTTCCCACCTTCTCCACCCTGGCTGCCCTGGCCTGGCCACACCCAGGGCTGCACTCGCTCCATGGAGCACCTGCCCGCGGGCTCCTGGGCCCTCCCAGCCAGCAGTGGGGGGTGAGAGGTGGTCTTCTGTCTTCGCTGGCATCTCCTGGCCAGCCACACCCAGGACCAGTCTGGGATGCCCTGTCTCCTCCCTAGCATCCTCTCCCCTCCCTCAGCCTCATTTGCGCTCACTGCAGGGGTGGTCTCGCCCCTTCCCTCCTCCACTGCCCAGCAGCGCTGGGCCTCTCCTGCCCTGGTCCCTGGGAACACCTCCCTCCAAGCCGACCCCTCCTGGTCCTCGCCTGTGACCTATGCTCTGCCTCCTCGGCCACCCTGCCTGTCTCTTCTGGGCCTCAGGCACACCTCAGAGACTAGCTGCCTTCTAGATGTCTCCTCAAGGTGGGGTCTCCCACACTTACCCCTGCGGTCCAGCCAAGACCCCACTTGTCCTCCCCACAGGTCACCTGGTCACTCAACTCATGCTGCACACCTGGAACAGCTTGGCCCTGGGCCGGGTGCAGGAAGCTAGGGAGGGCCCCAGGAAGTGTCCCATCACACCTGCCCAACTCAGGGGCCACTGGACAAACGTCCTCCCCCTGGGGGGGCACCCCCTTTCCTCCTCTCCTGGTCACAGCCCTCCGCCTGGGAAGGCACAGGCGGGAGCACAGAGCAGGCTGTGGTCGGAGCCCTGAGCCCGGGCTGAGCTGCTCTGCCAAGAACCTGCCCTGAGCAGGCGGTCACACCGCAGGCGGTCATGCCGTCCGGTCTAACTCGCCTAACTCTGGATGGGCCTAACCCGCCTAGCCCGGGAAGACACGCAGAGTGGAGTGGGTACCCAGACCCTGTAGTGAGCCGCAACACGAGGGCGGGTCTCAGGCCTCCCAGCACGCCGCCTCCTGCGCCAGCCACGACTCCCGCGATGCTCGGGGACGCCGGGTCTTGCGTGGACGCCCAGCGCATCGCCCCCATGCCGGGCTTCCCCGACGCCCGATCCAGCTCGCGCCCGCCTGCATATTCCCTGCTCCCGGCTGCACAGCCCCAGCTTCAGGTCTGGGGGCTCTCCCCAGCACGACCCCGACCCGCCTCTCCTGCGCCCAAGACCCCCTGCGGCGGCCTCTCCCTTACGATCAGGTCCGGGCTCCTTGGTTGGCGTTATGGCTCCTGTCTCCTCCACCCAGCAGCCCGAGCTTTCCGCCGGTTCCGTGCCGCTGAGCGCTCCCGAATCGCCCGCCCGAGATGCGCTCCAATTCCAGCCCGCGCCTGCCCCTCCCCTCCCCGCAGGCCCCGCGGACGGCGTCCCCCCCGGCCC
>NW_006159689.1:922435-931001 GCF_000334495.1 Tupaia belangeri chinensis | reverse complement strand
CAGCCTGCACCGTGGCGGCGCCGAACCCGGGCGCGTTCTTTCCAGCTTCTTTCGGAGTACAAGAACGCAGTGCATGCGGTTACAAAATACAGGCTTGTTAAACCGTGAAATCGTCCAGAGCCGCGACCTCACCCCCTGCCGGTTCCGCGAGCTGCACCGAGCTTGGCCGCCCCCGCCCCAGGCCTGGCCTCCACTTCGGAGTCCCCCTGACACTTTCGTTGGGCGCTCATTCTTAAGACTTCGTTTTGTTCGGTTGTTTTTGCTCGGGCGAGTGTCTCGCCGGGGCCTCGGGAGTAGAGGTAGAGAGACGGGAAACTGAGACTCCCAGGCATGGCCGGGCAGGACCCCTTTCCTCCTCTCCTCTCGGAATTTTGAGCAGGCATCCCACGGGTCTGAGTGATTCTCAGGCCACCGGGGCCCGGACTCCAACCTCTCACTTGAGCACACGGGTTCCAGCCACCTTCGCTCACCACTTGCTGGCCCAATTTTTTTTTTTTTTTTTTTTTTTTTGGCTTAAGTCAGGTGACACTTTATGATTTGGCGACGCTCCCACGGACTTCCTTTCTCTTTTCGGTTTTCTCTAGAACTTTCCTATTTAAAAATATATTCTACCGCGAAGACTAGCTCGCTCGGCCCTTGCTTCATCCTTCCTCATTCACGGCTCCCCACCGCCTCCCTCTCCGCCCCATTCCTCCTTGGGGAAGACAAAACTCAGATTTCCATAACCACCGCCCGCTCTGAAGAAGCATCAGGTTGGATCACAGGTCAGTGGGGTCGTTCAGATGGCTTAACAATGGGAGAGTCAGGCGACCGGTTCCCAGGTCAGGTTACTCTCAATCACATATTGCTGTTCGATATTTTTCTAGTTTTAAAACTAAAAATATTGTGAGATGTAACACTCTTACGGAAAGTACACAAGATGTTAACGTTGAGGCCAGCAGGCGGCGTGGTGGTAAGGGCGCTGGACTCCCACATGGCCGACTGCGGTTTGAGTCCTGGACCTGGTGGCTTGCTTTCTCGCGTTCCTTCTCTCTCTCTCTCACTGTTCCTCTCTTGTCAAATTAAAATAAATACATAAAGAAAATTAAATAATTATTTTTAAAAAGATGTTAATGTTTTAAAGTGCTTTCCTTTGTTGTTTAATCGCCAAAGCTGAGCGTACTCTCTACACTGCCACATAGGGAGATGGGGGATGGAGAAAGTGTCCCCCATGGGGAGTCTTCACCCTGCAACCTGCCCTCCCTGTGGTAGGCATGAGCCCGCTCTGCAGTTTTCAAGCTGCCCCGGCCAGACCCCAACTATGCAGTCAGCTTGGGTCAAGCTAGCCTAACCACCAGGCTACACTTGAACTTCTCAGTTTAAGTATCCCTTATCTGAAATTCTCGCGGCCAGGAATGTTTTGAATTTGGCATTTTTTGAATTTTGGAGTAGTTTCACATGCATAATGAGACACCTTGGGGGTTGGACTCAAGTCTAAACATGAAATTCATTTCTGCTTTGTATACAGCTTAGGCACAGAGGCTGGAGGTGACGTCACACAGTATTTTCGTATTGCAAAGTTTTAACTGTCCCTGGGACCAGCAGATGGCATAATGGTTGAATGGCTTGACCCCCACATAGCTGACGCCTTTGAGTCCTGGACCTGGAGGCTTAAAACTCACACTGGGCATGGCCATCCCCTAGGAACCATTTCTGGAGTTCTGTCTGTCTTGCTCTGTCTCTCTGGCGAGTGCATGTACCTTATAGCAAAAATATCTCTCTCTGAGAAGTTTTTAGGGCTCATCGCCCGGGGTCAGGTGTGGAATTTTCCACCTTTGGCGTCACATTCTTTAGATGTTGGAGCATTTCAGGGTTTGAATTTTCAGATTAGGGACGTCCAGCCTGGAGAGTGTGAAGCAGAGGGTGGGTCAAGTGTCTCGTTTCCCAAAAGAACTGCCTGAGGACGGTTCTGGACAGGCGGTTCTGTTCCAGGGCTCTCTGGCTGTACCCGTCTGCCCTGCGTGGGAATGCGGGGGCTCTTCGGGCTGGCGGTTATATGCATGAGAGCCAAGCTTGATGAAAACCTTGGTGTCCGGAAGCTTCCACTTAAATCTTCGGCGCATTCTGGCCGTTCCGTGCACGTGTGATATGCGTGATATGCTGGGATGTCCATTGGGCGGGAGGGCCCACCTAAGGCCTCCGGGAAGTCGCCTTTCTTCCCACCCATGAACACCGAGCCCCTCTAGTTTTAGCGATGCCTCAGTCTGTATCAGTGATGTTTCATTGGCTTAACATCTTATATCTACCCGATGGAGCAGCGTTGTGGCTTGAATAGGAACCTTGACAGAATGCTGAGAACAGAAGACCGTGAGGTCGCGAGCACGCGCGCTCCCAGACAGCCTCGCTCTAGCTCCCCCTGGCATCAGGCGTCCCGAGTGGGGAGTGCATAGAAACGAGTAGCCGGTGGTGGCTGGGACCGTGGGGCAGGGGAATGGTGGCAGGGAGGCTACCCAAGAGCACAGCGCTTCTTTCTAAAGGGATGAAAGCGTTTTCCGATTGCCGTGAAATCAGTCTGTGAGTACAGAAAAACTGAACATACTGAAAGCCACTTTAAATGGGCGAGGTGCGGTATGGGGGTCCCCTCATGAGGCTGCCCCACATTGCCGCAGGCCCGTCCTACCCGGTTCTTGAGAGGCCGAGGACAGGCCGCTGGCCGGCCGTGGGAGAACCGCGCCGGGGCAGCACACGTGGGCGGCGCTCACCCAGGAGCCCAGGCCGCGGCGCGTCGGGCGGTGCTGTGCGCTCTCGCGCTTCGGCAGGCCGTGTCCAGCCCGTGGCCCCGCCGAGAGCGCCCTGCGCCCCGGAGAGGGGAATCCCCATTCCACACTGTCCTATTCTCATTAAGTACCTTCACTTCAAGAATGGTAGAGTAGTTCCTGTTCTTCCCTGAGGCAATGCCCGAGTGGACAGGAGGGAGACGAGACGCTCGGAGCCTCCGGCACGCACCAGGCCCTGGCCGCCACCTGGCTCCCTGCCAGGGCACGGGCGCGGGCTCCGTCTGTGCGGACAGGACTGTGTTCCCACTAGCTGCGGAAGTGCCGTGGGGACGCGTTCGGTTCCCTCGCCCGGCTCCGGGCCTCGACCGGAAGCCCTGGGAGGTCTAGAACAGGACAGACGCCCCCACCCGGCCATGTTATTTGAAGTAACGTGTTCTGAACCGCCCTAGTGCAGAACCCACCGTATCAAGGAGGATTTCTCCCGTGCGCGCAGTGAGGGTGTGCGCCCGAGTGCGCGCGCCCCCTCTCTCCTCCTCCTCTCCCCTTCCCTCCCCTCCCCCTCTTCCCTCCCCTTCCCCCTTCCCCTCCCGCACGCAGCTCTCCGGGCTGGTCTGCGCGGATCGGGCCAGCCCGTGCTGCCCCCTAGTGGACGCCGGCCTTCCGCGGGGAAGACGGACCGCGCGGTGTCGCAACCGCTCGCAGAAGCGGGTTGCTGGACCGGCCTGGTAGCTCACACCGCTCCATGAGGCCTCCCAGCTGGGACCACAGGGCGGCCTGGTCCAATTCTGGTTCAGTCTAAGGGCAGGGCGTGGCGGGGGGGCCTGCGGTCGAGCTGGGAGGTCGAGGCAGAAGGTTGGAGACGTGGCCAGACCCTATCTTAAAGAAAAGCCCTAGCGGGAACCAGCAGTTAGCATAATGGCTATGTCGCTGGACTCCCACGTAGTCGACCGCGGTTCGTGTCCCGGACCCGGTGGCTTAAAACTCACGCCGGGCGCGTGTGCGTGCGTGCCCAAGATCCCGAGAGGAGAATGGAGGAGAAGGGATTGCGCCGTGACCATCCCCCCGGGGGGTGATTTCTCGCTTTCTGTCTCTATGTCTCTCTCTGTCTGTCTGGCGAGCGCAAGCGCCCTACAGTGAAAATCTCTCAAAAAAAAGAAAAGAAAAGCCCTAGCCCCGATGGTGCCTAGCGACGAACGCTGCAGTGGCGGGAGCGGCGTGACCAGCGCCCGACTGGCACCACCGTGTGGCCGTGCTGTGCCTGTGTCCACGCTTCCGAGACTGGTCGTCTTTGAATCAGCCCTTTTTGCCCCCACCCACCCACCAATCACTTCCGCAATTGTTTTTAATTTTTAAAATAACTAATTTTATTTATCATTATTACTATGATTTAATTTGCTACAGAGCCACATGCACTCACCAGAAAGACAGAGAAAGAGAAAATGTGGAAGTCCAACGACGAAACCATCAGGCCACTTGCTGGCTCCCTGCAATTGATTTTTTAAGAAGTTTGGAGTGATTCATGTGAAGGGGAGGCTGTATGAAAGGTGTTTATCATGCAATTTCAAAATCGCGCAGGGTGTGTTTGTCTTAGGGCGTCTGTGCTCATGGGAGGGAGGGAGAGAGGGTCAGAGACTGGAAGAGGAAAAGTGAGAAATCTGCACCCCAGAATGGCCACGCGGCAGGCCCTCCTCCATTCTCTGGGGGTGCCTGGCCCTGCGTCCAGCTTGGGCCACTGTGACCATTGCCGCTGTACACATTTGTGCAGGCGCTTGTCTGAACGCCTGTTTTTCAGTTTTCACGGGAATACTGAGAGCAGAATTCTGCCACGTGGTAATTCCAGCTCAGTGAGTTGAGGAGCCATCAGAGCGTCTCCACGCGGCTGCCCCACTTCGCACTCCCCCCAGCACTGCTGAGGGCTCCCGGGTGCCTACTACTCTGCTTGTTTTGTGGTACAGAACTGGAAACTGTCAGAACCACTGAGGGCTAATTCTGACACAAGACAGTTAAGTTTGTATCAAAAACGGATGTCCTGGCAAGAAAATATTACAAGAATTCACATAGCTACCTAAAGAAATGTGTTTATTCAAGTATACAAAGGGCGGGCAGATGGCGTGCTGGTGGAGGTGCTGGCCTCCCACAGGGTCAACTGTGGTTCAAGTCCTGGGCCTGGAGGCTTACTTTCTCACTTTCCTTCTCTCTCTGTGTCTCTCTGGTTAAATTAAGTAATAATTATAACTAAAATTAGAAATGAATATACGAATAGGTCAGACAGATTTATGGGAGCACATACATCACGCAAACAGCAGCCACAACAGAGCTGAAAAGGTTATATTAATACCAGACCAAATAGACTTGAAGACGAAATTGTTGTTAGAGAACAAACGTGTAGCGGTTAAGGTCGCAGCCAGTAAGAAGCAACGATGATGAACAAATGCGCCCAGCGGAGCCCTCAGACACCGACAGCTAAATGACCGACAGGAAGGGAGACAAACACTCAGCATGACAGCTGGGATCCTACTGCGTTCCCCCCAGTAACAGCTAGGACTACGACGAGGCAGAAAGTTAGGAAGAAGTAGGGATTTAAACAGCGCCATGGACACACCACTCTGAATGGTACCCACTGAGCCCGCCCCACCACCACCGGGTGGACTTGAGTAGGTTGAGTAGGTAGGCTCTTGCTCCGTCTGCCTCCCACTTTCTCCCTCCCGGGACGGGAGTGTCTGCCCTACGCCCTGTGCCTGTGCATCCTCAGGTTCCTCAAATTCTTTATCACTGAGCTCCCCAAGCCAGAGTTCTGGAAGAGCTGCAGGCTGGCGCCTATGCCGCTGCCTCCACGGTCCGCATTTTCCAGGTCTACGCAGCTCCGGGCGTCTTCCCACGTGAGTCTCCGCCCTGCCACTGCCAGTGGTGGGTGAGAAAGGGCGTGTGGCGGGCATTGCTCCAGCTCCATGTGGCCCATCTGGCAGCAGAAGAAACCTCCAAAGGCCTAGATGTGTCCGTGACCAAAGCCTGCAGTGTGACCACACTCCTTTGAGGGTGTCCTCAAGTGCTACCTACCTGAGACTCGGGAGGGAGACGTCACCGACAGGCTGGGGAAGCGGAGGATCCCGCCTTGTGGGTGAGAACGAGGGTCAAAGGAATTGCTTCGCTACCAGACACCCTGCAGGCCCAGTGCGCACTGGTGGGGAGAAGCACTCAGCACTCACTGGACGTTTGCCGGACCCTTGAAACCTCGGGAGAATTGCAGTTCTCCTCGGGAGTCACTTTGCCTTCCCTGGGAACGGAGAACGGAGGGCGCATGGAGGAAGAAGGAATTTTTAGCTCCCCTCCCTCCCACACGCACTCGAGAAAACCTAGACTAGCGGCCCTGGTCGTGGCCCGTTTCTGGGTGAGCTGTCCTGACCTCCCAGATGCCCCAGACCTCTCCTGGCCTTTGCTCATCCCTCTGCTCTGACTCTAAGGTAGCAGCACAAGTCTTCATAAGCGTGCGCTTTATTCATCCCTTTCGCACGGACAGGAGGCGGCTGAGCCAGTTCCCCACAATGTGAGGGAGGGCTGTAGGGAGGAGGGCCCTGGGCTTCCCGTGGTGCAGGCCTGTGAAGGCGTGGGCTGGCCGGGGAGGCCGTGCTCGCCAGGTTCTTGCTGTGCGTGGCACCTCTGACTGACAGAGCGTCTATGGGAAAGAACGGGTTAAGCTATTGGAGACTGTGCGTTTTACATGAAGAATACGAGTGGGGGCAGGAGTAGAGTGTGTGGATTAAATTGTCCCCTAAGTGGTGTTTACATTGAAATCCTCATCTCGCTCAGGTTGCGGCTGTATTTGGAGACAGGTCTTTGTTGAGGTGGCCTGGGTCAGTGAAGTCACTGGGATGGGCCCTAATCCAGTCTGAGGACACAGACAGGCCGCACCGCACTGAGGAATCACCGTGGGAGCACACAGGGAGAGAGCCTCAGGAGAAACAGACCTGCCCACACCTTGATTTTAGACGTCCAGCCTCCAAAATTGTGAGAAAATTAATTTAGTTAAGAAAAAAAAGTAATGGGGACCTGCAGATGGCGTAATGGCTGCATCATTGGACTCCCATGTAGTCGACCGACCGTGGTTCGAGTCCTGGACCCAGTGGCTTAAACTCACGCCAGGTGCGTGCATGCCCAAGATCCCAAGAGGAGAATGGAGGAGGAGGTGATTTCTCGCCTTCTGTCTCTCTGTCTCTCTCTGTCTTTCTGGCTAGCACATATGCCCTATAGCAAAATCTTCTCAAAAAAAGAAAGAAAGAAAAAGAAGAAGAAAAAGGAAAGAGAAAGGACTGAAATACTGACAGGAGCTGCGCTACAACGCGGACCCCAGAGCCACGCCAAGGGGAAGGAGCTAGACCCGGACGGCCCACCTCAGACTCCGCTCCCGCGGGGTTTGGGTCTAAGCGAATGTGCACACAGAGCATCGGCTGCCCCAGGGCACGTGGAAACGAGGAGACGCAGTGAGACACAGCTTGCTCTTAGGGCTAGTGGAAATGCTATAAGGTTATTTTCAAATGAGGCATGACTTTCCTGTTGACCAAGTAGAGTGAGGAGCGCTGTGGACCCCGGAAAGGAGCTAAGTCCTCGAAGCGCAGTCTTAAAGTGGGTGAATTTTACAGTAGGTGAATTATACCTCAGAAAAGCGGGTTTTAAAAATGGAAGGCAGTGAGGCCAGCAGATGGCGCGGTGGTTACGGCTGGACGCCCACAGTGCCAACAGCAGTTCTAGTCCTGGACCTGGTGCTTGAAAATCACACCCGGCACTGCCAGGGGGCCCAGAGGCCCTGCGGGATGGAGACGGGATCTCCGAGTGGCCATCTCCTTTGGGGATTTCTTACTTTCCTTCTGTCTCTCTGTCTCTCTCTGGCTAACACATACACTGTGGCAAAAGCCTAAAAAAAAAATTGATAGTTGACAATAATTATTCCAGGCATTATGTCGGAGGATGAAACATGCTCTATTTTATTTTCGTGTGTCCACAGGAGAGATTTATTTTTAATCGAATGTTTAAGTTAATTAATACATATATTTAATATTGGTTAAATATTCATACAATTTTTTGAAAGGTACTTGCTATAGGGTGTGTGCGCTTGCCAGAAAGACAGAGACAGAAAGCGAGAAGTCACCCCCCAGGGGGGATGGTCACACCGCAATCCCTTCTCCTCCATTCTCCTCTTGGGATCTTGGGCACGCACGCACACGCACCCGGTGTAAGTTTAAGCCACCGGGTCCGGGACGCAAACCATTGTTGAATACATGGGAGTCCAGCAACACTGTCATTAGGCCACTGCTGGTCCCCACATTAATACAATTTTAATGAATAAAAATTGAAGATAACCTCATCGGGGTTGCAGTGTCCCCACCTCTGTCATTGTCCCCTGTTCTGAAGCACAGCAGACTGCTGAGAAGCTGCAGGCTGAGAGGTCAATGTGGTGACAGGTGTGGTCACAGCCCTGGTCTTGGGGCCCGGTGCCGCCTTAACCCTGACCTTGCGGATGGCAGTTGCACATCCGGGGAGAGCAGAGGCCTGCCGGTCCCGCATGGACTGCTCAGTCCCTGAGATGCCCAGGACGTCGCTCCAGCGGCGCCGCCCACCTGTCGGTCCGCGACCCACGGCCAGGGTGGTGGAGGAGGGGAAGCTTAGGTGGCGCGGGTCCGGCGACACGGGGCGGGGGTGACGCGGACCAGGCGGCCCCAGC
The DNA here is from genome assembly GCF_000334495.1 of Tupaia belangeri chinensis. Lineage (NCBI taxonomy): Eukaryota > Metazoa > Chordata > Mammalia > Scandentia > Tupaiidae > Tupaia > Tupaia belangeri. Next base: position 922,529 of record NW_006159689.1, on the reverse strand, counting down.
GCGGCGGTGCTGGAGGAAGGAGCGCGGGCCGCGCGCAGGTCCAGGGCGGGTGGGGCTCGGGGGTCGGGGGCCGGCGGCGGGGGCGGGGGGGGCG
>NW_006159689.1:915098-921708 GCF_000334495.1 Tupaia belangeri chinensis | reverse complement strand
CCCCCGCCGCGGCAGGACAGAGCCGGCCCAGGCGCCGCCGGGGCCGCGTCCCATCGCCAAGGGCGCGGAAGGCGTGCGGGCGAGGAAGGCCCGCGGGCTGGCGCGTCCGCCTCGGGGCCCCGCGGAGAGGAGGCAGGCATGAGAAGGTCGCAGGCGTTCGCTCGGGGCGGAAAGAAAACTCGGAGAATCGCTCGCCATCTGAGGGTTCCAGACCCCAGAAACGCCAGATCCCTCTGCTGCTGCCCAGCAGGAGAAGCGACCCGCTGATTCTGCCCCCTGCCCCCCAGCTAGGTTATGAGGTCACCGCAGAAGACCTGACTTGGAGAAGAGAGCTGCGATCCAGCGGCTCGCCCGGTTCTTGAAGGGTGAGGCCGCGCCTGGGCAGCTGCGGTTCTCCCGCTGCGCGCACTGCTGTTGGCTGCCCGGGACGCAGCTCCGCAGGCCCTGCTGGCCAGTCGGCATTTGTCTCAGCTTTCCCTGGACCTTGGCCTCCTGTGACCCCGTAAAGGAAGGGCCCCTTGTCCTGGCCTTGTGGTTCCTTAGAGGGGTGCTGGAGGGGACGACTGAGCCTGGCATTGTCCCCAGAGCCGGCCCAGCCCAGGGAGCTCCTCTGGACCCGCCAAGGTGGTTAATTCTCTAAAGAGACAATGTCCATTCTCACCCTCTTTCCTGCCACAGCTGCTCTGAGAAGTTGGGGAGCAGGAGGTCGGAAGATCAGTGGTCAGGATCCTTGCAACAGAGGGGGGAGCCCTGGGACCAGTTTCCTCCAGGCAGGAGGAGCAGGGTGCTGCCACAGTGCAGCTGCCTCTTCACAGATATGTATATATGTTTTCGCGTGTGTGCGTGTGTCATACACACACATGCACACGACACACACATTCACACACGTGCATGTCATACACATGTATTTGCGTGTGCATGTGACACGTGCATGTATATCCATATGTGTGGCACATACATATACAGTTCACATATGTGCATGTCACACACATATTCATGTATGTGCGTGACATGCATGTATACTCACGGAAGTGTATGTATCATATATCCATGGGTGTGTGTCACGCGTGCATGTTCATGTGTGTGCATGTGAGACACATACTTTCATGTGTGTGCGTGCGGCATTGCTCTTGGAAGCCTGTAGAGGAAGAGGGGACTTATGTGTGACTCGGTGAGCCAGTTGTGACCTGGCAGGTGTTCTGCAGCCCAGCAGGTAGGGAGTAGCACCACCTTAGGGCTCCCGGCACTGACCACTGGGCGATGTCACTGTTGCCACAGCAACCCAGCTCTTCCCTCTGCTTCCCACTGCCACCTGGCCGCCCCGGCCAGGCCATCCTAATGAGTGCGAGGTGACACTTGGCAATTCCAGCCTTCTGGATGCTTCTGCCTTCTGCGCTCACATGCTTAGAGGGCGCTGTATAGCTAGCCAAGAGAGCCATGTGGCTTTCACCAAGTTCTTTTTCCTTTAAGAATTGTTTCATCTTATTCATTCATTCATTCATTTGTGTTAATTTGACCAGAGAGAGACAGAGAGAGTGAGAAAGAGAGAGAGAGAGGGAAAGTGAGAAAGCAAGCCACCAGGTCCGGGACTCAAATTGTGGTCAGTCACGTGGGAGTGTCCAACACCTTAACTACCACGCCACCTGCTGGTCCCCAGGTACTTTTTTAAAAAATTATTTTATTTAACTTTATTATTTGTCTTAATTTGACCAGAGAAAGGCAGAGGGAAGTGTGAAGGTAAGCTGCCAGGCCCGAGACTTGAACTGCAGTTACCCATGTGGGAGTCCAGTGTCCTTAACCACCACACCACCTGCTGGCCCCAGTTCTCATGTCAGCATTTTACAGAATGAATTTGGCAGCCAGGAGGCAGCGCCCCTAGCCTAGACTTCTGTCTCTCCGCTCGCTCTCCTGCGCAGCTCTCCTGCCCCAGCTGTGGTTCAGAGCCCTGCCTGCTGGAGTCGTCCTGGCTCCTGTCTCCTCCAGGTGGTCACGGTGGCTTTCTCTTAATGTCTTTTGTGACCTTAGCACTTTTGAAGAGTGCTGGCTAGTTATTTTGTATAATTTCTCTCAATTCGGATTTTTCTGCTGTATTCTCATGATTATATCAAGGCTATGAATTTTTAAAAAATAATTGTTTAATTTTATTTATGATAATTATTTTTTTATCATCTTTATTTTATTAATGCACATTTTGCAGCAAACGAGATAATTTTTTAAGAATTATTTAATTTTATGTATCATTATTACTTTTTTATCATCATAATCTTCTTTATATTACATTGGATTACATATGACTTTACAGTGTATTACACTGTTTTTTCAGAAGGGAATGCCATGTATGTCCGTCAGTACAGAGACATTAATCTCCCCACTTCAACATTCAATATCTTTTCTATGTTTTCCCCAATCATTATTATTATTATTCTAATTATTTTTTAAAACAGTCAATCGCTATTTCTCATTTTGCTTGAAAAAATACTTTGCCCATCATGAAGTACTTCTCAGACCAATCCAGTTGAGAATATATGTCATCATCAACAGTTAATAAGCCATATCTGTTTCTCACTAACGTCCTGCCTCTCTATTGTTCACTTCTATCTTTCTCTATCCTCTTCTCTTCACTTCCCCCATTCCACACTGTCCTATTCTCATTAAGTACCTTCACTGCTTTTATGTCCTCCAATTTTTTGGCTCTCTACCATAGAGTGCGGATAGTCAGTATATACTGAGTGGTCCCAGCATGATTTTTAAGCTGCCACGTCCAGGACTCAAACTGCAGTCGATCATGTGGGAGTTCAGCACCTTCACCACCACTTCTCCTGCTGACCCCTTGTTGTTCTTTTTTAAAGACTGTTTTGGCTATTTTGGGTTACTTGTGAGGAACCTCCATATTGTTCTCCACAGTGGTTGAACTAGTTTACATTCCCACCAACAGTGTAGGAGGGTTCCCTTTCCCCACATCCTGCCTAGGATAATGATTTTGGAAAATTTGCTATAGGGCATGTTTGCTCACCAGAGAGAGATACAAAGAGGGAGAGAGACAGAGAAAAAAAGTGAGAAAGCAAGCCACCAGGTCTAAGACTCGAACTGTGGTCCACCATGTGGAAATTCAGCCCCTTAACTATCATGTCACCTTCTGGCCCTAAGGGGCTGGATTTTTTTTTTTTTTTTTTAGAGAGATATTTTTGCTGTAGAGTGCAGGAGCTCGTCCAGAAAGACAGAAAGCAAGAAGTCACCTTCCAGGGGGCCAGCCATGCCACAATCCCTTCACCATTCTCTATGGATTTTAGGCATGCATGCATATGCACCCAGAGTGAGTTTCAAGTTCTAGGTCTGGGACTCCAGTCACAGTTGACCACCTGGGTTAAGTCCAGCGTCTTAACCATAACGCACCCTCTCAGCACATCAACTCAGAGCACAGGGTTCCTGTGTGTTTCTTTTTTATTTTTTCTAGAGCTTGCTACAGGGTGTGTGCGCTAGAAAGAGTAGAGCCCAAGCCCCACCCCCCACCCCCCAAGAGATGGTCACTCAGCAATCCCTCCTCCTGGGATTTCGGGCACAGGCACCGTACTCAGTGTGTTTTCAGGTCTCTGGGGTCAGGACTTGAACCATACAGCTGCCCATGTGGGATCCAGTTGCCTTGGCCACCATGTCACTGTCTGGCCCAAAGTTATTATTTTCCCTGTGTAGTAAATATTTGGGTGGGTATTGATTCCATACAAAAGCACTGTTTATCCAGAAAGTTCCACCAGTAGCTTCAGCAGTGGTCTGGCTGAAGTCAGAGTCAGGTTGTCGCTGAGTCACTGTGGTGTTCCAACGGGGAGTTCCTTCCCTGCTTAGTTAGAGTTAATTTCTAAGAGAGTGCTCTTGATTTATTGATTTATTTACTTACCCAGTTATATCTGCATGGACTCACCACTGTTTATTTTATCCTTCAGGCCATTTTTTTTTTTTGAGAGGCTTTTGCCATAGGGTGCGCGTCCTCCCCAGACAGAGAGAGAGAGACAGAAAGCGAGAAATCACCCCCTGGGGGGATGGCCACATGCAATCCCTTCTCCTCCATTCTCCTCTCAGGATCTTGGGCACGCACGCACACACGCCTGGCGTGAGTTTTTAAGCCACCGGGTCCGGGACGTGAACTGCGGTTGCCTACCTGGGAGTCCAGCGACATAGTCATTACGCTAACTTCTTACTTTTGTTGCTAAAATTGTTCTGGGTTTGGCCTTTGTGAGCTCTTTCCTCTTAGTCCTTTGAGTATGCTTGCATCCCCTCACTTCCCCCAAGCACTTTTTTAAAATTGCCAGAGTGTGTGTGCTCCTTGCGAGAGAGAGAGAGAGAGAGAGAGAGAGAGAGAGAGAACATCCCCGATAGGGTGTGGTCAACTGCAATCCCTTCTCCTCCCATTTTCCATCCTCTCTGGAGTCAGGCCACAAACACACATGCATTTGGCATGCTGGGGCCAGGATTCCAACTGCTGTCAGCCACGAGGGATCCTGCTCCCTTAACCACAAGGCGATGGAGTGGGCCCCAGCACTTCTTCACTTCCTAGCCCCCCAGATGCTCCCGGGTCATCTTGCATTTTCCTGCCCCAGTTCTCCAAGGACCTTTGGTTCCTCTCACTGGAGAATGGAATGTAAAAACGAGGTCTGGAGGCCGCAGTGTGCCCACAGCTGCTGGAAGTCTCTTGCGCCGGGGTCCTCGGGGACACAGAGCTCGGAAGCCCGTGTGTATATTCTAGCCCGTGCATGCACACGCACCCGTAGGTCCCAGCTCATCTGTGTGTAAATCAGTGCAAACCGATACTGGGTCTTCACTCCGTAACCCCAGGGCTCATCTGGAAACTCCCCCTTTCTGTGTGACTTCTTTCTGCAGCCGTTTCTCCAGGGAGAGCTGATCTGTACCTGCAGCGTATTCGCTGGTAGTTGGGCGGGGACACATGAGAACAGTCCTGGCCCTGTCTCAGAATGACCTGGTCCGCCCGGGGCCCTGAGCGATTCCTCTGTGACGCAGCTCTGTCCGTTCATCCCAGAACCATTCCACTGCCGAAAGGCCCTTGGCGGGCAGGTGGCTGTGCTGTGAGAGACTGGTCTGGCGACTTTCCCGCAAAGGCTTCTCTCCGCTTCCTTCTAAGGAGTGGTCGCGCGCAAGTCACAGGCTCTTCCCTGCGGCCTCCAGGCCCTGAGCGGGGCCACCGTCTTCCTCCTCATGTCATCGCTGTTTTGTCTCTTACAGATGACGGAGCTGAGAGCCAGAGCCCTCGAGTGGCCTGAGGTGGCCGGGGGCCCTGCCAGCCTGCACCTGCAGTGCCCTCACCTCCCTGCAGGGCACTGGTCCTTGAACAAGACGCTCACCTGGACAGCGGCCTGCGGCGCCTGGCTGGGACTCAGTGTTCCCGCGCCCTCTGTCGGCCCAGCGGGGCTGGCTCAGACGCTCAGAGATTCCTCCCGTCTGTCCCCTTCCCAAGGCCATCCTGACGCGTCTACTCAGCCCTGGGTCCTGCCTCAGGACGCTCCTCCACCCGCAGCCCTCAGGGAGCGAGGGGCCAGCTTCCATGCGGGACCTTCCTCCTCTCAGGCCACTGAAGTCTCTGCCAGAGCACCAGTTTCCAGCGGGGAGCCTCTCCATTCCGGCTGCTAAGTCACTTACTTGGACGGCGAGAAGGGTGCCCCCCGCCCTGCACGTGCACACTCCTCTGCCTGTCACCCAGCGTCCCACCTGCCTTCCCTCCCTGTCTGCCCACCACTGTCTTCCGCACACTCCGCCCGTGGCCAGCTCCCTCTAACCCAACGTGGCCTGCCCTAGGACGGTGTGTGCCACGGGCAGAGCTTGGCAGCCCTGGCGGGAACTTAACTGGGGTGGACGTGGGCGTGTGGAGAGGAGCCCTGAGGCGAGGGAGGCAGCGTGTGCCACCCACACCAGAGGGAGGCTGAGGAGCTGCAGGGGAGGGTTGGGCAGGGAGAGAAGTGGTGCTCCGGGTCACCCCGTGGGGAAGGAGGCGGCCCACCGCAGCCTGCCTTGGTCTGAGTCACCTCTGGTGTGCCATGGCGCTCACTGCTCAGGGCTGCAGGCTGGCCTTTCTCTGCCCAGGAAGGGACTGTGATTTGTTAGGGTGGGTTTGGGAGTGGACACACAGGTGAACGGGCATCTTTGACGTTAGCTAAGTAATTAAGGGGTGCCTCACTAGGGGCGATGGCTCAGGAATCGCAGGTCCGTGGGGGTCAGGATTAGGGATCCATCCCGGCTGGTCTACTTTTGAGATCCATGGAAGTCAGCCACTTGGGGGATCCACGAGGGTCAGTTGGTCAGTGTTTAGGGACCCCCCCCCCTAAAAAAATCCCTCTTTGGGAACCAGCAGTTAGCGTAATGGCTATGTCGCTGGACTCCCACGTAGTCGACCGCGGTTCGTGTCCTGGACCCGGTGGCTTAAAACTCATGCCGGGCGCATGTGCGTGCGTGCCCAAGATCCCGAGAGGAGAATGGAGGAGAAGGGATTGCGGCGTGACCATCCCCCCGGGGGGTGATTTCTCGCTTTCTGTCTCTATGGCTCTCTCTGTCTGTCTGGCGAGCGCACGCGCCCTACAGTGAAAATCTCTCCAAAAAAAAAAAAATT
>NW_006159689.1:912335-914479 GCF_000334495.1 Tupaia belangeri chinensis | reverse complement strand
GCCCACCACTGTCTTCCGCACACTCCGCCCGTGGCCAGCTCCCTCTAACCCAACGTGGCCTGCCCTAGGACGGTGTGTGCCACGGGCAGAGCTTGGCAGCCCTGGCGGGAACTTAACTGGGGTGGACGTGGGCGTGTGGAGAGGAGCCCTGAGGCGAGGGAGGCAGCGTGTGCCACCCACACCAGAGGGAGGCTGAGGAGCTGCAGGGGAGGGTTGGGCAGGGAGAGAAGTGGTGCTCCGGGTCACCCCGTGGGGAAGGAGGCGGCCCACCGCAGCCTGCCTTGGTCTGAGTCACCTCTGGTGTGCCATGGCGCTCACTGCTCAGGGCTGCAGGCTGGCCTTTCTCTGCCCAGGAAGGGACTGTGATTTGTTAGGGTGGGTTTGGGAGTGGACACACAGGTGAACGGGCATCTTTGACGTTAGCTAAGTAATTAAGGGGTGCCTCACTAGGGGCGATGGCTCAGGAATCGCAGGTCCGTGGGGGTCAGGATTAGGGATCCATCCCGGCTGGTCTACTTTTGAGATCCATGGAAGTCAGCCACTTGGGGGATCCACGAGGGTCAGTTGGTCAGTGTTTAGGGACCCCCCCCCCAGGGACCAGGCCCAGGGGGGCGGGGGGGGGGGACCTTGGGGGGTGGGCTGGGGGCCCGTTACTGAGGGTGAGGACATTGGGGGATGGGCTGGGGACCAGTTACTTTCCCTGTGGTCAGTGGAGTCAGAGGTGAGTGCCTCTTAAAAATGCAGCTTTAAAAAAATCCCTCTTTGGGAACCAGCAGTTAGCGTAATGGCTATGTCGCTGGACTCCCACGTAGTCGACCGCGGTTCGTGTCCTGGACCCGGTGGCTTAAAACTCATGCCGGGCGCATGTGCGTGCGTGCCCAAGATCCCGAGAGGAGAATGGAGGAGAAGGGATTGCGGCGTGACCATCCCCCCGGGGGGTGATTTCTCGCTTTCTGTCTCTATGGCTCTCTCTGTCTGTCTGGCGAGCGCACGCGCCCTACAGTGAAAATCTCTCCAAAAAAAAAAAAATTGAAAAAAAAAATTGAAAAAAAAAAAAAATCCCTCTTTGTTGGGTGTACCCTAGCCGGTGTTACCAACATTGCCACGTGAGTGCATGTGTGTGCGCACCCGCACGGGGACACCTAAAAGACAGAGGCCAGCAGGTGGTGACCGCGTGCTGGACTGCGATGACTGCACATGCATTTCTCTGCAGCCGACTTTCTTCCCAGACTATCCGGGAGACCTGTGTGAGCCGTACACCCTGCCCTGGTAACCTTAACCTGTGGGAGGCTGCACCAGCGAGTCTGCCGAGGTTTCTCAGAGAGCAAACAATTGCCATGATTGGTTCCCTTCAAAAAACCTGACCTTTGAAACTTTGCTCTGATTGGCCACTAGAATCCCTCAGATTTGCATATCCGGCACCTCATGATTGGCCCAAAAGCAACCAATCATAACCCACCGTTTACAACCAATCACGGCCCACCAGCATGTATATAACCATTGATGCCTGGCCGAGAGTACCCAGACCACCGGGATAGACAACACAGACGACCAGGAAGACAACGATGACCCTGGAGAGCTTGAAGAGCTGAAACACCGCACAGTCTCCAGACGACCCTGAAGAGTTGTAACACTGCGTTGTCTCGGTGCCGTACCTTGCTGCCCACAATAAACAGACGACACTGAAGACACCTCCGTGCTCTCACTCCTTCACTCAGGAAACCTGTTCGGCTGCTCCCCCCTGGGGCGGGACATTAACCCTACAGCACTAACCTGAGCCTGGGCAGTAAGGACTTACCCCAGAGGGTCCCCAGCCCCCCTTACCTAATGCTAGGGCTCACTGGTGCAGAGAAGCCCCACTCTGCTCTTGGGGCCACCCGGAGAGACCTCGCAGTAGGTCCCTGCTGGGGGTGTCCTCGGGGTGGGTTCCCAGGAGTGGGATGACTGGGTCTCAGGACAACGCAAAATCGTTTTCCAAAAAGAGAGGCATGTCCCCTCCGCCGTCGCCGTTGGAGAGGACGTTTCCGCTGTCACTGCGACCCCATATCGGCTGGAGCTCCTCTCAGCGCTGCCGGACGGGAGGTGTGACCCGGAAGCGCCTCCGGAGTGCGTGGCTCCCGCTGCTTTGGGGGCCCGGGGTCGCG
>NW_006159689.1:905153-906815 GCF_000334495.1 Tupaia belangeri chinensis | reverse complement strand
GTGTTACCAACATTGCCACGTGAGTGCATGTGTGTGCGCACCCGCACGGGGACACCTAAAAGACAGAGGCCAGCAGGTGGTGACCGCGTGCTGGACTGCGATGACTGCACATGCATTTCTCTGCAGCCGGCTTTCTTCCCAGACTATCCGGGAGACCTGTGTGAGCCGTACACCCTGCCCTGGTAACCTTAACCTGTGGGAGGCTGCACCAGCGAGTCTGCCGAGGTTTCTCAGAGAGCAAACAATTGCCATGATTGGTTCCCTTCAAAAAACCTGACCTTTGAAACTTTGCTCTGATTGGCCACTAGAATCCCTCAGATTTGCATATCCGGCACCTCATGATTGGCCCAAAAGCAACCAATCATAACCCACCGTTTACAACCAATCACGGCCCACCAGCATGTATATAACCATTGATGCCTGGCCGAGAGTACCCAGACCACCGGGATAGACAACACAGACGACCAGGAAGACAACGATGACCCTGGAGAGCTTGAAGAGCTGAAACACCGCACAGTCTCCAGACGACCCTGAAGAGTTGTAACACTGCGTTGTCTCGGTGCCGTACCTTGCTGCCCACAATAAACAGACGACACTGAAGACACCTCCGTGCTCTCACTCCTTCACTCAGGAAACCTGTTCGGCTGCTCCCCCCTGGGGCGGGACATTAACCCTACAGCACTAACCTGAGCCTGGGCAGTAAGGACTTACCCCAGAGGGTCCCCAGCCCCCCTTACCTAATGCTAGGGCTCACTGGTGCAGAGAAGCCCCACTCTGCTCTTGGGGCCACCCGGAGAGACCTCGCAGTAGGTCCCTGCTGGGGGTGTCCTCGGGGTGGGTTCCCAGGAGTGGGATGACTGGGTCTCAGGACAACGCAAAATCGTTTTCCAAAAAGAGAGGCATGTCCCCTCCGCCGTCGCCGTTGGAGAGGACGTTTCCGCTGTCACTGCGACCCCATATCGGCTGGAGCTCCTCTCAGCGCTGCCGGACGGGAGGTGTGACCCGGAAGCGCCTCCGGAGTGCGTGGCTCCCGCTGCTTTGGGCGCCCGGGATCGCGGGCGCCGCGCGCAGCGTTCTCACCGAACGACGGTTCGGAGCCCCGGCCGCGGTGCGGGATCGGCAGAGACGCTCCAGCCGGGACGCGCCGGGCGGGCAGTTCCAGGTCTGGGCGAGCGGCCTCCGCAGTTGGGACCAGGCTCCGTGGGGGGAAGCCCGGCGCAGCGGAGTCGCAGGAGACCGTGGAGGGCAGGTGCGGCTCCATGGAGGTCCGGGCTCCGTGGGGAGGGGGGCCGTGGACGTAGAGGTGGAAGCTCCGGGAGGGGCCGAGGGGCTCCGCCCGCTCTAACTCTGGGGCGAATCCGCAGAGGGGACGGGTCCTTCCTGGCCCTTCATCCATGAGGGTAGGCACCCCTCCCCAGGTGCCCTGTCCCTGCTCCCCATTCCAGCTCTGCTCCGAGGGCTAGGTCTTTCCAGCCGCCTAGGCCTTGCTTGTGCCCCCTGGCGGTCAAGGGGAAAATTCTAAGGTGTTTCTAAGATTTTTAAAGTAAAACTCTGTCTCATTTATCTCTCTCTCTTTTTAAAAAGAATTATTTTATTTAACTTTATTTATTATTATATCATTATTATTTTTCAGTTTGATCAGAGAGAGACAGACAGAGAGAG
>NW_006159689.1:904461-905034 GCF_000334495.1 Tupaia belangeri chinensis | reverse complement strand
TTTTTTTTTTTTTGCAAGAGAGTTTTACTGTAGGGTGCATGCACTCACCAGAGACAGAGAGACATTGAGAGATCTCTGGGGGCAATGGCCACCAGTGCAGGCCTTTCTCTCCTCTTCTCCTTTGGGATTTTGAGTGGCTGCACACACACACACACCAGTGAGTTTCAAGCCACCAGGTCCAGGACTCAAACTAGGAAGGCCATGTGGGAGTCCAGTCCAGGGAGCTCCCGGGAGCTCCTGGGAGGAGGCAGGAGAGTCCTCCCATCAGGCAGGTTCTTTTTAAACGTACATGTGTGTGTGTATATATGTATAACTTTATTTATTTAATCTCTAAGTAAGTATTTTTAGGGGTGAATTCCAGCTCCTTAAGGCAGCAGGAAGGCTCTCTGCTCTCCACCATCTCCAGTCCAGCAGGGCCTCCCCTTGGCTGTTTGGGGACAGGGGACAGGGGTGTCCGCACCTCTGGCTCTCCTCCTTTCCCACCTTCCCCGCCTCCACCCTCGCGCCCACTTCCTGTCCTAGCAGTCCCCACCGGGACCATCGTGCCCCCTCGTCCCCGCGGTCTGCCATAAC
>NW_006159689.1:904133-904410 GCF_000334495.1 Tupaia belangeri chinensis | reverse complement strand
CCCCGGTGGCTGGGCGCCTTTGTGCCTGAGGTCCCCACCCCCGCCAGGCCTCGCAGACGCCCCGGCGCGTCCCCCAGCGCACTCAGCCCGCGCGGAGGGCTCTCACCCGTGCCGACGCCCTGCGGGCCGGGTCATGGACCGGGAACGGGCGGGACGGGGACCCACCCTTGCGGTGGGGCCGCTCTGCGAGGGCCGCGGACGCCTGGCCTTTCCCGCAGGCTGCGGTCCCCGCGGAGGAGCGGGCCGGGCCGGGCCGCAGACCGCAGACGGGGCGCTG
>NW_006159689.1:903800-904058 GCF_000334495.1 Tupaia belangeri chinensis | reverse complement strand
CGGGCTCAGCTGCCGGCGGCTGTCACCTCGGCCCTTTCCCCTGCCCCAGGGCTCGGGCACGAGGGAGGACCGCCTGGCCCGGGTGCGCGCACCAGCCCTTCCGCCCGCCGGCCTCCGCGGCCCGCCCGGGGTCACTCAAGGTCTGCTCCCCCTTGTCACGGAAGCCACCGCACGTTGACCGCCAGGGCGCTGACCCGCGGCAGTGGCCCGAGTTACCCCCTCTCGCACGCCCCGCGCGGGTCGAAATCGGGGGGGTTA
>NW_006159689.1:887904-903624 GCF_000334495.1 Tupaia belangeri chinensis | reverse complement strand
CGTCCCTCTCCCCGGCGGCCTGGCCTCCGCTGCCCGCACGCGCCCCAGGCCCCAGAGGAGCGCGCGCGTGTCCGAGTACGCGGGTGCGAGGCCCAGGAGGTCTCCCGGCAAACGCTCGGTGCGGTCCGCTCGGGGTCGGGGGTCCCCGGAGCTCACAGACCTCGGGGTGGGTGGAGATCGCGGGCGCAGAAGCCCGGCCTGGCGGGTGGCCAGCGCAGGGTTAGTCCCGCTCCGCTCCTTCCCGTCCGGTCTTCTCTTCCTCCTTTAGCGTCTGCTCTCCAAGGACAGGGGACACCATATGCGGCTCTGGGTAGAGCGACGTCCAGCGTGGGCCCCCCTGTCCAGGCCTGTAGGCCCTTCTGCAGTCTGGGCATTGGAGGGCTCTCCCCACTTCCCGCTCCTGGGCCAGGGAGAATAGGGTGGTGCAGGGTGGTGCGGACCCAGCAGGGACCAGCCCTCACCACCTGCTCCTGGAGCTTCTGCTCTCATCTGCCTTTTTTTTTTTTTTTTTTAAGTTTTTGTGCCAGGGCAACGGTGCTCACGAGAGAGAGAGAGAGAGAGAAAGAGAGAGAGAGAGGGAAAACAGAGAGACACAGAGAGAGGGAGACAGAGACACACACACACACACACACACACACACACACACATACACACCATCCTCCGGGGGGGATGGCCACGGCGCAGTCTCTTCTCCATTCTCCTCCTGGAGTTTGGGCACCCATGCATCCAGTGTATTTTTAAGCGACCTGGTCCAGGACTTGAACCCATGTTGTCAGCCAGTGGGATCCAGCCCCTGTTACACTTCCAGGTTGCACTCCTCGTGTTTACCGTGACAGAGCGGAAGGTGCCAGGGCCCAGGGAGCTCACTCTAGTGTCTCTCCTTGCCCAACTCCAGCCAGGCTCCCCTCCCTGCTCTGCCCAGGCCCAACCTTGCCCAGAACAGCCTGAACGGATGCGGGCCTGGCTTCCGGCTTGTGGCTTGTGGTCCCTGAGGTGCGCGCAGAGTGGAGCTCCAGCCAGCCCAGCCGTCTGCAGGAGTGCCTGCAGGTTTCAGCCCACACCTGAGGCCAGCTGTCTCCCACCTCTGACCACCGAGGTCACTGCTCAGGGACAAGCCTGGGTGACTTCTCACTCCCCATTTCCTCCTTTTCTCTTGGAAATGCACTCACTCATTTGGCGCTTGACTTTTTTCTGGTACAATATTTACTGCGTATTGAAGTCTGCCCCAGCCGGTGGATAGTGCAATGGTTAAGGCAGTGCCATGGGCTAGACCCCATGGGCCTGGGGCCCCACAGAGCTGGAAATCCCCCTCAGGCCCACTCCCCTTCCCCCTTCAGAACCCCCCTTCCCCCAGAAACCTTAGGGGATCAACCGGAATCACCGCACATTTGCTGAAAAACAAACAATTTAAAAATTTATTTGAAAAGAGAAAACCCCTTCTGTTTCTTGGCTGTACTGTGTTCTCTTCCCCCAAGTCCTGCTCAGCTGTCTTCGCCCATCTTGTTTGAAGTGGACTTTCCGTTTCTTTTTTTACAGGAGGATAACAACATTCATAGTAGCGAGAGGAGAGGCGAGAGGCTTCCCTGGGCTCCAGGCCTGACCCGCGAGGTGTGCCCTGACACGTGAGTATCTCAGTGGGAGTAGAGCTGAGAAGGGGGTTCAAACTCAAGGCAAAACAATAAAAATTTATTAAAATTAACAAACCATTGTTTGAGAAAAAGTAAAAGAGAAGGGAAAAAATTGCCCATGGGGAATGAAAGAGCCATGAAACATGCTGAGAAGGGAGGCCCCGTTTGGTCAGGGTCACCCTGATGGGTCCGGGCCTGGCTGTAGCTGTGCACCTTTCATTGGGGAGAACCGGCAAGGCCCTGTGAAAGTGCCGGACTGTCTCCCCCCCTTTCCCTCTCTCCCTCCCTTTCCCTCTCTCCCTCCTCTCCTTCATAAAGGAAAGGAAAAACCAACGCAAAAATATTAAAAAGACTTATATTATGAATATGTTATACTTGGAAATCTGGACAAAAGGAAAACATTTTAGAAAATAAAATGTACCCAAACTCAAGAAAAATAAAAAAGGTTGAAGATCATACTAGGCACGTGTGTTTCTTTTTTTCTTTTTTTGTAGTTTTATTTATTTTTTAAAGGATTATTTATTTAATACTTATTATTTTAAAATTTGCTTTAGGGCATGCACACTCATCAGAGAGAGAGGGAGAGAGAGGGCGAGTGAGCCATCACCCCAGGGAGGGTGGCCACATGTACAGGTGCCTGGTGTGCTGGGTCTGGGACTTGCACCTGGTAGGCCCTCAGCTGTGCACCTCCCCACTGCTCCACCTGCTGGGTCTGGGACTTGCACCTGGTAGGCCCTCAGCTGTGCACCTCCCCACTGCTCCACCTGCTGGGTCTGGGACTTGCACCTGGTAGGCCCTCAGCTGTGCACCTCCCCACTGCTCCGCCTGCTGGGTCTGGGACTTGCACCTGGTAGGCCCTCAGCTGTGCACCTCCCCCTGCTCCGCCTGCTGGCCCCATGGAGTCCATATGTAAGCTCTGTGGGCCCTGCGTCTCAGTGGGACTGCTCAACTACTCCAGTCACTTGTTAGCCGTAGAAAATGAGTGGCACACGCTATGTACAGATGCTGCGACTTAAATCTCATATAATCTCACTGGCCACAGTATCATTCTGCCCCCTTTTTAAAATCTTTACATTCACTTAAATGCAGAATCCAGGAACCAGCAGGTGGCGTGGCTGTTAAGGTACTGAACTCCCACATGGTTGACTGCGATTCAAATCCTGGATCTGGTGCCTTGGAAATCATGCCAGGCGCATGTGTGCGCATGCCCAAAATCCCAAGAGGAGGATGGAGGAGAGGGGATTGTGATGTGACACGGCCCTTGGGGAGTGATTTCTCGCTTTCCCTCTCTGTCTTTCTCTCTCTCTAGTGAGCACATACACCCTAAGGCAAAAAACCTAAAAACAGTAGAATCCATTTCTAGCTTTGGGCTGTGCAAAAACAGGTGATAGGGCCGTGGAGAAGGCATGCCACAGCATTTAGAAGAGGGGAAGCAGTTTAACTGGTTTCCGTCTTTGTTTTCAGTGCTTGCAATATGCCAGCATGAGATTCCTTCTAAACAATGGATCTTGGGGACAGCAGGTGGCGTGGTGGTTAAGGCACTGGACTCTGGCATGGCCAAGTACTGTTTGAGCCCTGAACCTGGTGGCTTGCTTCTCACTTTCCCTCTATGGTAAAATTAAAAAAAAAAAAAAAAAGAAAGAAAGAAAAGAGAAATAACAATGATGAATAAAATGAAATAAAATAATTCTTAAAGCAAACAAATAAAAATGGGTTTGTTCTTTTCTGGGGAATTAGCTTGCGGAGTTCCAGCAGCAGTCCCAGGATGCCTTGTCTTAGAAAACTGTGGAACTCAGCATCGTCTCAGCCACACACACACGCACGTGAGCCTGCGTACACACTAACACACGCATGCACACGTACCTTTCGGCACATGGCGCCTCTGGTTCATGGCCGAGGCTGTGCACATTGTGTACTAACACCTACCTGAGCTCACCGCTTTGTACCCTTGGCGATGTGAAGGCTCCATTCCCTCGTACCCTCGTCAACATGTGCTTTTTCCTGTTGTTCGTTTGTTTCATTCCAGCCATTTCTAGTGGGGGCAAAGTGGTATCTCATTGTGGTTTTGATTTACATTTTCCTAATGACTAACCATATTAAGAATTTTTTCTTGTGGACCAGCAAGTGGCGTGGTGGTTAAGGTGCTGGACACTCCCACATGGCTGACCGTGGTTCGAGTCTTGGATCTGGAGGCTTGCTTTCCCACTTTCCCTCTGCGCGCTCTCTCTCTCTCTCTGGTTAAATTAAAATAAAAGAATGAATAAATAAAATTGAATAAATAATTCTTTAAAAAAGAGTTTTTTCTTTTAGGGAGATTTTTGCTATAGGGCACCTGTGCACACCAGAGAGACAGAAAGCGAAAAATCACCCCTCAGGGGGTGATGGCCATGACACATGACCTTCTTCTCTAGTCTCCTCTTGGGATTCTGGGTATGTATGTACATGTGCCTGATGTGCATTTGAAACTGCAGGATCCAGGACTCAAACTACGGTTGACCATGTGGGAGTCATCCAGCAATGTAACCATTATGCTATCTGCTGGTCTCAAGACTCTTTTTTTTATTATTTTTAAAATTTTGCTATAGGGTACATGCACTCACCAGAGAGAGAAAGAGAGAGGGAAAGTGAGAAAAGCAAGCCACTAGGTCTGGGACTCGAACCACTGTTGGCCATGTGAGAATCCAGCGCCTTAACCAGCACACCACCTGCTGATCCCATATTACACTTCTTTTATGTGTTTGCCATTTGTATATCCTTCTTGGTGAAATGTATATTCAAATATTTTGCCCATTTTTGTTTATTGTTTGCCATTTGTATATCCTTTTTGGTGAAATGTATATTCAAATATTTTGCCCATTTTTGTTATTGTTTTCTTTTTGTTGAGTTGCAAGAGTTCTTTTTTTTAAGAATTATTTTACTTTATTCATTGTCATTATTTTTATTTATTTTTTTGAAGTTGACCAGAGAGAGAGAAGGAAAGTAAGAAAGCAAGCTGCTAGGTCCAGGACTTGAACTGCAGTCAGCTATGTGGGAGTCCAGCCACCTTAACCACCAAGCCACCTGCCGGCCCCTGTAAGAATTTTTTATGTATTCTAGACACTAGGCATATATGACATATATGATGTGCTAATATTTTTTCCCATCCTGTGAGTTGCTCTTTCACTTTCTGTACAGTCCCCTTTGATACCAAGTTTTTATATTTTATGAAGTCCGTATTATCTATTTTTTCTTATATTGCTTGTGATTTTGATGTCATAACTAAAAACTAATTGCCAGATCTGAGGTCATGAAGGTTGATACCTATGTTTACTTTTAAGAATTTATGGTTTGGGGCCAGAAGGTGGCATGATGGTTGAGGTGCTGGACTCCCACATGGCCAACCATGGTTCAAGTCCCAGACCTGGTGACGTGCTTTCTCACTCTCCCTTTCTCTGTCTCTCTGGTCAGTTTGAAGGAAAATAATAAACAAATACAATTAAGTAATTATTTTTAAAAAGAATTTATGGCTTTAGGTTTTAATTTAAGTTAACTTTATTCATGCTAAGTTAATTGTATATGGTGTGAAGTAGAATTCAACTTCATTCTTTAACATGTGAATAGCGAGTTGTCCCAGAATTGTGGGAGGCTGTGCACCAGCAAATATTGCTGGTTTCTCAGAGAGCAAACAATCACACAATGACAAAGGCCATGATTGACTCCCCTTCAAAACCTCACCTTCAAAACCATACTCTGATTGGCCACTTCCCATAGCAAATCGGTGAACTTGGAATCCCTCAGATTTGCATATCTGGCACCTCATGATTGGTCCACAAAAGCAGCCAATCATAACCCACCTTCTACAACCCTTCATTAGCATATAGGACAACCAATCACTGCCCACCAGCATGTATATAACCACGATCTCTGGCTCACAATCGCCAGATGACCCGGAAGACCCTAAAGAATTGTGACACTGCGTTGTCCCCGGATAACCCTGAAGAGTTGTAACACTGCGTCGTTCGTCCTTTCTCTCACTCCTTCCCTCAGGAAACCTGTTCAACTGTCCCCCAGGTCGGGACACAGAATCTTTTGCTAATTCTCATTGAATAGACTTGTTAAAAATCAATTGGCCGGGACAAGCAGATGGCATAATGGCTATGTCACTGGACTCCCATGTAGTCAACCATGGTTCAAGTCTCAGACCCAGTGGCTTAAATTCATGCCAGGTGCGTGTGCATGCGTGCCCAAGATCCCGAGAGAAGAATGGAGAAGGGATTGCGGTGTGGCCATCCCTCTTGGGGAGGGATTTCTCGCTCTGTCTCTCTGTCTCTCTCTGTCTTTCTGGCGAACGCACGCACCCTATAGCAAAAACCTCCCCTACCAAGAAAAAAAAAAGTACAGATGTAAAGGCCCTATGAGACAACGTAAGTAATTTCTCATTCTAGCTTTGTTTTGGTGTTTATCCAAACTATGTATTATTTGTGTACATTCAGCCAAGAATCACTTCTATAAAGATTACGCCTCTTACTGCTACTAAATCTGAACAGAACCAGAATGACCCTGCAAACTATCACAGCCGAGGGACCCATGTTCTCTTGTTCATGCTATTTCCTCCTCTCAGTCTCCGGCAGCGCCTAGCATGTAACTCTTCCTTCCATTTGAATAAATAATGTGACGGTGCCTATTTAAATATTCCTATGCACTAAGTGAAACATTGCTTCACCTACAAACTGCTACATTTAGAGGAAGCATGACAAAACAGGCTTTGGTGCCTCACGCTCCTCATCCCCTGGGCACCCCCCGCCCTCTCCAGGGCCCATCTCTCTGCACTAATTGGTCACCTTGGGCCGCTTTCCCCTGGGAAGTCTCTGTAAACAAGCAAAGGTTGCTGGGGGGTGGCATGTGGGGCCATCACTTCTCAGAGCTCCCTGGGCACCAGGTAGAAAAGCTCCCTGTGTGCTAAGCTAAGTCTTTGGGCCAGGTTGGAAAATTCCCAACACCTGGGGCTCGGTCTCCTGGGCCTTTGGGCTCAGTGACTTGGAAACCTGGGAGCTCTCCTACATCACCCTGGGCTCAGGCTGGACCTCTTTCCAACGACTTGCAGATAATGTCTCACCCCTGCCCCTGCAGGAGGGAGCAGTGGGAGAAGAGGAGGAGGACCTGACCCAGGCTCTGGTCGGAGCCCTGTGGGCTGAAACAGGGCGGGGAGCAGCAGAGGGCGCGCAGGAGGCCTGAGTGGTTTCTCCGAATCCCGGTTCGTCTCTGGTCCTAACCTGCGCTGTGGCAGGGGACTTCACACGGTCTAGGCTTGGCCAGCAGCCTGGGCATGGAGACGCAGGTTCTAACCCCGGCCTGGCTCACCCCACGGCTCCGTCTGTACCACAGGAGAGCTGTGTCTGGGGCAGCCTGGCCCTGCCTCTCTCCTCTCCCCAAGAACTGTCCTCTCGCCCCAGAGGGCCAGGTGGGCGAGGAGGGCAGGGCGGGGGGTGCTGGATCGTGCAGGCCCACCACCGAGGCGCATGCACCTGGCCCTAGTCTCCGGGTGCCCAGGGTCCGAAGGGCGCAGACTCGCTTGCGGTGAGTGCCCAGCTCGGACCCTGCCTCGGCATAAAAGCAGGTGGTTATGGCTATCGAGGTCCTGGGACAATTTTCGAATTTTATTGTATTAAAAAGACACTGCAGCCCGTGTAGATGCACCTCCTGGCGGGCCCTGGCTCCGTCCCTCCCTCTCGCCACAGTCCCCGTGACAGGTCGGGCATGGGTTTTGCCGAGTGCCGTGGGCTGGCCTGTGCCCCTTGCTGCGCTCAGCAAACACCGGGAGAGGCTGCCACGCATGGGCAGGGGGGGAACAGGGCCGCGGCAGGCAGGCAGAGCCCCGTGGTCGTGGGGCAGCAGTGGTGGGCAGCCAGGTGGCCGGGGTGAGGCCCGACCAGGTGCTCTTGCTGTCTAGGTCCCTCAAGTGCTCTTGCCCTCAGGGTCTGGGAGACTTCGTTTTGCGTTCTAGAAAACGGGGCTTGGGTTTGACAACCTCAGAAACAGTGCGAGTTTAGAATAAGGCCCAGCCACGGGGCGCTCTGCACGGCCGAGCTCAGGGGCGCACTGGGCAGGGCCGCGCCTCCGCACGCTGCCCGAGTCCTCACCCAGCCGTGCAGATGACCTGCGTGGGGGCCAGTGGATGGCCGGCGGTTGCCTCACTGGACTCCCACGTGGCTGATGGGGGCAGGAGTCTCGGACCTGGTGGCGTGTGCTCGAGACCCTGGTTGCCCAAGATGCCAGAGGAAGTGGCCGTCCCCGGGGGAGGGGGGGAGGTTCTCACTTTCCCTCTCAGTATCTCTGTCTCTCTCTCCAGTGAGTGCACGCACCCTCAGGCAAAAAAAAAAAACTCTAAAAAAGAGTGTACCCACTTTTCTGAGTGTGACCGCCCATGATTTTTATAACGTGATGAGAAGAGCAGTATGGCTCCGGTGAGGGCACGCACCGTCAGAAAAAAAAAAAAAACTCTAAAAAAGAGTGTACCCACTTTTCTGAGTGTGACCGCCCATGATTTTTATAACGTGATGAGAAGAGCAGTATGACAGTATCATTCTCCTAAGAGCCAGGAAGACCTGCCCACGCCCCGCCTCTGGAAGTGAAGAGCCGTTTTGAAAACACCCCTTGACTTCATGCCACGTCAGACCTAAGCCCCCGGCAAGGTGCTCTGAGGTGGTTAACTGGAACGAGACTCGTTTAGGAAGCACATCCGCCCTGGTTTTACCCTGTTCCCCAATTTTGCCCACCCCCTGGGGCTTGAACTCCTGTGCTTCCAATTATCTGTTCCCTTCAGCACTGCCGGCTCCCTCGCCTCGTCCTCCCGGGGAGAGCAGGCCTGCCTGCAGGGAGGGGCCTGTGGTGGCGGATCGCAGCCGCTGCCCCAACCCTCCTCCTGTCCCTTTACCCCCCACGTGAAGTAACGGGCTGGAGCGTCCCTTACCACGTGGTCGTGTCTCTACCGGCTGGCATCACGGTGAGGGCCACAGACCCTGAGACGGGCCAGGAAGAAGGGCTGTCAGCACTGCTGGCTACACCTGCCCTTGGCAGCGTTTTAGAAACCTCACAGTGGTCAAAGAAAAGAAGAATGGAATTTTCTCCTCTGCAGGTCTTGTTAATTGCCTTTGAGAGCTCGCATTCCGATTTCTGTACATGCCAAGGAGAGCGTTTGTGACCTGCGGGGGCATGAACTAGCTGGCAGCAGAACGCACGGAAGCTGGCAGACCCTTCCTGGGCTGGCCGACGCTGTCTGAATGGACAAAGTGGTGGAGTCACGTGATGGCGAGGCCCCGGTTCAGGCAGCTGGCACGTGGGGTTCAGTCTCAGATGCCCACAGGCAGTAACAGGTAAGGTGGGTGTGAGGCACAGGTGTGGCAGTGGGCCGGGGTGGGGGGCGGTGGTGAGGACGGGGAGCTGAGGGGGCAGGGGCACAGGTGTGGAGGGGGGCCGGGGTGGACAGGGCGAGGATGGGGAGCTGAGAGGGCAGAGGCACAGGTGTGGAGGGGGGCCGGGGTGGACAGGGCGAGGATGGGGAGCTGAGGGGCATCTGCTTAGACTGCCCCAGTTGGTTAGTGTGCTGGGTGGATGTCAGGGTTGCGACACCAATCACCATTTTAAAATAAGGAACCAGATACTTACTTAAAAACCGCATTTAAAATGTAATACGGGTCTCATGGAATACGGGCACTGCAGGTGCTAGCGGCACACACACGTGGCACTGGCCGTCCGGCAAGGAACGGAGCGAACATGGGTCCGCGCCCTCGCTCCTTCCTGGGCGTCTGAACTGGTCCCGAGCGAGGACTCAGCCTTTCACTTAGAAACTGGGTCTTTCGTCACATCCTGTGTGCTTCTGCCAGCCCTCAGTCAGTCCTGATCAATTCCCGCCTTTCGTGGCTTTAGACTGTCAGTGTAAATTAGTGTAGCACTATTGGATCTACCAGTACGGAAAGCCCCGTCGAATGGATGTAGCCGTTTGTCTTGATGAACAGAGTGATGGAGGAGGGGGGCTCTGATCTGCATCCAGTGGACACCAGCTTCAGGTCCTCACACCTCAGTGTGCTCGGTCCAGGGGGTACGAAGAGGGCAGCCATGGCCGGCCCTGCAGTGCAGAGGTCATGGGAGCCGGGTCCTGCATGGGAGCCGGGTCCTACACGGGAAGGCCCTGCACGGGAGCCGGGTCCTGCTCGGGAAGGCCCTACACGCCACTGTGATGTGACTCCTGGCCCCTGAGGCAGACAAACTTGCCAGCTGTGTGTCACCCTGCAGGATGGAGAAAGGACTGTGGTGGGACCTTGCCCCTTTGGGGAATGCTTTCTGTCTCTGTCTCTGTCTCTGTCTCTGTCTCTGTCTCTGGTGGACATATGGGCCCTCTGGCTATATATATATATATATATATAAAAGAGAGAGAGCAGAAAGGGTGTAGCTTGTACCCGGCAGCAAAGGGCCCAGGTGCAGCGGTGTGGCATGGAGGGAGGCTGGCCTTCCCGAGGACGCCCTGCACAAGTAACACTCCGAGCCCCGGGTAGTGCAGAGCTTCTCCCAGGCTCTGCTCCAGACCTTGAACGGGAAGAGACGTGTGCGAGGTCGCGCTCTTCAACAGCAGGACAGCTGGAGAGGGGCAGGGACCTTGGGGACCTTCCCAGGCGGACAAGGAGCAGCCCTCTGCCTCGCACTCAGCTTCTGTTCTGTGCCCTGCTGGGCGCCGTTGGCTGCAATTCCTCTGGAAAAGAAGTGTCTAAATTCCTGTACCCTCTTCTCACTCGCTGGGGACCGCCACCTTCCTCCGCCTCGGTTCACACAGAGGCGTGGGCAGAATCCGCCGCGGAGCTCTTACTCCGTCCCCCACCACCCTCGACCTGCAGGGACCAGCATCTTCCGTCCCTCTCTTGGCCTCACCTGACTCCGACTTCAAAGTGTGTGTGGAGAAGGCGGCGTGTACAGAATTGATAAGGCGATTATTTTAAATGCTTTCGTAGTTCTTGGCCACTCAGAGTAGGTCTTCCACTTGAAAAGCTGAACGGCTAGGAGGGAGACAGGTGAGGGACTGTGAAGGTTTACTCGGAGCAAGTGGGGGCGCGGGTACCGCACTGTCTGCTCCCAAAGGGCTGCTGGAAAGGTTCAGCTGATGCGTTTGCACCCGGTGTGGGGCGGCCAGGCTGGAGTCCTGCATGGACATTCCCGGCAAGAGGAGGGCTGTGGTTGCCGCTGCTGAGCCGGGAAGGCATGGCTGCTGCAGTGGTTTTAAAATGAAGAAAGAGGGGTTTCTGCATGCCGAGGAGGGCCACGGCAAGGGCTGCAGGACAAGGGCCCAGTAGCAGGGTGCTGGCGGGGGCCGCTGCATCCCCAGGCTGCAGGAGTGGGTCCAGCTGCCCCGGGAGACGCAGCGGCCGAGCTGCAGGCCTGGGAGTGTGTGGGCAGTGAGGGGTCTCTGTAGGACCACACGGTTCCCAGGAGTGAGGTCAGCTCTTCAAACCCCTGCCAGCCCAGAGAGCATGGCCGTCTTCCCCCATGGCAGGGTCCCACAGGAGGGCCCTGGAGCCCCGGCCGCCATGCTGGGGGCAGGACAGGCCCACAACCCCTCCCTCAAGCACAGGGCTCACCTGAAAGGAGCCTCGCTGGGGGAGACTGCGTTTAAACTGGGTACTTAGCTTTTAGTATTAACGAGCTTGGTCTCTCACGTGAGTGAATTTAACATGTCACGAAGATTACAGGCAGTTATGAAGTTCTAATAGGTCGTCGTGAGAATGGGTGTCAGGACCACTGTAATTCCCACATTTGAAAACAGAACAATTGAAGTGGAAAAATCAAGTGAAATTTCCTTGATTAATTCTTTTTTAAAAAGCTGCATTTTAATTTCCACGAAATCTATTTTAAAATGAAAATACCGTTCAAGTAACTGGTTTTTTTTTTTTTCTTTCTTTTTGGCCAGGAAAAGGGGAGATACTGTCTGAGTAGCTTTCTTCCCAAACTGAAGCAAAATATTATTTCTTTTTTTTTTTTTTTTTAGAGGTTTTTGCTATAAGGTACGTGTGCTCGCCAGAAAGACAGAGAGAGACAGAGAGATAGAAAGCGAGAAATCACCCCCGGGGGGATGGCCACGCCACAATCCCTTCTCCTCCATTCTCCTCTTGGGATCTTGGGCACGCACGCACACGCGCCTGCTGTGAGTTTTAAGCCACTGGGTCTGGGACTCGAACCATGGTCAGCTACATGGGAGTCCAGCGACATAGCCATTACGCTAACTGCTGGTCCCCCAAACTGAAGCAAAGTATTAAAGAGACACAGAAATGGAAATGATCTGTTGATGATAACCTGTACGATATCTCTAACTGAATTAAAACACTCCAGTGTTTTCATGCTGGAAAAATTCATTTTGCAAGCTGTAACGATATACAGTGATTGAATGTATAAAAGTGTTTTTTTAGGGATCAGCAATTGGCAAAATGGCTATGTCGCTGGACTCCCATGTAGCTGACCATGGTTCGAGTCCCAGACCCAGTGGCTTAAAACTCACAGCAGGCGCGTGTGCGTGCGTGCCCAAGATCCCAAGAGGAGAATGGAGGAGAAGGGATTGCGGCATGGCCATCTCCCTGGGGGCGAGTTCTCGCTTTCTGTCTCTCTGTCTCTCTGTCTTTCTAGTGAGCACACGTGCCCTATAGCAAAAACCTCCCCAAAAACAAAAACAGAAAGGAAAGACAAGACAGGTGGGAACGAGCCCGGGCAGACCTAGCTCGCACGCAGCGGCCGGGCTTGCCCACGTCGCGTGCTGACTTGCCCTCCCCTTGAAGCCCCCTGCAGCTGGGACGGCCTCTCCCTTGGTGACCCTCGGGCGCGGGATGGAAACCAGCAACGACAGCGCCGGCGGGGACTTCATCCTGGTGGGCTTCTCGGAGCGGCCCGAGCTGGAGCTGGCCCTGTCCCTCTTCGTCCTGATGTTCTACACCGTCACGCTGGCAGGGAACACGGCCATCATCTCGCTGTCCGTCCTGGACACGCGCCTCCACACGCCCATGTACTTCTTCCTCAGGAACCTGTCTGTGCTCGACCTCTGCTTCACGACCAGCATCGTGCCCCAGATGCTGGTGAACGTGTGGGGGCGCAACCTGCGCATCAGCTACGCCGGCTGCATGGCCCAGTGCTGGGTGGCCCTGGCCCTCGGCTCCACCGAGTGCGTGCTCCTGGCTGTGATGGCCGTGGACCGCTACGTGGCAGTGTGCTGGCCGCTGCGCTACGCTGCCGTCATGCACCCCAGGCTGTGCCACCTCCTGGCCACAGCTTCCTGGGCCTCCGGCCTCGCCAACTCCTCCCTCCAGTCCTCCATGGCCATGGTCCTGCCGCGGTGCGGAAACCGGCGGGTGGACCACTTCTTCTGCGAGCTGCTAATCGTCGTCAAGCTGTCCTGCGTGGACACCGGCCCCACGGAGTCCAGGATGCTCGTCGCCCGGCTCATCATCCTGGCCATGCCTGTCTTGGTCATCCTGCTCTCCTACGGCTGCGTGGCCAGGGCGGTGCTGAGGATGCGCTCGGCGGAGGGGCGGAAGAAGGCCTTCGGGACCTGCGCCTCCCACCTGACGGTGGTCTCGCTCTTCTACGGGACCATCATGTTTCTGTACCTGCAGCCCAAGGACAACTACTCCCAGGACCAGAGCAAGGCCCTGGCCGTGCTCTACATGGTCCTCGCGCCCACCCTCAACCCCCTCATCTACACGCTGAGGAACAAGGACATGAAGACGGCGGTGCGGAAGGTGATGGGGAAGGAGCCGGCGTAGGAGCCGGCGTTGGGGCGCGGGGCAGGCGGGCCTCTGCGGGCGGCCCCGGTGTGCGGTGTGCGGGCTCGCCGCTCCCAGGATCTGCACGGTGTCCTGGGACCTTCCAGGCTGGGGACGCACCACAGGGGAACTGAACTACCCTCAGGCACCTGTGGTCCAGGAATTCCTCACTGCAGAGAGGCGGGTCCTGCCTCAGTGAGGGTCGTTTAGTCCTGTGTCACCGGGGGCACAACAGATGGCGGGAACACCGGCCACAGCCTCACTGCACACACCCGGCAGGCTCAGGGCCCTCGCAGCCTCAGCAGCATCGACAGCCAGGCCTGGTGACCACAGAGCGCCCGGCGGTCACGGGCAGTGCGCGGCTTGTCCCCAGGACGGACGCTGAGGGGTGAGGGCAACCATGACGCGGCAGGAGTCATGGGCAGGCAGGAGTCATGAGCAGGCAGGAGTCCTGCTCTCCTGGAACCGGGGGAAGGCTGTGCGACACGCCAGATGTCGTCTGCTTTGGAGCGTTCTTCTAGAGGAGGTGTGACAGCCACAGGAGTAGTTCCAGCCACCGCCCTGGGAGTGCTTGGAAATTTCACAGTGACGATGAAGCACAGCCGATCCCACCTGCTGTGAATGTCCGCACACAGGGACAGTCCGGCAGAGACGGCAGAGACCCGAGACCCGAGACCCGGGGCTGCCTTCAAAGCCTCTGGAGGGCCCAGGAACTCCGGCTGTGGAGGGAGCCGACCCTTACGCCCAGCGCGGCCAGGAAAGTGAGCGCACTGGGTCGCTGCTGTCCTGCAAACTGCAGCGGGCCAGTTCTCACGCGGCGCTGACCCAGCTCCACCCCCAGAGGCGTCAGGTGCCCCACTCCACGCCTGGCACCTGGTGTCGGAGGTCTGGCTCAGAGGCCGGCAAACTCTCCTCCAAGGTAGAGTGTGGAGAGTAGTTCATTTGAAAATACGTGATTAAAATGTGCCCTCAGGCCTGGCGCTTCCCAGTGGAGACCTATTGCATATCGCATGGCGCTAGGGCAGAAAGAACAGCTCCCCCGAAACACCCCTCCAAAAAGCTTCACATTGCGAAAGGCAGGGGAGAGGATGCTTTAAGACTTAAATTGTGCCCTGTTATAGAGGCTCCTGATTCTGACAATCCAAAACAAAATCAACATCAACATAAACCGATATCCTTTAAAACTCTAAAAAAATTAAAAATGGCTTGTACACAATGTAGCCCCGCAGCCCCTCATAAAACTGCGGTGTCAGAGACAGCTACACAATCTGCATTTACTCCTAATAATTGGCTGGTGCTAGGCAAGGCATACCTGTCGGGAGCAGATTATATTAAAATTTTATTTCCCGCTTTTCACAAGCCATATAGTGAATGGTCTCTAATCAGGAGGCAGGACAAATTTTGTTAGAACAATTGACCTTTAAAAATACTAATGCCTCTTGTAAAACAGTTATTGCTCCAAAAAAGAAAGGGGGAACGGTAAATTATTTTACTTGTCTATTAACCATATTCATAAAATACTAATATGTACTAAAAGCTAAAAGAATAAAAATTTAAATGTTTTGGTAAATATGTAAAGTTCTACATACAAAGTTATAACCTTTTTTTTTTGGAGAGGTTTTTGCCATAGGGCACGTGCGCTCTCCAGAAAGAGAGAGACAGAAAGACAGAAAGTGAGAAATCCCCCCCCCCCCAGGGGGATAGCCATGTTGCAATCCCTTCTCCATTCTCCTCTTGGGATCTTGGGCATGCACGCACACACACTCAGGTGAGTTTAAGTCACCGGGTCCGGGACTTGAACCGCGGTTGACTACATGGGAGTCCAGCAACATAGCCATTACACTAACTGCTGGTCCCCAAAGTTATAATCTTAATAGCCTTTCCTGAGGCGTTTAATTCCTCAGTCTATTAAAATAATAAATAGTAATACATAATAATAATAAATAATCATCAATAAAACTAATTATACTAATATAATAACATTAATCACAAATTAAATAATTATCTTTAAATACTATATATAATAAAAATAACTATTTGTCTATATACTTTATTCTCACTATTTTCAGTTTTGTCATTAACAATTTCAAAATTGTTTCCCATAAAATAAATTTTAACAAATACCTAGATTATAGGCACTCAATGATTCAGTCCCAAGAAATACAGAGGACCCCAAATAGAATCAACCCAAGAAGATCTTCTCCAAGATACATTATAGTCAGATTCACCAAAACCACAGACAAAGACAAGATACTAAGACTGGCAAGAGAAAAAAGGCAAGTTACCTACAAAGGGTATCCCATCAGACTAACGGCAGA
>NW_006159689.1:881276-886994 GCF_000334495.1 Tupaia belangeri chinensis | reverse complement strand
GGAGGGGGTGAGGGAAAGGGAATAAAAGAAGGCAAAAAAAAAAAAAAAAGAAAAGAAAAGAAAAGAAAAAAAAGAAAGAAAAAACGCAAAATACACAAGACATAAGAAATGAAAAATTGTTTGTTGATAACATGTATGTTGATGTGCTTGATTGAGCCAACAAACAGTGTATTTTGGATGAAAAATATACTGTATACTGTATACTGTAATGATGTATAGCATATTAATGTTAAAAAAATTAATAAATTAAAAATAATAAGCCAAACACAGGGGAAAAAAAAACCTAGATTATTAGAGCCCCTAAAAGACACTATAAAAGAGCTGATTTTTTTCCCCAAAAACTTCTAAAATCTCACCTATCTACTCTACATGGAATAATTATGCCTCTAATTGTTCGCCTCCTTTTACACAGGTACGGATATCCTCCAAAATCCTTCCAAAACATATTAATGCTATTCTTAAATTTATTCATTAAAATTTTTTCAACATACTAATCTTTTAAAGTTCTATTTGCCTTCCACAATTCCCACCTATAGCTTCCCTTCAAAAAATTCTGTAAATCTCAAGCTTCCTGTAAATACTATTTAGTCCTAGCATTCTGTTATAAATTGCCCAACCCATTCTCAAAAAAAAAATTTTTTTAAAGGGGAATGATTTTAAAAAATAAGAAAAAACGCACTTCTACAGATAGCTATAAACCACATATTTTAATCACAGATTTCCAAATGAACTACCTCCACAGTAGAGCCACCCGTGACCGGCTGGAGACACCACCCCGCTCGCTCCTGGGAGAGCAGTCTTCCCCAGGTGGTGTGGACGCGGGCCGCGGGGCCAGCGAGGATGACTGGGTGCTGCCTTCTCCTTTGACCGCTCATTCTTGTGGTTAGGAGTGAGCCCAGCCCTCTGGCCGCTCCCCAAACACGGGCAGAAGGAGTAAAGGGTATGGCAAGACGTCTGCGCCATGCTGGCACAGGGCCGGGCCACTCTGTGCAACCCTCTGTTCATGAGGGAGGCGTCCTGTCGGCCCTGCACGTGTCGGGTGGAAAGTGAAGTCGCCGCAGAGCTGGCTGCAGGGGTCTGCGGTGAGCGAGGCCACACTGACCCCAGGGACCGCCAGGCAGGGACCAGGGAGAACAGAAGTCCTCACTCCAAAGGAGCGAGGGGCCATTTCGTCCCGCCCATGCCTGCGGGGGTACCTCTGGCCATGTCTGGGGACATTTCTGGTTATTACAGCCTGAGGAGGACGCAGTGGCATCTAACAGATGGAGACCAGAGATGCCGTGGCATTTACTCCTTTCCGAATTAACCAGATAGAGGTTTGGATGCCCCGACGTAAGTTTTGGGTCAATCGAAGACTCAGAGGAAAGCAATGGCTCTCCCTCCGGGTGGCTGTGCGTTTCCCAGCCCACGTCCGAGCAGCGGAGCAGCCCTGAGCCCCTCGTCCCTGCAGTGGGAGAACTCTGTGGTCACCTCGGTCGCCGGTGGTCGTTTCAACTAGAGCCGCTTCTAAATTTGTTGAGGGAGGCCTCCGCAGCTCAGAGAATCCGTTATTCCTTGGACGCATCAGAACGGTCCCCGTATGCAAGCTCTTTATGGCCGAGTCGGGACCGTGTCTCCATATCCTCTGGGACCCTGGATCCAAGCCTGGACTTCCAGCTGTGGCCATGGCAAGTCCTCCCGGAAGTGGCAGAGGAGTCAGGCTGGTAAGTCTCCTGTCTCTTTGAGGAAGGGAACAATCTAAGAATGTACCTTCCTTTTCTTCTTCCAAATTCTTCCATGAAATACTTCGCCTCTCCCTGAGGGGTGGCCAAACGTGCACCTGTCTTCTCTCTCCCTAGGTTTGGCTGTAGGGTGAGTGAGCTCTCTGGAGAGAGACAGAGCGATCCCCCCCTGGGGAGATGGCGACACCTCAGTCCCTTCTCCTTCAGTCTCTTCTTGGGCACACATAGGCACCCAGTGGTTTTTTTTTTCCAAGTTGCCTGGTCTTGGACTCGAACTGTGGTTAGGCTGTGTGGAAATCCAGTGCCTTAACCACCACGCCACCTGCTAGCCCTGCTTCTCTCTCCTTTTTCAGTCCTTTGTTTCCAATTTCATTTCTTTCACCTCTTTTACTCTTTTTATTCCACTATATTCTCCCTTTCATTTTTCTCCATCTGCAATTTTTACTGCTCAAACTAAAATTATTTTTCTTTCCCTTTATCATCTTCAAACGTCTTAGATTGATATTTATTTAATTTTAAATTTATCGACATTTTATCATCGCTATACCCTTACTCATTTCCCATCTTCTGTGATTGTCCTCATTCGCCTGCCCTGGATTGATCTCTTGCTTTTAAACTCTGTTTCTCTCCTGAGTTCCCACTTCTCTCCTGGCTTGGTACTCCTTTTCTTTCTTCTGTGCCTCCATCTCGTTATCTTAAATGTGTCTAATTATCCTTTTTTATCATTTCTTTACATCGTTTAACATAGTTTTTGGTAATGATTTTCATTCTGTAGTGTCCTTTTCTGAACTACTGATCATTTTTGAAGTCATTTTGTTTACTCTTATACATGTTCTAATTTCCTAAGATTCAAACATTTTAGTAAGTTTACTTTCTACTCTGATTCTTTAAGGTCTATTTTTTCCTTTAATATGTACTTCTAAATCTCTCTTTGAAAGAGCTAATTAATAAATCATTAAAGCATTTTATGGACACTAGCTTGTTCTTATGTAGCATAAAATCTGAAAACTTAGAAAACAAGAAAATGTTCTGTAAAAATTTCAGTTCACTCCAAGCTTCTTATAGATATGGAAATATTTTCTCTACATTGTAGTATTCCTACATGCAGACTCATAAACTAATTTGAAAAGTAAAGTTACTCATCTTTAGGATGTATTTCCAATAAAATTTTGTTTCTGTGATCTTTATTTGTCCAAGTTTGAATCTATGTGGTTTGTCAGTTGTGTGTATAAACGGGAATCTTCCAAAGAGGAAGCATTTCAGAAGCGATCATTACATGTGCAGAAACAAGTACGGACACCTGGGTCTCCGTCTCTCACGCTCTCAGACTGTCCGGTTTAAAATACACGACGTTAGGTCGACTCTGTCGGTGCGAGTGGAGAGTGCATCGAGCAGGTAAAGGCTGGTGTCAGATATCTCCTTCACGCTCCGTGAGGTTAGATAATGGCAGACATGGAGAGATGTCACGTGGCGCTCCGTGACCACACGTGTCTGAGCGCACGCGCGTTGCAGCTGTAGAGATGGCGTGTGCATGCCCACGAGGCCCATGAGGGCCATGCCCTTAGTGCCTTGTGTGAAACCAGTGGGCACCAGGGGAGCCTAGCACTGTCTTCTGGGAGGGGGACATGGCCTAGAGGAGGCCGGGGAGACTCCCCAGGCCCTGGGCCCTATTTGCCCAGTGGAGGGGGAGACTCCATTGCCCCTCAGAAAGCTGTGGAGACAGGTTCCTGGGGGCGAGGAAGAGGGAGGAGGGGGGGTCCAGGTACAGCAGGAAGGTTCTGGAACCAGTAGGGAAGCTTGAGCGCTGGGAGGCTGGCTGCTGACACCTCAGGCCGGGAGCTCCGGCTTCACAAAGGGTAATTTTGTTTGTATCCAAACTTAAAATCTAGGGAATAAAATTCAAAAAAAAAAAAAAGTGCAAAGTAAGTAAATAACGTGAAGAGTAGAAATAAGTGAAACAAAAGCTAAGGAAAATAGGAAGAAAAAAATTCTGCTATGACTAATCACTTAAATGATTTCTAAACTGAATCCAATAAACATAGACTTGCTTGGGGCCAGCAGATGGCACAGTGGTTGTGGCACTGGACTCTCACAGTTCAAATCCTGGACCTGGTGGCTTGAAACTCACCAGATACGTGTGCATGCGTGCCTCACATCCCCAGAGGAGAATGAAGGAGAAGGGATTGCAGTGTGGCCATCCCCCTGGGGGAGGTGACCTCTCTCTCTCTCTCTCTCTCTGTGTTTCCGGCGAGTACACATGCCCTATCACAAAGACCTCTTTAAACAAGCAGAAATAGACGTGACCCAGGGCCAGCAGGTGGCTTGGTGTTACGGCACCAGGTTGTCGTCAGGGACAGCAGAGAGGGCAGGCTTTGATATGAGCGTGTTTTCTAGATGGCAGGACTTCCAGAGTCGGGCTACGTTCAAGACCATAGTACCTCTACATAGAGTATCATCTTTTTTAAAAATAATTATTTATTTTATTTATTTATTCATTTATTTCTTAATTTGACCAGAGAGAGACAGAGGGTGAGAGTGAGAGAGAAAGGAAGTGAGAAAGCAAGCCACCAGATTCAGGACTCGAACCGTGGTTGGCCATGTGGGAGTGTCCAGCGCCTTAACCACCACGCCACCTGCTGGTCCCTAGAGTATCATCTTAATTCTCTTTTCTGGCTTTATTTCATTTACCCTTTGCCCAGGAAGTAGAAATCAATATTCTCAGCTGCAAATACAATCTTCCGTGTCCCTTAATGCCACGTCGTACTGGACCTGTGTGATTACGTCCCGGAGACTAGGATACAGACTCAGCGTCGGTGCAGGCGGCAGGCGAGGTGAGGCAGCTGTCATTCACGAGCTTCTCCCTGTGTGTGAAGAGGGTGTGGCGTTCGGAGTGAGAGCTGAGTGGCCGGCGTTCTGTCACGTGTCGCTCTGCCCTCTGCCGTTGTCACCGAGGACTCTACATTCACCCATACCCTCTGGGCATTCCCTTCCTTGGCCACAGCCAGAAGACACCGAGGGAGTCCCTGACGACGTCACGGTCGGGCCAGAATCTCAGTAACCCCAGACTTGAGGGTGCGTCAGGTTCATATCTACCTTGGAGGTCTTGACAATTGCATGGCAACCGTGCTGGAAAAAGGAATTTTTAAAAAATTATTATTTTATTTAACTTTATTTGTTATTATTATTTTCCAGTTTGATCAGAGAGAGACAGAGAAAGAGAGAGAGGGAAAGTGAGAAAGCAAGCCACCAGGTCCAAGACTCGAACTACGGTCGGCCACGTGGGAGTCCAGCACCTTTACCACCATGCCACCTGCCAGCCCCAGAAAAAGAAATTTTATACACTGTAAAGATATATGTGATGAAGTGTAATATAAAATAAATTTTAAAATATGTACTTACAGGCCCCCAAATATGTCATCTCGCGATGTGTTCTGTGCAGTAAGACCTGACTGTCACACATACTTCATCCCAGAGCCTCCATAATGGTGCAGCCGACGCCTGCGGTCTATGCACCGTGCCGCTGTGACACACGCCATGTGCTTCAGCTGTGAGCCATTCAGGACCAGAGCACCTGTTCCCCAGAGCTGCAGTTTTGCTCACTGTGTCTCAAGCCCTGACGCTGCAGTGGGAGGTGGTTCTGTACTGCAGGTTGGCCTCCCAGCCCAGGTCCTGTTAGTTCTGGGAAATGACCTTGGTTTTCCTGAGTCACTATTTTACAGGCTGCCGACGGCGGGAAGTCCGAGCCCACGTGGCAGCAGGGCCAGTCCTGGTGGGTCCAACACACGTGGCTGGGAGCCGGGCTGGGTCTGCTGCTTGGCCCCTGCGGTGCAGGCAGGACCTCTACCTCCTCCTGCAAGTGACCCCAGGCCCCTTCCCGGTGACACCCTCCCCTGCAGGGATCACACCATGTTTATGCCACATCCACGCTCCGTGCCATCTAAACGCCAGTGCGACTACACGCCAGCCGCTCCCTGGACATCGGCTGGGGGGCCCCCAC
>NW_006159689.1:879864-880855 GCF_000334495.1 Tupaia belangeri chinensis | reverse complement strand
CCCCAGCCGCTCCCTGGACATCGGCTGTGAGCCCCCAGCTCCCCAGGCACGCTCAGCCCTGGTGGCGGGAGAGGACGAAGGGCTGCAGGCTTGACGTCGGTCTCTGTGCTGGGGACACGTGTGCTTACCTCGGATGACACTCGCTGAATATCCTCTTCCTCACGGCCACGCCGCAGCCACATACCGGCTGGTGTCTGCAGGTGTGGAAAACGCGTCGCCCCAGGGGCTTCCTTGATCTAGCACAGGAAATGTGTGTCCTCGAACCTGATTTCCAGTTCTGTAAGCCTCGATTCCTATAGCACCTTACCGAGGGTTTAAACATGGAGGCCACAGGTGGCTTGGGGATTAAGGTGCTGGACTCCCACGTGGCCCACCTCAGCTCAAGTCCCAGGTGCCGCGGCTCAGAAACTACGGCCGGCACGTGTACAAGTGCGGCATCCTGAGCGGTGAAGCGGAGGGAAGAAAACGCCGAGTGGCCACCCGGGGGCGATTCCTCACTCTGTACCAGCCTGTCTCTCCTCTCCGTGAGCACACATGCCTTATGACAAAACCTGTATTTTAAAAAGATTTAAGCATTACATGGGACCAGCAGCAGATGGAGTAGTGGTTACATTGCTGGACTCCCACAGAGTCAACCACAGTTCAAGTCCCAGACCTGGCAGCTTAAAACTCACGCCGGGCGCGTGTGCATGCGTGCTCAAGATCCCGAGAGGAGAATGGAGGAGAAGGGATTGTGGCGTGGCCATCCCCCAGGGGGTAATTTCTCGTTTTCTGTCTGTCTCTCTCAGACTAAGCACTACTGGCTTATATGGAAGCTGAGAACAGCTCGCGCGTCTGCTGTCTGCCCCTCAGAATGTGCAGCATCACCTAGAAACTCTGGCTCGAATGTTCACCCAGAAAGTGACCAAACATTGGTAAATCGGCCCTCAGTGTCCGAGGGTCACCTCCCGGATACTAAGGGCAGTACTATGGACTCGAGCTCTCGAGCGTC
>NW_006159689.1:871338-879833 GCF_000334495.1 Tupaia belangeri chinensis | reverse complement strand
TGGGGCCTGCCGGACCCTGGGCTCCATCTGCGTGGACAGCGAGGGCCCATATTGCAGAGTGTCCAGATCAGACGTTGAGGAGAAAAGTCTGAATGAAGGCCTGTGTTATATAGTTTTCACGAGACCATGACATTGATGTTGATAAAAATAATTTTATATTTAGCTTTATTTAGTGCGTGCTCCATTCGCTTTTCAATCTGAAAATAATGACCCTTCTTACCATAAAGTCACTGTCCAAACCATTCTTCGAACCTACATTCCAGGAATCACATTTTCTCTCTTTATAAAAAACATTCTTTATTTAATTTTATTTGTTATTATTATTTTTATTTTGACCAAAGAGAGAGACAGAGTGCAAGAGAAGGGGAAAGTGAGAAAGCAAGCCTCCAGGTCCAGGACCCAAACCATGGTAGGCCATGTGGGAGTCCAGCGCCTTCACTACCACGCCACCTGCCAGCCCCGGATCACACTCTCTCAAGCGGAATCCTTGCAGATGACTTTCCTAATGGCCCTCTTGACGTCTTTGCTCCTCAGCGTGTAGATCAGCGGGTTCATGGTGGGGTGACGGTGTGCACGAGGGCAAGGACCTTCCCCTGACCCTGAGAGTGGTTCCCCTTGGGCTGCAGGTACATGAACGTGATGGTCCCGTAGAACAGCGAGACCACCGTCAGGTGGGAGGCGCAGGTCCCCCAGGCCTTCTGCCGGCCCTCAGCAGACCGCATGCTCAGCACGGCCCTGGCCACGCAGGCGTAGGAGGCCAGGATGGTGCAGACCGGGATGGCGAGGATGAGCAGGCGAGCGACCAGCATCTTGGATTCGGTGGGCCTGGTGTCCACACAGGACAGCTTGATGATGACCAGCACCTCGCAGAGGAAGTGGTCCACGAGGCGCCGTCCACACAGGGGCAGAACCACGGCCAGTGAGGACTGCAGGAGAGAGTTGGCAAACCCGGACAGCCAGGACATGGCTGTGAGCAAGCGGCAGACCTGCTGGTGCATGACCGCAGCATAGCAGTCGACCGCCATGACGGCGAGAAGCACGCACTCCGTGGAGCCAAGGGCCAAGGCCACGGAGTACTGCACCACGCAGCCCGCAGCGCTGATCCTCCTGTCCCCCCACACGTTGGCCAGCATCTGAGGGACAATGCAGGTCGTGAAGCACACGTCCAGGAAGGAGAGGTTTCGGAGGAAGAAGTGCATGGGGGTGTGCAGGCGGCTGTCCAGGAGGGAGACCAGAAAGATGGCCGTGTTCCCCGTGAGAGTTACACCATAGAACCCAAAGACAAACAGAGAGAGGATGAACTCAGCCTGGGGGTGCTCAGAGAAGCCGACCAAGATGAAGTTTCCCGCCGCGCTGTCGTTCTCCATGTCTGCGCGCAAGAGCTTGGGAAGGGCTGGGTGCAGCTAGACGTCGCCCAGACTACACGCAGGGCCATCAGTTTTTATGAGTCGCTGTCATCTCGAAGTTTCGCAGAGAAACAGAGTGGCAAGTCAAATCTCCTGGTGTTGAGATGATTTACATGTAAATCTGGTGTCATAAAGATCGTAAACATGCAATGGCACAGGTTAAAAGTACAAGACCACGTCCCTGCGTCTTTGGGTCATGCTATTCAGCATTTACCGAGGCAGCATTCAGGTGCCACTTCACACCTGAGTGTACTCAGGAACTGCGTCGCGTTGACAGGGTGATTATGACAGGGAGAGCCACGCGGGAGGGAAAACGAAGCCAAACCCAGACCAGGTGGTTGATGTGGTGGGTTACTTCTCCCTGGCTGACAATGAGATGATCAAACAGTGGCTTCCACAGTAAGTGAGAGAGCAAGATTTGCACAAGTAGTAGAGTAAAATGTGAGCGCATTTGTACGGTTACAGTCGGCACCGATCTTGGCACTAACAGGACAAGCCATATTTTAACTCCTCAGAAATACTTGCTTGCTTTGCACACAAAAAACACCCCGAAGTGGGAGAGCGTTTCTGAATGGGAGGGCGTGGCTCACCACAACACCGCTCCCTCATCAAGTACCCAGCACTACGATTTGCCCGACCAGCTCACTCAGAATGATGGCTATTAACCGAAGGGTCGTTACACTCCAAGGAGACCTGGATCGGGGAAATGGTGGCACTTCAGAGAACGAGGTTCCCAGCATTTAACAAGAGCTTGTTCACGTCTCCTTTCCTGTGCTCTGTGGCCCATAACATCTGGCGGCGTCCAAGACCCCGGAGGGGTGGGCATGGGCTTGGAGCTCCCGCTACCCTGACTCTCGGGGAGATGTCACCGTGTGGGCCTGCAGGGCCCTGGGAACCACCCCCAGAGAGCTAGCTTTGCATGGCCCGGAGCTCACTAGTGCCCATGTTTCCCTTGGATCTCTGTTCAAGGCAATCCGTGACGCTGGTTAAATATTGTAACTGTTTAGGCCACACTAACAACTGACTAAAACATTTATAAGGAATAGCTGGGAGTGAGATGTCCATGACAGACTTTCAGGAACTTCACGGAGCTGTGGTCATGGAAACCTCTCCGATACGGGGCCACGCGCCTGTGCGTGTGCATGTGCAGCTTGTGGGAATGCCTAGGAGAGCGCTGAGAAGGCCCTCCCCTGACCTCCGGCTGTCTTGGTGCTGCTGTTCTAGCAGGAAGTTGAGGATGAGATAGAATTGCAGATTACGCCAACGGCGTGCCTCAACATAGCAAGTGAACTGTAAGCCAAGGGTAGGAATCCTAGTGCTCCATGGCACTTAAAGTCTTCGTTCAGTCGTTAACTGACCAAAAAAGTTAATTAAACAGAGGCTTCACTAACCATTGATAACAAAAATATAGACTTACAATTAGTTAAGAAGTAAAAAAGAAAAACAAACAAACAAACAAACAAACAAAAATATCCACTATAGCAAGAAAAAGAAAACAATAAAATAAACAACAAGAACAGAAACACCGGGGGTTAGTCTGGGTTGCTATACTGTATTATTTAAAATAGCTGATTTTCTACAAAAAAATGTAAGAAAACTTGCAAAGAAACAGAAAAGCCCACAAGAGTGCAATGGGGACAGAGCCCTCACGAGAACCCCGTCGTGCTGGCTCCTGCCTGGTCTTTGACCTCCAGCTGCCAAACTGTGGGAAGATAACGGTGGTTGTTGCTGCCGCCTGGCCTGTGGCATTCTGCTATGGCATTCCACGGTAACTGACACATACACAGGAATACAGCAAGCATCGAAAACTGCCCTTGAGGAGGTTCAGATGTTGGACTTAAATGAACACGCTGATATGCACATATGAAATTGAATTATATCTCAGTAAAGCTGTTCTTTTTTACATGCTAGAAGGTGGGTACACACATACACATGAGAGAACACGCTTTCCTCAGTGCGGCCTAGACACATGCAATCCTTTTCCTCCAGGTGTCCATCAAGTCAGGACCAGGGCGTGTGCACATGGACCCCGTGTGTCTCTCAGGACCAGGGCGTGTGCGCGTGGACCCCGTGTGTCTCTCAGGACCAGGGCGTGTGCGCGTGGACCCCGTGTGTCTCTCAGGCCAACAGGGCTGGAACTGGAGCTCTGGTCAACATGTAGGGTGTGGTTCCTTTGTGTGGCACTAAATTGATGTTCTACAAGCCAACCTAAAGCTGCTATTATTATTATTTTTAAAGCCATAAGCCAAAATCTGTCTCTTCTAGTCAGCTTAATCTCAAGAGCAATTAGTCAAATAAATATGAGTGTGTTTATAAAACCCACAAATCCATTCAGAATAGTAATACAAAGTGATACGATACCCTGAAAATTGGTGGGTAGATGCATTTTTTTTGTTTCTTTTTCTTTTTGTTTTGTTTTTGCTATTGCATATTTTCAGGTTTAAATCTCTTGTCTGACATTCTATCGTCTCAGCTCTTACACTAACTGTCATGACCCGTTATCCATTCTCAGTTTTATTGACCAGCACCATAAAATATCTTTCTCCAAGACATAATAATGTCTTCTAACACTGTTCCCTTAATTACACTCCTTCGATTTACCTTTTCATCAACAAACTCATAGAAAGTGAGAGTATTAAGGCCTTTTATTGTAAAGATTATATATGATAAAATTTACTATAAAATTATAAACCCAAATTTCACTTTACAAAGTCTACATTTATTCTGGAAATTTTAAGCCATTAGTAGTATAGGAAAAGAGGTGTGTGTGTGTGTGTGTGTGTGTGTGTGTGTGTAATTAAACACATGGTTTCTGACAAAAGGATGAAAATTTTTTCATTAAATTCAGTAGTAAGGCAAGAAAAATGTGACCAGTACTACTTAACATTGTCCTAGAGGACTGAGATTAAAATATTTCAGCCAAGTGAAGATAAAAGTAGAGTGGAAGCCTAAATAAGCAAAGACTGTTAGGATCTACTGCAGCAGGACTGCCTTACAAGGACCACAGAAATACGTAATTAAGTTGAGGAGAAGATGGTCACTGAAAGCCAATGAAGAGATTAAAATAACATCAGTAAACAGTGTTATATTAATATCTACAAAAGACAGAGTAAATACGTTTCTTGACTTACTCTTAACTGATTTTTTAAAACTTGCATAAACAATAATAAAACTGAGTTGTTTGACTTAAATAAAGACGTAATTTTGGTAATAATGGCAGAATGGTGAGGGAAGGAGAGGCACCCGTGTCTTATATAATAACCAGGCTGCTGGGGACGGGGCGTGAGGTAGTCCTTCACTGAGTGCTGCAAGTATTCACTAGGGAAGGATTAGTCTTTTCACAAATGGCGTTTGGGAAAACTGGATATCCATATTCAAATTGTATTATTTTTAAATTATAAAACTACTAGAAGAGGGGCCAGCAGGAGGCGTGATGGTTGGGGACACTGGACTCCCACTGACCAACCATGGTTTGAGTCCCGGCTGGTGGCTTGCATTCTCACTTTCCCTCTCTCTCTCACTCTATCCCTCTCTGGTCCAATAAACAAACAAACAAACAAAGTTATATAAAAAGAACTACTAGAAGAAAACATATGGGGAAAATCATGTCGCTGGATTTAGCAATGTTCTCTTAGAAGTAAACCAAAAGCACAGACAACGAAAGTAAAAATAGAAAAATGAGACCACATTGAACTTAAAATTTCTTCACATAAAACAAGCAAGGGGAAAGACAACCTGCAGGATGAGAAAATATAGATAAACAACTTAAATTTAAAACATAGAATGGTAAGATTAGTAAAAGAAAATGAAGAGGAAATTTTTGTGTCGGGAAGATCTCTCTGAGCAGGACATGAAACCTGTCTTAGGAAATCAGTCTAAGGCCAGCCACGGACAAACCCGGAGTGCCACGACACACAGTGACCTAGCTCGGTGCGGAAGACTGCACAGCAGAGCAGCTCTGGAACGTCACACCAAGTGGAGACAGAATTTTAACCTGATTTGGGAAAAGCAATGCATTGGTAGATTTATAGTAAAGTTGTTAGCGAAGTAATCTATGTTAACTCCAGACTGCAAATGGGGAAGGTTTACTTGGAAAAGAGAGACGTAACTGGGAATACCCTTTTTTCGATACCATCTTATAGCATGTGTCAAATGTACGAGCAATTGTAGAGGAATGCTAGATTCATAACTCACAGGGCCGGGAGGTGGCGTGGAGGTTAAGGCACTGGACTCACAAGGCTGATCGCAGTTGGGGCACTAGACCTGGGGGCGTGAAAACCAAGCCAGAAGTGTGTGCACGTGTGCCCAAATACCGAGGCGAAAGGAGGACAAGGAATCGCAGTGTGGTCATCCCCCTGGGGGTGATTTCTCACTTTCTCTCTCTCTGTCTCTCTTCGGTGAGCACATGCCCTTTATAGAAAAACCTAAGAAAAGTATTAGAACTTACAAAACAAAATTAAAAACTGATCCCAAAGATATGCGTGATACACATGCCTGTGGAAGTGTGCTGCTCTGTAGGAGGGGAGGTCTGGGAATCTTGGCGGGAGCGTAACAGCGTATCCTTTGGTATGCTTTATGTAAATCTGAACCATACTAAATATCATTAAAATCTCTGGTTACCATTATGAACTTAGCCTTAGTTATCTTTATCGTTTCTCAATTGTCAGAATTTGGCCAGTGGAAGTTACCTTAAACTGGTTTCGATTGCCTTCTCTTTTTTTTGAGAGGTTTTCGCTATAGGGCGCGTGCGCTCGCCAGTCAGACAGACAGAGACATAGAGACAGAAAGCAAGAAATCAGCCCCCAGGGAAGATGGTCACGCCGCAATCCCTTCTCCTCCATTCTCCTCTCGGGATCTTGGGCACGCACACACACGCGCCCGGCGTGAGTTTTAAGCCATCGGGTCCGGGACGCGAACCGCAGTCAACTACGTGGGAGTCCAGCGACATAGCCATTACGCTGACTGCTGGTTCCCTCGATTGCCTTCTGACAACTGTCATTGAGTCTCTTACACATGTCCCTGGGTGTTCCTCACTATTTCAATTTTTTCCCACCCTCAAAGCACATCATAATGCAGTGTTCTTTGTTGAAGATGATGAATGTGCTATTAATAGTACCCTTGGATTGATTATCATGCACTGCATGCATGTTTGGAAAATACAAATTGTATCCCACAAAGATGTTCAACTATTAAATGTAAATAAGAAATATTCAGGAAAGAAAACACCTCGCTAAGTGGAAGAATCAGTAACAAAAGAGCCCAAAACAGCACAACAGGAACTGTGGGGTTAGTACACTCTGAAGAATTCAATTTCAGTGTGCTGGAGAGCAGTGTTCAGGACCGATGCACGGACACTGGGCTTGAGTGCTAGAACTGCCATAACCGGTCACGCACGCCACTCGTCCCTCTGTGACAGCCGGACACGGCTCTGCCGCGCCTTTCAGTATGTGGCCCTCCCTCTGGTGTGGTGACCTGCGTGCGGGCTCTCCTGCCCATGCAGCATCTCAGGCCCACGGGGGATCAGAGCCCAGAGAGCCTGAGTCAGAAACAGAAGGCACTCCTACCTGTGCCTGGGCGCTCCTGCTCCGTCAGGAAGGACGAGCTCGGGGCGGCGGCTACTTTATTCCACCCAAGGAGTGGGAAACCGGCAGGGTAATGGTGACTGCGAAGACAAAGACGGGAATTACTTTGAAGTCTCCTGGGCTTCGGCCTCCTGTGGTTAATTACTGTCGGTAATGAAGGACTTTGGGGGGAAGCTAGGTGATAATGGGGCCTCCCAGGACGTCTCCAGAGGCGTAGAACCAACGCCATCCTCATCATCGTTTTGTTTACCCCTGTTTGTCATCGCCTCATCACTGCATTTAATGCCCAGCTGAGTTTAAGCCACCAGGTCTGGGACTTGAACTGCGACGACTAGGTGGGAGACCAGCTACGTAACCATTACGCTGCCTGCTGGTCTCTATAATGTGTTTTGTGCATGTTGGATAGTTTTCCTGTGTGTATGTTGGTAAATTGTGTTTGTACATTTCACCACAATAACAAAACGAATGTTGTGAAACAAATGCCACTCTGGCCAGTGAGAGCAAGCAACCGCAGGCACCTGGTAGACCTCCGTAGGCAGGTCAGCAGGTCAGAGCCTGCCGAGCGGGAGCGACGCCTGTGTCCCCGTGCAGGCGCTGACACACGGAGTTGCCGTTGTGCGAGGCACCTCTGTGGAGCTGGATGTGCAAACAATGGCATAAAGCGAACTAGAGTTTTCTCAAAGTCTTGACTCAATTTGCATCTCCAGCGTTGAAAACGGTGTGCTGGGGAACCAGCAGTTAGCGTAACGGCTATGTCGCTGGACTCCCACGTAGTCGACCGCGGTTCGTGTCCTGGACCCGGTGGCTTAAAACTCACGCCGGGCACGTGTGCATGCGTGCCCAAGATCCCAAGAGGAGAATGGAGGAGAAGGGATTGCGGCGTGACCATCCCCCTGGGGGGTGATTTCTCGCTTTCTGTCTCTATGTCTCTCTCTGTCTGTCTGGCGAGCGCACGCGCCCTACAGTGAAAATCTCTCAAAAAAAAAAGAAAGAAAATGGTGTGCCGATAAAACGCACAGCACAGAGAATAACATAAATAAATAAATAAATAAATGATGTTGATTCTTTAAATAGTGGGAGAAAACTAAAGGGAAAAGAAAAAAGACACAAGAAAAAAGGCTGAAAACGAAATCTGGCATTCGAAACATGCGCCACGGGGTCGGTTAGGAGCAGCGTGCAGAGAGGCCTGCCGGTGCGAGGACCGTTAGAGGCCCACCTGGCCGGCCCCATCATCTTCTACTATAAATGGTGTTTTATCCCTTAATTTATTTTGAGATCGCTTATTATTAGTGTATAGAAGTACAAATGATTTTCGTATTTTGCTTGTTGACTTCGTGTCCTGAAATTTTACAGAATTTGAACACGACAAGAGAGCTAACAGGTTTTTGATGTAGTCTTCAGAACTTTCTCTACGTCGGATCCTGTCACCTGCAGTCAGGGGCGACCTAACTTCTTCCTTCCTTCCTTTTTTTTTTTTTTTTTTGAGCGGTTTTTGCTATAGGACTCG
>NW_006159689.1:861563-870576 GCF_000334495.1 Tupaia belangeri chinensis | reverse complement strand
ACACGTGCCCGGCGTGAGTTTTAAGCCACGGGGTCTGGGACGCGAACCGCGGTCGACTACGTGGGAGTCCAGCGACATAGCCATTACGCCGACTGCTGGCCCCCTAACTTCTTCCTTTCCGATGGTGGTGCTTTTCTGCCCTCTCTGCCTCGTTGCTCTGGCTGAGACTGCAGTGCTAAGTTGAACAGAATCGAAAGCGTGGGCATTTTTCCGCATTCCTGACCGTGTCCTGTGGACTTCAGTTACAAACAATCCAGCCGACCAGAGAGTGAGGCTCCTTTTTAAAAAGTCAGAAAGCCTAGGAATGTCTTGAAAACGATGGTGTCGGTTTTCCCTGGTGGTCACTGAAATATCTGTAAGTTCATTTCTTTATTAAATTATCTCAATTTATTCTCTTGAGAGCCAATTATACATTCCTTCTCCCCTACGTCTCCCTGGGCTGTGCACAAGCAAGCCCCGAGTCTCTCTCCCACGCACCGCTCTTTCTAGGTCGTCCACAGGTAAAGCCAGCCAGCTCAGGGTCACCGTGAGGCTCCACGCGGGAGTGCGCCCCTGCTGGCTCCCTGTCAGACCTGCAGCCGAGGGACTCGGCCCGGGTACTGGTTCTGGCGGGGCTGTGGGGC
This sequence comes from Tupaia belangeri chinensis, assembly GCF_000334495.1. NCBI lineage: Eukaryota > Metazoa > Chordata > Mammalia > Scandentia > Tupaiidae > Tupaia > Tupaia belangeri. Next base: position 869,953 of record NW_006159689.1, on the reverse strand, counting down.
CCGCTGTCTCTGATAACCAGTTAGCCACTGCCAGGGAGGGGCGGTCCAATGAGGCACGAGGAGTGCAAGGCCCCAGGGGGCCGGCGCCTGGGTTTGCGAAAGGCGGTGGCCGTGAGGACCGCGCGGCTGTGATGCGCTCCGTTCCGTGTGGTCCAGGCTGTTTTCTCGGCACATAATGAAAGAACGACACATTCACCACAACGCCGTTTTATTAAGTTCTGTCCTGGCAGCTCAAATAATTCCGTTTTCATTAAGTTAATGCATGAGTTTGAACTATTTTCATCTAGATAAACGAGGATAGAGAGAAAAAAACACATGTTCCATGCAGGCTGTGGGCTAGTGCCTTGAGCTAATAAATGTAAAACATGAATCCTTAGGTAGTGGCCGGGTGGGAGGACTTGTACATGGCAGGCCTGAATCCTAGCCTAGCCGTCCACTTAATTTTTGAGTACTTTGAGGTGTGTCACATAAAATATTTACCCTTTCAGTCTCTTATCAGTGAGAGTAGTGGGGGAGGGAGGGTAATCTCTCCACCTCCCGTCCCGTCCTAAGAGCCGAGTGTGACAATGAGTACGTTACACCGCGGGGGGCTCACAGATTGCAAGCGTTCAATAAACGGGTGCTCTTAGTATAGACTGTTGTAGTTTGTGCAAGAAAGAAAAATATGCCCTTTGATCAAAGAATATGTAACTCAGAGATGCTGGCCAGAACCAGCCAAAGCCAACTGAATTATATGAGGTACATATTTGGTTTCCTCTACAACTTTCTTCCTTTCTTTTTTTTTTTTGGAGAGGTTTTCGCTATAGGGCGCATGCGCTCGCCAGACAGACAGAGACATAGAGACAGAAAGCGAGAAATCACCCCCCAGGGGGGATGGTCACGCCGCAATCCCTTCTCCTCCATTCTCCTCTTGGGATCTTGGGCACGCACGCACACGCGCCCGGCGTGAGATTTAAGCCACCGGGTCCGAGACGCGAACCGTGGTCGACTACGTGGGAGTCCAGCGACATAGCCATTACGCTGACTGCTGGTTCCCAACTTTCTTCCTTTCTAACCTCATCTTCAGGCACAAATACTAACGATGTGCTCTCGAGGGCCAGGTGGTGGCACAATGGCAATGTGACTGGATGCCCTGGAGAAGGTTCTGGGTTCACGCCCTGACCTCCCTCAGCTGCGGGGCGAGCCCACTCGAGGCTGCCTACGGCCCAGGCTGCTGGGCCCAGGAGGGGACTGTGCACGACGCCGCTGCGGGTCGCTTTCTTTCTCTAGAAATAAATAAGAAATGTGAAAACTGAAAAGAAATTACTCTCAGAAAGAATGGTCACCGGGGTGTTGCAGGAAAGGCTGCAGCTGGGTACCAGTAACCCAGATGTCAGACCCACCTCGCAGCTCCGTGTGAACCTGGACAACTGACCTAAACCCTTGGACCTTACTTTCGTGTGAATAAACAGAGGATGTAGCAAAAATAACTCCCCCTAAATAGTTGTAAGGACTACTGACAATTTGCGTAAAAAAAGTCTTTAGAAGATATCAAACTAATAATGTTCTCATTGGAGTAAAAGATAATTTACTCAAAATGAAATTTACCAAAAGTGCAAAAAGTTACTAACCAGGCTAGCTGGCCGTGACATCAGCCCTTGTCCTGAAGTGGCAGCTGTGGGTGCCGTGGGTCCCTGTCTGCAGCTTGGGTGTGGCACCTCGGGACGCTCCCCCCTCTGCCTCTGCCTCTGCCTCCGTTTCTGTCCCCTTTGGGCCCTCCCCGTCCCCCACCTCGTCCTCTCAGCTCCCCTCCTCCCTGCCCTCTCCCCTCTCCCCTGGAAGAGTCCTGTCCCAGACACGGAGCAGCCGGACGGAGGCCCTGGTGGGGCCCTTCCCCTCAGGAGGTGGACGTGTCCCAAGCCCCGCGAGCCCCATGACGCACTCTCATCTCCATCCCCTCATTCGCCCCAAGGGTCCCGGGCGGACGGGCACCCACAGGGGAGGTGGGACTGTGCAGGAGGTGCTGGCGTCCCGCTGACGTCTCCTCTCACCGCCAGCCTGCCGGGAACCCAGCCCGCCTCTCCACGAGTGGACACGTACAAACCCATTCTTTACGACGCTGTGGTATGAGCCAACGCTTACTCTCAAACCAGCACGATCAGCCCGATTCTTTACAAGAGGAAGATTCCCGAGAGGGTCCCACGCCCGCGTCCAGGCAGGAGGAGCTCTAAGACCCCCAGGATGACTGAGGCCTATTTTCTATTAACCAAAGACCCTCCAAAATGCAGGACGGCCTCCGTGCTCTGAGAGCAATGGCAGAGTTCGCCGACTCCACGGCCGCGCTACTCCGAGTCTCGGCCTCTGCCTAGAACCTTCCTCAGAGCCCCCTTCATATCCTTGTTCCTCAGGGTGTAGATCAGAGGATTGAGCATGGGTGTGACTATGGTGTAAAAAAGGGCCACGAACTTCCCCTCACTGTCGGAGTAACTGTGGCTGGGTTGGAAGGACGTGTACATGGCCGAGCCGTAGAAGAGGGGGACCACCAGCAGGGGCGGCCCCCCCGAAAGCCTTCCGACGCCCGGCCTCTGACCTGACCTTCAGCACTGCCCGGGCGATGTGCACGTAGGAGCCCAGGATCAGGGCCACAGGGACGATCATGATGACCACTCGGGCCACGAACATCTTGGCCTCCGTTCCTTTCGTGTCGTCACAAGCCAGCTTGAGGAAAACGGGCATCTCGCAGAAGAAGTGGTTCAGCCGATGGCTGCAGAGGGGCATGGCCATCATGAGGCCTGTCTGGACCAGAGAGTTGGCGAAGCCTCCCGCCCAGGACACGAGAGCCCAGGCCTGGCAGAGGCGAGGGTGCATGATGGCGGTGTACTGCAGTGGACGGCACACGGCAGCATAGCGGTCAAAGGCCATGACCACCAGGAGCACGCTCTCGGTGGAGCCCAGGCCCAGCCAGAAGAACAGCTGGGCCACACAGCCCCCGTAGGAGATGGTGTGGTCGAGGCCATGGAGGTTGATCAGCAGCTGGGGCACGGAGCTGGTGGTGTACGTGAGGTCCAGGAAGGAGAGGTGGCAGAGGAAGAAGTACATGGGTGTGTGCAGTTGGACGTCCAGGCGGGAGAGAGCGATGATGGTGGTGTTGCCAAAGAGAGTCAGGGAGTAGAAAATGGAAATAAAGACAAAAAGCGTGAGCTCCAGCTGAGGCCAATCTGAGAAGCCCACCAAAAGGAAGCCGTCCCCAAAACTGGTGTTGAAGCCCCCCATACCTTCGGCCTGTGCACACCGGGAGGCCTGTCAGTGCTGCTCACGAAGAACACAGGATAGACGTTATTTTAGCGTGTTTCCTTAACCCCAGGCCATGCATGTGCGCATCCATTTTGTCAAACAAGTCCATGTGTTCGGTCTTCTGCTCCTTCTCTTCTCTTCTTCGGAGTGGGGCCAATGGGTCAGGGATCACGTGGCTTTAACTGGCCCGTCGCCCTGCTGTTTGTCTGGGACCCCGCCAGGCTGTCCTGCCGTCTCCCCGTTTCCCGGTGTGAACGTGTGGACGTGCACGGCTTTCTTCATAGTCGGAGATTCGGCCCGGTACCAGGACACAGGAACTGGTTTGAACGTGCGGTACAGGATGCAGCACTCCGCAACGCCCCGCGTGTTCTTCCTTTTCGGTCGACTAGTCTGTCTCCGTGGATTAGAACCAGGCCTTTCCAGGCCGCTGTCATGCTGTGACCTCCGGACGGTCACCTGGCTCTGCCCAGGGAGTGTTGTCAGTGACAGTCCTGGAAGCCCTGCTCACAGCCGTCCCTTCGGGAAATCCACGACAACAACAATCAACAACAAGCTCGTTCTGGGCTCCCTCGGAAGGGAGAAGGTGGTTCCTACACGGCTGACTGCAGTTCGAATCCTGGCCCTGGTGACTACAACGGACAGGAGCATTTGTGTGCATGCCCAAAAATCTCAACACGATGGGTCAATGGAGGCGAGATTGCGGCCTGGCCACCTCCCGTCGGGGCTGCTTTCTCCCGCTCTCTGTCTCTGTCTCTCCCTGGACCACACACAGGCCTTCTGGCAACTAAAAACCAAACCAAATACCAACAGGCGTGTTCTTCACAGTGAGTCATCAGGCCTGGAATCTCTCCCACCCCAATTCTTCAACTGACAAATCCGCCCCTCATTTCCACGGGAGTAATCGTCCCCAGCGGAGCACCTGCCACACTCATGACGTTCTTTGACATGCCTGTGTCCCTCTGACCCATGAGCTCCACTGCAGAAGAAAACTAAGCACTGGCACCTTCCCTTCTAGTATGGGAAGGGCTGGATTTATGGGGATTTAGTTGGGGTGCAATGGAGATATAAATAAATTCTATTGAGTGAAACATTTGGCTCTTCCTTTAAACATCATGAGAACGAATTTCTCCAGACTTGGAGATTAGCTGCTCACACACTTGGATAATCTATGGAAGAAGAATATGCTTAAAAAGCTTCTTTTCTTTTTTAAGAGTGATTTTTGCTAAAGGGTACATGTACCTGTTGGAGAGACAGAGAGATAGAGAGACAGAAAGGGAGAAACCAACTCCCCACCCCCAAGGGGTTGGCCATGCCACGATCCCTCCTCCTTCATTCTCTTCTGGGGACTTTGGACACATGCGCACGCCATGAGTTTGAAGCCTCTGGGTCTGGGACTCACATGCGCACAGCATGAGTTTGAAGCCTCTGGGTCTGGGACTCGAACCACGCTTGGCTATGTGGCAGTCCAGCAACGTAACCATTACCAGCCATCTGCTGGTCCCTAGAGTTGATCTTCTTTAAGGCTGACATTTCTGTTGGCAGATACCTAAGTGGGATTATATACAAGTATGTCAGAAAGCAAAAAATGGACAAGTGACCAACCAGTGTATGCTTGGTATCGACCACTGCCAGCCAACCTATCCTCTGTTAAACCTGCTGAGCTGGAAGTTCATGGCCAATGAATTAATGTTGGAGTAAGTATTCCAGGGAGGTATTTAGATGCCACCCGTAGGGGCCACGTGGGAAAGATGGCGAGGAGAATTCACAGTACCGTGGTGAAGCCAGTCTGTGGCCTGGGCCGGGCAGCTGGGTCTCGCGTGGTTGAGTCGTCGACGCCCACACTGGCTGACTTGGAAAGCACGTCGGACACATGCACACGCGTGCCCGAAACCCCAATAGGGGACCAATGGGGTAGAAGAGGCTGCAGCATGACCATTTCTCAAGAGCGGTGACTTCTCACCCCCTCATCCTGCATCTCTCTCGAGTGAGTGCACGTGTCCGCCGGCAATGAAAAATAACAGCAGCGTGCTCCATGCGGCTCAACAACTGCCTCCGTGCTGTCTCTGCACGGCCACCTCGCCACAGCAGAGCGCGATGGCCCCTCGCACCAACTGCCGCTGACCGCCTGCTCCCGGTGAATGCACTTCTGCGAGCCCGTGCGTCTCCCTGCTAAGCAGAGAAGGTAACTCACTCCGCAGGGCTCTGACCGGGGTTAAGTGGCGAGTGCGTCCTGTAAGCCACAGAACTGTGCTGCACATGCTGGACACTGGCCTGTCCCCGCCACAGTCGCCGGGTGCCGAGCCAGGGGCCCCGCCTTCCTTCGCCCCGCACCAGCTCCCAGGGAGGCACGTGGCGAGGAAGAGGCTCTTGACACCCCGGGCAGTGAGCGAACTAGAAGTCCTTACCCCAGCCTGCCAGTGCACGCATGCCCCAGGAGTCTCGCTCGGCCACGAACAGGAGCAGCCTGACATGCCCTGGCTGTGGCAGAGGGTCTGCGTTCCGGCTCCATGTTTTGATCGATGACTTTTAAGGAGATACCTAGATGTACCTAATATGTATGTTTGTAATTGGACAAAAGCTTAGAAATACAGTCACTGTGACCAGAGGGGTGGGGCCGTGGTAATGTACCACCGGACCCATGTGGAGGATCATGGGTTCGGTTCCCCAGCTGGCCTGTACAGGGGGACACATGCCCGTGGTCCTGGCTGGTCAGAAAGACTGGGGTGGGAGTCACAGCCCGAGACCCTGTTTAGGGGCCTGTCTTTTCTTTCTTTCTGTCCCTCAGTTTCTCACTCTCCTGAAATAAATAATTTAAATAACTGTTAAAGATAAATAATTACTACGGCAAATGATAGAATAACAATCCAAAATGATTTCAGGATGGGGAGAAAGGAGCCTTGAGCCAATGAAGGCCACCCCAGGAGAAAAGGTCACAATTGCATTGAACAAGAAAATTGGACTCAGCTTGGAAACCTTAGTTGCTCCGTTAAAAATTCCTTCAAGATCCCCTGCCCCAGCAGCCCCGGTATCCACGGTTACCACCTCTGCTCTTTGACGTCCTGTGGCGCTGTATGCATGCCTGCAAAACCACGTGTGGCCCACGAAGGTGCACATGATCATACGTAAACCAAACATCAAAATCTAAAAACAGTGGTAAGAGAAGCACACGTAGAACCCTCATCTGGACAGAGGCAGACATCGGGTGGCTGAAACCGTAGGAGAACTTGAGCTGGGGCGACTGGCCGGGTCTCAGCGGCAGCCGTCACCCCAGCCCAGCCACTCTTGGACCACCGGAGACTAGAGGCCACCTCCTAGAGCCGCATGGACGTGGCTCCCTAACCAGGAGTCTGGAGCGCCCTGACCTGGGGAAGGCCCGCCTGCCCTCACCCTGTTGGCCTCCCACTTCCGCAGTCTTGGACCTGTGCTCCTCGACCCATCACGTGAGCCTTTCCTGGCAAATATCTCTAACTAACTGCCACGTGGTGCCGTGGACCAGCTCCGAAAGAACATCCTCGCTAGTGTCCGACTAAAACCTGGCGTAAGTTGTGCGGGAAAGCAAGATCCGGGTCGGACCTGGCGCTACCACACACCCGCCCCGTCCTGGACACTCCCACTTCGCCAGTTCTTTTCTGACAGTGGTGACTTACGACCAAGCCTTTCCACTTACAAAACCTTTCACCTACATCCCTCCAGTTACCTCCTTCCCATAGATAGTGTGCCGAACGACGTCGGCGTCAAGGCTTCAGCTCCCCTCTCCGGCTTGCTCTTCGACTTTGCTGGATGGGGTCACTGGGTCACTGGGAAGTTGGGACACCCTTTTACGTAGAAAATACATCACGACTTGCCCGATGGCCTAACAGCTCTTACCACTTCCTCTGGGACGAGACGGCATTTGCAGGTCTCCTCTCTGCCGGCATTTTCCGGGCTGACCGCCCCTTTGACACAAGATCTCTTCCCTTCTCTTCGTCCCTCTCTGGCCATTGCTTGGTCTCAGCTGTGCGGCTCTTTGTACATCCCTCGGCTCTTTGTACATCCCTAATGTGGGGGCTCCCCTTGGGGTCCCACCCAGACCCTCTTCTCATACCACGCCACAGACTCTTCCTGGGAGCTGCATCGCCAGTGGCTTACGGTGCTGGTAATGCCCAGATGCGTCTCTGTAGCCTGGTCACTCTCCTGAACTGCGGGCTTCTCTGTCCACCGGCTAATGATGCCTTGGCACCTCGGAGTCTGGTGGAAGCTGGAGGGAGCACCCCTCCCAAAGCTAGCAGCTCCTGGAAGAAGCCTAAGAGCCTCCCGCAAGTCCACCCTCCCGCTCCTCAGGGTTAGCTCAGGGCTGCCACAGGGTAGGCCACTGTCTGCTGGCCCCAGCCACTACAGGCCAGAGGGTGGCCGGGACGGCTGTGCCGCAGGGCCGTGGGATCATTCCCGCCAGGAATGATCCTCACCTGCGTACCCAGACTCCCCTCTCCCTGCAGAGATGGCAGTGGAGGCCCCCCGCACAGCTGTCCCTCACCCCTGCCTCCTCCCGGTGCTGCTGTGTGCCTCCCTGAGCGACAATCTTCCTGCCATCACTGCATAATGTGAAAACCTGCCGGCCCACCTCTTCTGCCAGTGGTTTCCGATGAGTGCCCGCTGGGCATCACCCCCACGAATTAATCACTCCCCTTCCCCTAGAAACTGCTCTCCTCCCCAGCCATAGCTCAGGAAGGGCACCCTGACGGGTTACCCACGGGCCGTGGCCAGCCTCTGCCCTCGTCGGCTCTGAGTTCACCTGTCCCCTGGCCAGCAGTCTCCGGGGCAGTTAGAGCCTCAGGGGCCTTCGCGGTGGCTGCAGCCTGCTTGGTGCCGTAGGCCGGGAGTGTGCTGGGGGGCCCAGGACCTGCCCACGCCCTGGCAGCCCGGACCTGGCTATCCAGGTGGGAAGGGCACGACTGAGGAGGTGCCCACACGCATTTCTGGGCCGCTCTGGTCTGATGTAAGCCCTTGTTAAACGACGTCAGGGTGCCCTGGGCTTTCCACCTTGACCTTGTGATTTCTGGGGAAAGGTTCCGCGTCCGCCTGGAGCTCTCAGAGCGGGGCCTGCAGTCTGCGGCTGAGATGTGGGAGGGGAGGCCCGC
>NW_006159689.1:849490-860782 GCF_000334495.1 Tupaia belangeri chinensis | reverse complement strand
CGGGGACGGGCCGTGGCTGGCCCTGCTTCCTGGCCCCTGGCCCCCACCGTGTGAAAACTGCGGGCCCGAGGAGGCCCGCGGCGAGGACGAGGCTTCCGCGCTCCGTGGCTGACCCGCGCGGGATCCCCACTGCGCCTGCTCCCTCCCCCGCCTGCTGCCAGGCTGGTCCAGCACCCGGCCAGGCCCCCAGGCCCTGCAGGTCGGCTGTCGCGGGAGGCTCGGGTCGCCACTGCTGCCCCGCCCCGGCCACACGGGTGGCCCCGACCCTCCTGAGCGTCTCTGAGCCCGCCCGGTGGCCTCCGCGGGTCGCGCCCGGTGCCACCGCAGGTCCCGTGTAAAGCCGAACCGGCTCTGCTCCCGAGCGACCCGCTCCGTCTGCCTGGGCGGGCCTCACCTTGTCCCGCGTCCCCGGCCCAGGAGGGTCGGGCAAGGCCGGCCTGCCCTGGTGACGCTGGCTGGGCGGGTGGGGACGCGAGGTTCCCGGGTGCGCCCGGGGTCAGGCCGGGAAGGCGGGGCGCGGTCAGCGCACATCGCTGGATCCAGTCCTGGGTGAGGGCGGAGCTGTCGCCCCACCCGCAGGGCAGGGAGTGCAGTCAAACCGCCACCAGCATCTGCAGACCCCGGCCAGTCCCTGCTCGCACTTTCAAATAGAGGCACCCCGTCCCAGTCAGGCTGTGGGGTTTCCCGCTCTGGGGGCAGACTCGGTCTAAGACCTTGAGAGAACGCGGAACGATGACCGATGACCGGTGACCAATGACCGATGACCATGACCGGAAGGCACCGGAAAACGGGCAGGAGGAGCGGGCGGGCAGCCCTGTCTTGTAGTTAGGAGAGAAGGCTGCGAGACCACCATGCCTTCTGCCCACGCCATCGGGGCGGGGAGCTCTGCTCTTCTGAGGCCCACTCCAGGGCCAGTGAGGGACGGCCAGGAGGGCACACCCGGCCGCAGGTTAAAAGCACTGGGGACAACTGCGGTCTCAAGACAGTCCGGACATGGGGCGTTCTTCTCCCCAGGCCTTCCCGGCTCCTTCAGGGGCTGGAATGGACCTTTCGGGGGATTGTAAAAATGCTCCCGCAGTAACTGGAACGTGAGCGCCTCATTTTCTAATCTGAAACCATCTTAAAAACTGAGCCCGGTACACGCAGCAGCACCCTGACATTCGCACGCTTGGCACCGTGGACCGCGTCACAGAGGCCCGCCCTGGTTCATCGGCTGTGCCGGCGTCCCTGTGCACCGCTGTGTCCACGCGTGATCCCTGAGTGACAAGCTTCTCGCCCACAGAAAGCGTGCCTAAGCGGGTTTCAACAGCACGTGAGACTGCTCTTCTCACGCCAGCCTTCCTTCCCGTAATGACACCGGCCAGCCAGGAAGTCTCAGCTCCTGTCTGAGCAAAGGCGGTCCCAGAACTCTTCATCGTACACCCTCCTTCTCAGTCTGATCTCAGCCCTCATGATGGGGGCTGTGCAGCTCTGTGACAGTTTTCGGAAGTTTACACCCACCGGCAGACCCCACCAGGCACCAAGGTACCCTTCCACAAATCCCCCCGCGCGGCCTTTACAGACTCATTCACAGGCGGCCCTGACCCCTCCTCTCAACTGCTCAGCCCATCCCAAGAGCCTTGAGGGTCATCTTCAAGATGCTGCCAGCCAATGCCCCATAGTGCCACCAGCAGGGCGCAATGTGAGACCAACCAGTTTGATCCGGTCCGTCTAACCCACATCCTAAGGCGGAATGAACAACTCGCTTGGCTAGTTCTAATCCCCACACAGAACACTTTGTATATTGAAGTCTTGGCACCGTAGGGTTTAAGTTTTAGATGAGACTTCAAGATTATTTTAAACCTTAAACTTTACATTAAAAAAAAAAGTTTTTTGGGACCGTCAGGTGGTGTGGTGGTTTAAGGCACTGGACTCCTACATGACCAGATGTGGTTCAAGTCCCGGACTTGGTGGCTTGCTTTCCCATTTTCTCTCTCTCTTTCTCTGTCTCTCTCTGATCAAACTGAAAAATAATAATAATAAATAAAGTTAAATAAAATAATTATTTAAAAATAAACACGATTTTCCTTAAGGTTAGGCAATTGGAAAGTTAAGAGTGAGATGAGGGTGAGAATATTTTTTGTCAGGCTAGGTGCAGCGGGGTGGGCAGCGGGAGAGAGGAAGACCGTCGATGATGAAATATGCTCTTGCCTAAGACGACCCAGCACACGGGGGCTAACTGCCACGTGGGGTCTCACTACTGTCCGGACTTTACCTGTGAACTGAGAACAGCGCACGCGCTCAGTACTCGCCCGAATTCCAGGCAGGACGGCAGCGCCAGCCGCTGGCTCCGGCTCCCAAGGCACCGTGGAATGCCTGAGACGCAGCAGCCCAGGGGTCCGAGGCAGACACTTTCTGTGTTGGTCCCGACTTCATCTGTCGGCTGCAGGACTCCGATCAGAGGTCCTTTCCTGGAGCACCCAACGACAGGCGGTCCCCTCCCACCTCAGGAGAGACCTGAGACCTTCACTCGGAGCTGGGAGCCCCTCCCTGCCTCACCCGAAGCAGCTCAGACCAGGGGGCCCTGATATATCCTGGGACGGGAGTCTCCTGACCCAGCCTGAGCCACCGGTTCCGCCCCCCGGGCATTGCCGGCTCCGGAGCGGGGAGAGGCTGGCCTTGGAGATTTCCGGGCCCCTGGGCGGCAATTAACAGCAAGGGCAGGGATCTGACTTGGCGGTTCTCTCTGCTGCCTGCTCCCTGACCCGGTCTACGCTGACCCGCCGTCCTGTGTGGCTCCCGGGGCTCTCCAGCCTGCGATTTCTCACACTCCCTGCTTTCACCCACACCCTCCTGGCCGCTCCCCAGGTCCGTCTCACCACACCTCGACTCTCTTCCTTCTCTGGACTCCCCATGTAATGCTCATCACTCCCATTATGTTCATCATCGATGCATCTTATTCGTTTTCTCGATGATAAATTCGATCTTAATATTTCTTTTTTTAAAGAATTATTTTTATTTAACTTTATTTTAATTTGACCAGAGACGGATAGAGTGAGAGAGAGAGAGAGAGAGCGATGGAGAGTGAGAAAGCAAGCTGCCAGGTCTGGGTCTCAAACTGCAGGTGGCCATGTGGGAGTCCAGCGCCTTAACCACGACACCACCTGCCGGCCCCGATGTTTAATATTTCTTTTTCACTATCCTTAACATATTAATATTTTTTATTTCTTCACGCCCTGTTTTTATCCACAACAAATTTTAAAAGAAAATGTATTTATCATTGAATCTAAAAATTACTTACTGATCGATGAGCACAGTTCTATGCACCGTGGAAATAAAAAGCCGACATTCAGCTCTGTCTGTGTCCACTGGAGTGTGCTGTAGGAGTCGAGCCCTCCCCTCGCTGCTATCGTGTCTGCCCTGCCGTGCCTGGACCTCCCGGACTCGCTTAGTGACACCGTCTCCGGGAAGTCCCCGGGGTGTGGTAGACATCCAGCCTCCACGCCAGCGTCAGCGCAGTACTAATGTGTATGTGATGCCTTCTCTTCGTCTGAAGCAGGTGAAGAAACCACCGCCTTCCACTCCGAGGTAGCCCGCAGGTAGACGAACCACAACCGCCTGCAGTGGTCCCTCCGCTCAGAGCTTAAAACCACGTGCGGAGAACATGAAACATATTTAACATGCCATTACCGGACTTGGCCTTGCTTGGTACACAATAACACCAGTGCCACAGAACGCCACAACAGCCATACGACGGTGCCACGCACTGACAGACGTGCAAAGTCTCAGGGAAACTGACCCATGACAAAAGTAACAGCTGGGACTTACACAGTGCTCGCGGCATAGGGGCCCAGGCCGGCCCAAGGACTGCCCGCGTTACCCCGGTGACCCTCACAGTACGGCCACCGTGGGAGCCGCCGCGGTCCTGCAGTTCTACAGACGGTACTGAGTACAGGGGCCCCGGCAGGTCCTCCCGGCTGCACAGCTGTTTCCATCGGGTCGGACGCTGAGCCGAGGTGCCCAGTGACGCCAAGGGTCAGCTCTGTGAGCTGTAACGGGGTGTAGACTTGTGTGTTGGGGGGCTGTGTGAGAGGAAGGAAAGACCCCCGAGCTGATGGTGGTTGTGGAAAGGGGTGAGCACGTGAGGGGTTTTCCTCCGACACTAACAGAGAAAACTGGCCTGTTCGCAGTCCCTCTTGGCTTTCACCCTCGGCTCCAGCAAGCACCTCTGCACTCTACAGCTTTGCCTTTTCTGGACATTTCCTATAACGGACTCTTACAACATGTGGCCCTTCGCGTCTGCTTTCTTCCCTTTGCCAGCAGGTGGTGTGGTGGCTGAGGGTGCTGGACTCCCGCACGGCCGACCACAGTTCGAGTCCTGGACCTGGCGGCTTGCTTTCTCACTTTCTCTCTCACTCATTCTGTCCCTCGCTGGCCAAATTGAAATGAATGAATAAATAAATAAAGTTAAATAAAATGATTCTTAAACATAATTATTTATCTAATTTTATTTATTATTGTTATTATTTAATCTGCTATAAGGCACACATAATCACCAAAGAGAGCGAGAGGGCTGTCGGGGGAAGTGAGAAAGCAAGCTGCCAGGTCTGGGGCTCAAACTGCTGGGGGAGTCCAGCGCCTTCAACCACCTGCCACTCCTAGCCCCTGTGCCTTAGCTCCGAAGGTTCCCCGATGCTCCGAAGGTTCGTTCAGGCGTGGCCTGTACCTGCGTGCCGTCCTCTGCCACGGCCGAGTGATACTCAGTCGTACGGACATGGCACATCCTGTCCACTCGTCTGGTCACGGCCATTTGGACTGTTTCCACCTTTGGCTATTTTGAATAATGCTTCTTTGAACTTGTATATTTTGGTAATTCAAAGGAAAGTTCAATAAAACATTTCAATGACAGTAAAGATGCTAACCACGCACTTCAAAACCTGGCAAAAGCAATGAAGCAGATGATGGCACTCCTCTGTGGAGTCTGAAAAAGTGAGTCCTGAACTACAGCCACCAAAAAGGTGTCCCGACCGCACAGCAGCCAGTTCCCGGCCGGAGTCGGGAAATGCACGTGCAGAGTTTGGGCTCTGAGCACCCGTCGGTCGGGCCACGCAGAACCCAACCGGCCTCAGCAGGACCCGTGGGAGCAGAGCGGCACCTGCCCCTTCTCCGCTCAGCTGCTGCTGCCCCCCCACGGCATAGCCCAGGTCCTGGCCTGCCTGCCTCGCAGGCCTCTCCCCCAGCACAGGCCAGGGAGGGCACTGAGCGTCTCAGGGAGGGACTCACCCTGACTCTTCTCACCTGAGTAAGTTCTGGCTTACACTCAGCTCACGGAGCCTCTGGCAAGTCTGTGTGTCTGTCCTTGGCCTTATCTTTGGAATTAAAGGAAAAGTAAATTCTATCTTCCACACAGTGTCTTTCAAACGCTTAGATCACATTCTCTTTTAAAATCAACTTTATTGCAGTATAATTTGCACGTAAGTATGAAGCACAATTTGTGTGTGTGTGTGTGTGGTTCTATGAGGTGTTTTTCCTATCAACTGCTTTTATTTCTTTTTATTTTAAATTTCTTTATTTTACGTTCATTCGCTGAACATCATCACAACATTCAAAATGAGCTTCCCCAGCCGGCATACACTGTGTGGCCCAGTCAAGGACATCAGCGCACACGGTACCGTCAGCAGGTCGTTATTTCCATTCCTCATATATCTGTCCACCCCCTTGATTCCTTACCGCCCACCCTCCTCCCACACTGTCTCTGCCATCTACCGTTGTTTCCCATGCCCTTTTTGTTTCACATTTTATTGATTCACTGAAGATCTTAATTACTTGAAAAACTTTCCATAGCAAGCACAGCTGACATGTAGATATCCATGAACACTCGTCTGACTTTAGACTAACCGTCAGTGAGTAAAGTGAACACACTATAAAGCAGAACCTTGGTGGGGCTGTATAGCTTACTGCAGTCACTAAGTAGGTGTTAGTAGGTATTTTTAATGCATGTTTTAATTTCAAGAAAAACAGTTTTAGTTTTAATAGCTCAAAATAAAAAAAATGTTAAGAGAAATTTGTAAAAACTTTAAGCCAGGAAAAAGGTCAGGATTCAGTGCAAATAGTAGGTAGATGAATCTATCAACAGTTTAAGAGAAGACAAAACATCCTTAAACATGGAAATTAAATCATCAAAAAAAATCAGCAATGTATTAGTCTAAAGTCCAAAAATTCTATTTCAGACTCATGTAATTAATCTCTCTTCTATTGAATTTGCAGTGTTGCTGTGGTCTGATCTTTCCATTTAAACTCTGGAAGTTAACATTCAACTCTGGACCTGTCCCTACCATCAGGCTAGCCATTCTCTTGGTTGTTTCTCGTACTCTTATTTCTGTGTGTCCGACTTTAGTTTTCCTGGTATAGCACTCCCTTCAGCACTTCTTGGAGAGCTGATATGGTGTTGGTAAATTCTTTCAGGTTTTGTTTATCTGAGATTGCTTTTGTCTTTTCTTCCCGTAAAGGATAATCTTGCTGGGTATAATAATCTTGGTTGCAATTGTTTTTCACTTCACACTTTGAATATATTTTCCCATTCTTTCCTTGCTTGCATTGTCTCCGATGAATGTCTCATATTAGTCTGATGGGATGTCCTTTGAAAGTAACTTGTCATTTCTCTCATGCCACATGTAGTATCTTGGTCTGTGGTTTTTGGTCAAGCTGGCTATCATGTGCCTGGGGAAGATCTTCTTGGGTAGATTCTATGCAGGGTCTTTTGTATTTCTTGGGTCTGGATATCTGAGTGCCTCTTGAGGTTTGGAAAATTCTCTTCCAGGATTTCATTGCCTAGATTATCAATCCTTGTATTAGTTTCTTCACCTTCTGGGATACTGATAATCTGAACGTTTGGGTGTTCAATGGTATCTAGTATTACTTGTATATTATTCTCATTTGGGGGGATTATTTTCTGTCTTTTTGGTGAGTTTTTCTAGGTCAGAGGTTCTATTGTCTACATCTGAGATTTGATCTTCCGTATGACCTAAAATGCTTTTAGTATTTTCAAGGGAGGTTTTGACTTTCTGTATTAAAGCCTTCATCTCTAATCATTTCATTTAATTCTTTTTTATGATGTGTATCTCCTCTTTCAGATTGTGTAGGAACTCCTCACCTCCTGGAACCCATTGTCTCTCTTCTCCTGCATCTTCTGGAGTTCGTTGTGTCTCTTCTCTTGCATCTCTGTTAGCTTTGTCACTATGAATATTTTAACTTCTTTATCTGACATTTCCATGAGTTCCCTTGTATTGTCTGGCTCCTGGCTAGAACTGGGGGGCAGGAAGGGGAAGGCTGGGCAGAAGGTCTTCGATGGTCCTAATCCCTGAATGGGGCCACTCAGAACTCACATATAGATGGCAGCTGATTCAGATTTTTCCCTCATTTCTTGGAGTTAAAACTGAGCGTTCAGAGGTGTGCAGGAGGAGGTGATCTGTCATCTCTCTGCAGTTCAGTTTTTCTCCCTTTGTGTAGCAGATTCAGTAGGAATTGAGGAGTACTCTGACCCTGAAAGTATTCAGATGTTTGACTACTGTGCACCTCAACCTGTCTAGACACTCAACGTGTGGAGCCTGAGCAGCAAAGTGAGAAAGGTAACAGAAAAAAGAAAAGGAAAAGAAAACAAAGAGGGAAAAAAAAGAAGAAAAAACAAGACAAAAACAATAAAAAAAGAAAAGAACAATAAAAAAGGAAAACTTTTTTTTTTTTTGGAGAGGTTTTTACTATAGGGCGCATGCACTCACCAGAAAGACAGAGAGAGACAGAGAGACAAAAAAGTGAGAGTCCCCCAGGGAGGATATCCACGCTGCAATCCCTTCTCCTCCATTCTCTTCTCAGGATCTTGGGCACGCACGCACACATGCACCCGGCGAGAGTTTAAGCCACTGAACCCAGGACTCAAACTGTGGTCGACTACATGGGAGTTCAGTGACAGCCATTACGCCAACTGCTGGTCCCAAGGGTCCATTCATTTTCAGCATTGAGGACCGCAGGGCACAGACATGCCACTGCATAATTGTTTCTGAAGCATGAGGTACTGTGCTGTTCGTTTTCCTGCTTCGGACGACATGGCGATGGACATAGGTGTACATACGCGTGTCCGTGGGCTGAGATGTCTTAGATGGCCTGTCATAGAGCAGAAGCATGGTTCAAAGGGGATGATAATCTTCAGTATTAGAAGAGAAGCCAAATCACTGGGATTTGTTTTGTTCTAATCCCTAACAACATACATGAATCATACAAAATAAACATGTTGACTTGCTGGAAGGTACGTGTGTTTCCCAGAGAGAGCCGAAGGTAGGAATATGCGATGGGATGCGCCATGCCACGATTCCTCCTCCATGTCTCCATCCTGCCAGGTTTGGGGCACACGTGTGCATGTGCCCAGTGGGATTTTTCAAGCTTCAGGGCCATTTGGGATCTGACTCCCTTAACCACTAGGCTGCAGGGCTAGCCCTCCTGAAATAACTTTGAATAGGGGCCAGCAGGTGGCATAATGGTTAAGATGCTGGACCCCCCTGGGCTGACCACAGTTTGAGTCTCAGACCCAGCGGCTTAAGGCTCACCCGGGCACATGTGTGTGCATGCCCTGCAGCACGGCCACCCCCGGGAGCGATTTCTCACCTGTCCGGGCTCCCCAGTCACTGCCACATGTCATAGCAAGAGTCTCTTAAAAGAAAACAAAGGAGCGCATTGTTTGCTAATCTGATGGATAGAAAATTGTAGTTCGATGTCATTTTAATTTGCATTTCATTATGAGTGAGGTTGAGCATCTTTTCACATGGTTTACTGTCCATTCGATTTTCTTCTGGAAGAATCTGCCCATATATTTTCCCACTTAATTGGGATATTTGTGCTTTTCTACAAGACGTGTAGGATGTACTTTATACTCTGCATATTAATCTTCTGTTGGGCATGTACATTGCAAGCATCTCCCAATCTCTAGCCTAATGTTTACTTTATGTGTGTGTGTGTGTGCACGTGTGTGTGCACAAATGTGCCCATGAACATGTAATACTCGTCTTCTCCTTTATGGTCTGAGTCTGGTCAATAAAAGAACCTCCAAAATAACAACACCTTCCGTGCTCTTCTCAACGTTTTAGCGCGCTGCATTTCCACACGCATGAGCTGTGCCAACGTGGCGGTGGCATGTAGCCGTCCGTGGTTTCCTGTCAGATAACCTCGTCTCTCAGCACATCTGTTCGAGAGCCCTTGGTCAGGCTCCGCGTTCCAGGGCATGTGCGGGTCCGTTCCTGGCAGTCCTCTGTTCTTCTGCTGTTCCTTCTTTCACCCTGTGCCTTTGTGACCACAAATCGACAAGAGCTCGATCGTTTGTAGCCCAAATCTCCAAACTCTTGTTTTCATTTTTAAAATGATTTTTAGCTCTTTGTTTCTCCAGGAGAGTGTTAAGAGCTATTAAAGACTATTGGGATTTTACCAGGAATACACTGGAGGATAATTAGAAGGAGTTGTGACAAACAGGTATTTTAGCGATACCGCCTCCCACGAACGGTCGTCCGCGGTCACCCAGGCCTCTCCTCGTGTTCACTCTTTTCGTGGAGGTCAAGCTCTTTTCTTCTGTGACATTTTCTACATAATTATTGTTGATATTTCTAAATGCTATGAGATTCTAGAAGTTATTAATTTTGGCCAACTACACCTAAATGAATCTACCATTCCAGTGGTGTTCCGTGTACCCACACGGGGTGCGTCAGGTCTCCAGGACTCCCTCTGGGGACCAAGCACTCTAGCCCCGGGACTGCGACTGCGGCGCCCGCTCCCTCCTCTCCGCACGCCCTGCTGAGCCCCGTTCTGTTTTCTGTTTCCGTAGACGCGACTGCTCTAGATGCTTCAGACGAGTGGATTCAGAAAGTATCTGTCCTTTTGCGACAAGCTTATTCCACTTAGTGTACCCCACAGATATGTACATTAGGAATGTGTAAATTGGGAATTAGTGTGATAATTATTTATTTATTTTTAAAATAAAAATTATTTATTTAATTTCTTTTTTTTTTTTAATTTGGCCAGAGAGACAGAGAGAAAGAGAAAGGGAAAGTGGGAAAGCAAGCTACCAGGTCTGGGACTCACACTGCAGTGAGCCACGTGGGAGTCCAGTGCCTTAACCTACAAATAAAACTACCACACAATCCCATCATCCCGTCCTGGGCACGGTCCCAGAGGTGGTGAAATCACTGCTAAGGGGTCTGCATTCCCACGTTCATGGAAGCACTATTCCCAGCGACCAGGACACGGGAATAAACAAGCGAGTAAAGAAAATATGCTGTTTAATACAACGGCATGTTGCTCGGCCTTTACAAAGATCGTGGGGGCCAGCACACGGCGTAGCAGTTACAGTGCTGGACTCCCACATGGCTGTGGTTCGAGTCCCAGACCCAGTGGCTTGAAACTCACACTGGGTGCATGTGTGTGCGAGCCCAAGATCCTGGGAGGAGAATGGAGGAGAAGAGAGTGTGGCATGGCCATCCCCCTTTGGGGGTGACTTCTCACTTTCCCTCTCGCTGTCTCTGTCTCTCTCTCCCTCTAGCGAGTGCACATGCCCTAAGGCAGAAACCTCTACAAAAAAAAAAAAGGGTCCTGCCATTTGCCACCACTTGGATGGACATGGAGGATACAATGCTAACTGAAATAAATCAGATACGAAAATAAAAATATTGCATGATCTCACTTATATGCAAACATAAAAAAATTAAAAAGTCAAATATGTAGAAATAGAGAATAAAACGGTGGTTCCCACAAGCAGGAGGAGGGGAATGAACCGGGAGATTTAGGAAAGGAAACGAGGAGTGGCGTGCAGAGCGAGCGAGTCTAGATTGGAGGCAGCACGTGAGGACTACAGCTAAAGAAAGCCGTGTCATGTTAGAGGGGCCTTTCTGTTTTGTTTTTAAGGGTTTTGCCATGGGGTGCATGCACTTGCCAGGGGGAGACAGTGAGAAGAAGAGGGAGAGATCACTGCCCAGGGGGATGGCCGTGCCACAGTCCCCTCTCCACTCTCCTCCTGGGATTTTGGGCACCCACGCACATGACCTGATGCAAGTTTCAAGCTGCCAGGTGTGGGACTTGAACTGTGATCGGCGATGTGGGACCCAGTGCCTTAACCACTAGGCCATCCGCTGGTCCCACATTACAGATCTGTGTTAAATGAGTAGATTTGGCTGTTCTTTTTTTAAAATTATTTATTTAATCTTATTTATTTATTCATTTATTTTAATTTAACCAGAGAGAAACAGAGAGAGAGAGAGAGAGAAAGTGAGAAAGGAA
>NW_006159689.1:842515-849269 GCF_000334495.1 Tupaia belangeri chinensis | reverse complement strand
GGCAGTGGGTTATGTGAAAGCCGACTGGGATCTCCTGGGAGAGTTGGCCTTGGGGATCTTCTCAGTGGTCAATGCAGCCTCTCTATTCCTCATGCACTACACAGCTAGCATCTGGGCCTGCTACGCCGGCTACCTGGTGTTCAAGTCCAGCTATATGCTTCTAATAACCATAGCAGTGTAAGTATTCCCAGTCAGTCCTTTCTGCTCCTAAAATTAAACTGTAGTTCCCACTTTTCTGTGTTCCAAAAGTTCCTCTGAGAACTTTAGGATTTTAAAGAATTAAATACTGAATGTTGACTTCTTGATATTAAATTAGACACAATTTTTTAAGCCCTTTTTTTGGAGAGGTTTTTACTATAGGGCGCATGCACTCACCAGAAAGACAGAGAGAGACAGAGAGACAAAAAAGTGAGAGTCCCCCAGGGAGGATATCCACGCTGCAATCCCTTCTCCTCCATTCTCTTCTCAGGATCTTGGGCACGCACGCACACATGCACCCGGCGAGAGTTTAAGCCACTGAACCCAGGACTCAAACTGTGGTCGACTACATGGGAGTTCAGTGACAGCCATTACGCCAACTGCTGGTCCCAAGGGTCCATTCATTTTCAGCATTGAGGACCGCAGGGCACAGACATGCCACTGCATAATTGTTTCTGAAGCATGAGGTACTGTGCTGTTCGTTTTCCTGCTTCGGACGACATGGCGATGGACATAGGTGTACATACGCGTGTCCGTGGGCTGAGATGTCTTAGATGGCCTGTCATAGAGCAGAAGCATGGTTCAAAGGGGATGATAATCTTCAGTATTAGAAGAGAAGCCAAATCACTGGGATTTGTTTTGTTCTAATCCCTAACAACATACATGAATCATACAAAATAAACATGTTGACTTGCTGGAAGGTACGTGTGTTTCCCAGAGAGAGCCGAAGGTAGGAATATGCGATGGGATGCGCCATGCCACGATTCCTCCTCCATGTCTCCATCCTGCCAGGTTTGGGGCACACGTGTGCATGTGCCCAGTGGGATTTTTCAAGCTTCAGGGCCATTTGGGATCTGACTCCCTTAACCACTAGGCTGCAGGGCTAGCCCTCCTGAAATAACTTTGAATAGGGGCCAGCAGGTGGCATAATGGTTAAGATGCTGGACCCCCCTGGGCTGACCACAGTTTGAGTCTCAGACCCAGCGGCTTAAGGCTCACCCGGGCACATGTGTGTGCATGCCCTGCAGCACGGCCACCCCCGGGAGCGATTTCTCACCTGTCCGGGCTCCCCAGTCACTGCCACATGTCATAGCAAGAGTCTCTTAAAAGAAAACAAAGGAGCGCATTGTTTGCTAATCTGATGGATAGAAAATTGTAGTTCGATGTCATTTTAATTTGCATTTCATTATGAGTGAGGTTGAGCATCTTTTCACATGGTTTACTGTCCATTCGATTTTCTTCTGGAAGAATCTGCCCATATATTTTCCCACTTAATTGGGATATTTGTGCTTTTCTACAAGACGTGTAGGATGTACTTTATACTCTGCATATTAATCTTCTGTTGGGCATGTACATTGCAAGCATCTCCCAATCTCTAGCCTAATGTTTACTTTATGTGTGTGTGTGTGTGCACGTGTGTGTGCACAAATGTGCCCATGAACATGTAATACTCGTCTTCTCCTTTATGGTCTGAGTCTGGTCAATAAAAGAACCTCCAAAATAACAACACCTTCCGTGCTCTTCTCAACGTTTTAGCGCGCTGCATTTCCACACGCATGAGCTGTGCCAACGTGGCGGTGGCATGTAGCCGTCCGTGGTTTCCTGTCAGATAACCTCGTCTCTCAGCACATCTGTTCGAGAGCCCTTGGTCAGGCTCCGCGTTCCAGGGCATGTGCGGGTCCGTTCCTGGCAGTCCTCTGTTCTTCTGCTGTTCCTTCTTTCACCCTGTGCCTTTGTGACCACAAATCGACAAGAGCTCGATCGTTTGTAGCCCAAATCTCCAAACTCTTGTTTTCATTTTTAAAATGATTTTTAGCTCTTTGTTTCTCCAGGAGAGTGTTAAGAGCTATTAAAGACTATTGGGATTTTACCAGGAATACACTGGAGGATAATTAGAAGGAGTTGTGACAAACAGGTATTTTAGCGATACCGCCTCCCACGAACGGTCGTCCGCGGTCACCCAGGCCTCTCCTCGTGTTCACTCTTTTCGTGGAGGTCAAGCTCTTTTCTTCTGTGACATTTTCTACATAATTATTGTTGATATTTCTAAATGCTATGAGATTCTAGAAGTTATTAATTTTGGCCAACTACACCTAAATGAATCTACCATTCCAGTGGTGTTCCGTGTACCCACACGGGGTGCGTCAGGTCTCCAGGACTCCCTCTGGGGACCAAGCACTCTAGCCCCGGGACTGCGACTGCGGCGCCCGCTCCCTCCTCTCCGCACGCCCTGCTGAGCCCCGTTCTGTTTTCTGTTTCCGTAGACGCGACTGCTCTAGATGCTTCAGACGAGTGGATTCAGAAAGTATCTGTCCTTTTGCGACAAGCTTATTCCACTTAGTGTACCCCACAGATATGTACATTAGGAATGTGTAAATTGGGAATTAGTGTGATAATTATTTATTTATTTTTAAAATAAAAATTATTTATTTAATTTCTTTTTTTTTTTTTAATTTGGCCAGAGAGACAGAGAGAAAGAGAAAGGGAAAGTGGGAAAGCAAGCTACCAGGTCTGGGACTCACACTGCAGTGAGCCACGTGGGAGTCCAGTGCCTTAACCACCTGCCACCTGCCAGCCCCGTAACTGTCTTCTTTTTAAAGACAATTGATAACAAATAGTGAGAGTGTGGAAAAGAGGGAATTCTAGTATACCATTAGTGGGAATGTAGACTGATACGGCCATGATGAAAACATGGAGTTTCCGGAGAAATTAGAAATAAAACTACCACACAATCCCATAATCCCGTCCTGGGCACGGTCCCAGAGGTGGTGAAATCACTGCTAAGGGGTCTGCATTCCCACGTTCATGGAAGCACTATTCCCAGCGACCAGGACACGGGAATAAACAAGCGAGTAAAGAAAATATGCTGTTTAATACAACGGCATGTTGCTCGGCCTTTACAAAGATCGTGGGGGCCAGCACACGGCGTAGCAGTTACAGTGCTGGACTCCCACATGGCTGTGGTTCGAGTCCCAGACCCAGTGGCTTGAAACTCACACTGGGTGCATGTGTATGCGAGCCCAAGATCCTGGGAGGAGAATGGAGGAGAAGAGAGTGTGGCATGGCCATCCCCCTTTGGGGGTGACTTCTCACTTTCCCTCTCGCTGTCTCTGTCTCTCTCTCCCTCTAGCGAGTGCACATGCCCTAAGGCAGAAACCTCTACAAAAAAAAAAAAGGGTCCTGCCATTTGCCACCACTTGGATGGACATGGAGGATACAATGCTAACTGAAATAAATCAGATACGAAAATAAAAATATTGCATGATCTCACTTATATGCAAACATAAAAAAATTAAAAAGTCAAATATGTAGAAATAGAGAATAAAACGGTGGTTCCCACAAGCAGGAGGAGGGGAATGAACCGGGAGATTTAGGAAAGGAAACGAGGAGTGGCGTGCAGAGCGAGCGAGTCTAGATTGGAGGCAGCACGTGAGGACTACAGCTAAAGAAAGCCGTGTCATGTTAGAGGGGCCTTTCTGTTTTGTTTTTAAGGGTTTTGCCATGGGGTGCATGCACTTGCCAGGGGGAGACAGTGAGAAGAAGAGGGAGAGATCACTGCCCAGGGGGATGGCCGTGCCACAGTCCCCTCTCCACTCTCCTCCTGGGATTTTGGGCACCCACGCACATGACCTGATGCAAGTTTCAAGCTGCCAGGTGTGGGACTTGAACTGTGATCGGCGATGTGGGACCCAGTGCCTTAACCACTAGGCCATCCGCTGGTCCCACATTACAGATCTGTGTTAAATGAGTAGATTTGGCTGTTCTTTTTTAAAAATTATTTATTTAATCTTATTTATTTATTCATTTATTTTAATTTAACCAGAGAGAAACAGAGAGAGAGAGAGAGAGAAAGTGAGAAAGGAAGCCACCAGGTCCGGGACTCAAACCGTGGTCGGCCATGTGGGAGTGTCCAGCGCCTTAGCCACTATGCCACCTGCTGGTCCCAATTTGGCTGTTTTTGTCACAAAATAAAATGAGATGAGACGTGAGAGTCACGTGAGGTGATACTGACGCTGTGGTAACCATTTACCATCCGCCTGGACCCTGCCACTCCATGCCGCGAACTCAACGGTACACAATGCCTTTGTGGTTGGGGTGCTGGATTCCTCGATGGCCAACCATGGTTCAAGTCCTGGGCCAGCCTTGAAAATCACAACAAATAAATAGATAAATAATTTTTTTAAAAAAAATAAATAAAGTCAATATTAGAATGTTTTAAGAGGAGACTGAAAACTAAAGGGAGCCTTGTGCCGAGGTGCTGACATTGCACGCCGTGAGAGGCCGTCTCCGACTTGGCGCTGACCAAGGGAGACTGGGAACCACCAGTTGTCTGGCCGGGATGTGGGGACCCTCGGTTTCTGCTGCTCGTCAGCCACTGCCATGGATGAGAAAGCCAAGGCCCAGGGCGTGAAGGGCCCCACGGGACGGCGTGTCTCCCTCAAGACTAGTTTGCAAAAAGCAGTGGCTGTGTGCCTGCCTGTTCCAGGGGCTTTTTTTTTTTTTAAGTTTATTTATTTATGTTTCATGACAGAAAGAGGCAGGGGGCACCCCCAGTGGGGTCTTCACCCTGCAGTCCACTCTTGATCTCAGCCAGGCCGGGTCACGCATGCCGAGCACGTGGCACACCCAGGGGGCTGCTGGAGAGAGAGCCCAGGATCTGGTCCCTGTGGGCCTATTGCCTCACCATTGCACCATCACCTGGCTGCCTGGTGGCCTCCGGAAATCGTGTGACTACGGGGAATACTCCCTTCAGGGCGACGGAGTGGCTCTTCCCTCTGAATGCCAGATGAAAGAATAGCACGTTAGCTAGAAAACACCTGAGTAGACCCCGCCCGGCTAGCTCAGATGGCCGCTCTCTCCAGCATGCATACGCCCAACCGGGTAGGCAGGGACGTCGGAGGGAGGCACACGACCCCCACAGGTTGGTGGCCGGTGCCCTGAACTAATAAATACCAAAGCGGATTCCTGTAGTCTCGGGGTGGGTAGGATTTGCAGTAAGCTAGCCAGATTCAAACCCGGGTTTTCCATTTAGTGGCTTGGTCCCTGGGAGCAGCTCTCACAAGATAATGACTTAACGCTCATCCTCTTGGTCAGTAAAACTAGTGGGAGAGTGGGAGTGATACCCGAAATGCCGAAATCCCGTAGTAATCGTGACTGGGTGGCCGACCGTTAGAGAATGAGGTCGCTCTGTGCTGTGAGCGCGGGCCTCGGCCGGAGCAGACCGAGGACAACTCCAGGACGTCAGGCTCACGTGGGGGCCCCTCCTTCTCCAGCCGCCTCCTTTTCCGACCCGTCTCCCCTGTGAAGGGAAAGCGGGCTGTGCAGCTGCGAGGTTGGCTTTAGGGTTGCATCGACCCGGACGCCGCTTCCACTGCAGTTTATTTCCCTTTCTTCTCTTTGCCGGGGGTGTGTGAGCATGGCAGAGAAGGGGGGAGAGCGAGCCCCCGGTGGGCCTGGCTGCTGCAATCTCTCCCTCCCTTTCTCCATCCTCTCGGGATCCAGAGCACAGATAGGCGCCTGGCATGTTTCCCTTCTCTTTCTTTCTTTCTCTCTTTCTTTCTCTCTCTCTCTCTCCCTTTCTTTTTAAAGAACTATTCATTTATTTTTATTTATTATCATTATTTTTTTTTAATTTTCTATAGGGCACATGCACTCAGCAGGGAGAGTTGGGGGTGGGGGAGTGAAAAAGCCAGCCACCAGGTCCAGGGCTAGAATCATGGTTGGCTAGGTGGGAGTCCAGTGCCTTATCTGCCATGCCCTGGTGTGTTTTCAAACTGCCATGCCCTGATACCGTCTGCTGTTGGCCATGTGGGTTGGGGCTCCCTATGCACAGGGCCCCCACTGCACTGCAGGGCTGCCCCACCACAGGGCCCCCCACCGCAGGGCCACCCACCCCACTGCAGGGCCCCTCACTGCACTGCAGGACCCCCTACCACACTGCAGGGCCCCCCACTGCACTGCAGGGTCCCCCACCGCAGACCCTCTGTGTGAAGCTGCGAAAGTGACTTAAGCACTTTGGACCTCGATTTTCTCATGAATAAGATGATAAAATAATAAAAATTAGGGAACCAGCAGTTAGCGTAATGGCTATGTCGCTGGACTCCCACGTAGTCGCCCGCGGTTCGTGTCCCGGACCCGGTGGCTTAAAACTCACGCTGGGCGCGTGTGCGTGCGTGCCCAAGATCCCGAGAGGAGAATGGAGAAGGGATTGCGGCGTGACCATCCCCCCTGGGGGGTGATTTCTCACTTTCTGTCTCTCTGTCTCTCTCTGTCTGTCTGGCGAGCGCATGCGCCCTACAGTGAAAATCTCTCTCAAAAAAAAATAAAAATAAAAAATAAAATAAAAATTACTCTCAAAATGCCGTTATAAAGAACACACGAGAAAGTTTTCAAATGCTCATGTTAGGAACTGTCACTGGATGAAGACGACTCGCTCGGCGTGGAGTGGCAGAGAGCACAGGAGGGTGTTGACGCGGGGCTGCACTTGGATGGACAGCGTGGCTGCGGCCGTGGCGGGCAGTGACGCTGTGGCCTACGAGGTGTCTGCTCTGCTCTC
>NW_006159689.1:835365-842269 GCF_000334495.1 Tupaia belangeri chinensis | reverse complement strand
TCCCACGGGCACGGGGTCGTGGGGATGGCGGGGCGGGGAGGTGGGACTGTGCAGGAGGTGCTGGCGTCCCGCTGACGTCTCCTCTCACCGCCAGCCTGCCGGGAACCCAGCCCCTGCACCAACGGCCGTGAGCCTGGTGACCGAATCGGGGTCTCGGGGTCTCATCGGCCTGCAGGACACAGACGCTCCCTGCGGCTCCAGACCCCGCTGTGAGCCACAGCCGCAAAGGCGCTCAATCCTGGAGGCCTTCAAGGTCTGTTTTCTACTGAGCACTATGGGACAGGGCAGGGTGGGCTCTGAAACCGGGGCCGTCATGAAAGCTGGACAGCCCTCCTTCCCGCCCTACTCCGAGTCTCGGCCTCTGCCTAGAACCTTCCTCAGAGCCCCCCTCACATCCTTGTTCCTCAGGGTGTAGATCAGAGGATTGAGCATGGGTGTGACCACGGTATAAAAAAGGGCCACGAACTTCCCCTTGCTCTCGGAGTAACCGTGGCTGGGTTGGAGGTGAGGGTACATGGCCGAGCCGAAGAAGAGGGAGACCACCAGCAGGTGCGACCCGCACGTCCCGAAAGCCTTCCGACGCCCGGCCTCCGACCTGACCTTCAGCACTGCCCGGGCGATGTGCACGTAGGAGCCCAGGATCAGGGCTGGGGGGATGACGATGATGATGGCCCGGGATATGAACATCTTGGCCTCTGTTCGTTCTACATCTTTACAGGAGAGTTTCAGAAGTACAGGCAATTCACAGAAGAAGTGGTTCAGCCGATGGCTGCAGAGGGGCATGGCCATCATGAGGCCTGTCTGGACCAGAGAGTTGGCGAAGCCTCCCGCCCAGGAGACGAGAGCCAAGGCCTGGCAGAGGCGAGGGTGCATGATGGCGGTGTACTGCAGTGGACGGCACACGGCAGCATAGCGGTCAAAGGCCATGACCACCAGGAGCACGCTCTCGGTGGAGCCCAGGCCCAGCCAGAAGAACAGCTGGGCCACACACCCCCCGTAGGAGATGGTGTGGTCGAGGCCATGGAGGTTGATCAGCAGCTGGGGCACGGAGCTGGTGGTGAACGTGAGGTCCAGGAAGGAGAGGTGGCAGAGGAAGAAGTACATGGGTGTGTGCAGTTGGACGTCCAGGCGGGAGAGAGCGATGAGGGTGGTGTTGCCAATGAGTGTTAGGAAGTAGAAAGTCAAAATAAAGACAAAAAGCGTGAGCTCCAGCTGAGGCCAATCTGAGAAGCCCACCAAAAGGAAGCCGTCCCCAAGACTGGTGTTGAAGCCCCCCATACCTTCGGCCTGTCCAAATAGGAGAAAATTCAGTGCCTCTTAGGAAGAACATGGATTGTGACAGGACCCACAGGACCGCTAAGTACTCCTACACGATGTGTTCGCCGTGTGTTTTGCTGCTCACTGCCATTCCTCCCCGTCTTCTGTCCTGACTCCTCTCTTCTTCAGAGTGGGAACCCGGACTTGGGATCTCATGGGTTAGAGCCAGAGCCTGCCTGTGCGTCTGTACCTTCGGCCGCCTCTCAGTCACCTGTCGTTGACAGTTCACTGTCTAAAAGCAGAAACGACACTTCATCTCCCTGAAAGCGCTGCGATTAGGGTCGGATGCAGTAACGTAGAAACAGCTTTGAGAATACGCGACGGCGTAAAACCCTAGCATTAGTGTTCTATGTTCTCTCTTGCTCCTCTTCTTGGTCTACGAAGTAGCCTGCCTCAGCCTAACCCTGGCTTAACCTAAATTCTGTCTCTGGGTTTCGTCTGCTTGCTCTGCTCCACAGACAGGGCCACATGCCAATCCCAGAGGCCCCGGTCATGACCACGTGAAAGCGATTGTCAAGGGAGCAATGCGGGGTTGTGGTTCCTAAAAGCAATTTGCATGACACCCCTGAGCCCTCCTGGGAAAAGATGGGGGAAACGTGCTCTGCGGCACGGTGGCAACGCATTCCTTAAAAGAAGCTAGATCCCACGTGGTGACGGAGGTTCAAATCCCCAGCCCAGTAAGCCCAAAACGCACAATGCCCAGGACCCAGCCGCCGGGAGCTAGAGGAACGGGGTCGCGGCCTGACGGACCCTGCGGAAGGTGTGCCATCTCTCTCAGCCTAGCTCTCTCCCCCTCTCTTTCTCTCTCACATGCACATGGGTACATTCTACAGGAATAAACAACTGATTAAAACAGTGAGATGCATATTCACATATAGATGAGCAAACACAGCGAAGTTGTTTAAGTGGCCACCACAGCAGAGTGCCGTGGCCCCGAGTCCACATCGAGTCCCTGCAGGTCAGCTCTACCACTGACCAGTGTGTTACCTGCTCCGGAGAATGTTCTTCCAAGTTTCAGTTTACTCCTCTGTAAAACAGAGAAAATAATTTATTTCACAGGATTTTGATTGAGATTAAATGATATGATGCGTCCTATAAACTACAGAAAATATGCTCTTAATAGTTGTGTGCCTCCATCAGTAATCGTCGAGTTTCATGGAACTGAACGTGTTTTTATGCATCACTGTGTCCCCATAACCCCGCGCAGGGCCCTGTGATAGAAGGCTCTGAAGAAGTGTTGTCGAATGAATTAATGAACGTACTTTGTCCAGGACCATGTCTGGTGCACATAAATCTCTCTCTCTCTGCCCCTCTCTGGTCAAATTGAAATTAATAAATAAATAAAGTTAAATAATGTAATTCTTAAAAAAAAAAAACAGAAGAATGAACACATTTGAAGTGTTTCTCACACAGGTTTTTCTTATAATTTCTGCTGTTTTTTTAAAAAAGAATTGTTTTTTTAAATGAATAATTTACTTATTTTCATATATTATTATTATTTATTTTTAATTTGTAGAGAGACAGAGTTGGGGGCTGGACTTAGACAGCAAGCTGCCAGGTCCAGGACTCAAACTGTGATCAGCCATGTGGGAGTCCAGAACCCCAACTACCATGCCACCTGCTGGCCCCAATTTCTGCTGTATGATTTTATCAATGATTTAAAAATGACATATAGGTATGTTTGCTATATGTGCAATTGAAGAAAAACTTAGAGACATAATTAATATGACAAATGTTAAAACCACAATCCAAAACAATTTTTTTTGAGAGGTTTTTGCTATAGGGCCCGTTCATTTGCTAGACAGACAGAGAGAGACAGAGAGACAGAAACTGAGAAATCACCCCCCAGCAGGGATGGCCACTCCGCAATCCCTTCTCCTCCATTCTCCTCTCGGGATCTTGGGCATGCACGCACACACGCCCGGCGTGAGTTTTAAGCCACCGGGTCCAGGAAGCGAACTGCAGTTGACTACGTGGGAGTCCAGCAACATAGCCATTACGCTAACTGCTGGTCCCAATCCAAAACAATTTGAAGGAGCCTTAAACCAATAAATAACCACCATAATAAAATAAGATAATGCTGAACTGGGAAAATTGAATTTAGCTTCAAAATCTCAGTTGCACAAATGTGGAATGGAGAAGACTAAATTTTCAAAAATGACAGTCATTTATGAAAAAGTAAACAGCCCTGAATAGCCAAAGCGATTCTGAGAAAGACAAACAAAGTTGGAGGCATCACCCTTTCTTTCTTATTTAAAATTATATTACTCTATAAATATGTGCAACTATTACATGTCAGTCAAAAACTATCTAAAATTACATTACAAAACTATAATGATTAAAAAGACACGTAGGCCATAGAATGGAATAGAAACCCAGAAATAAATTCAAGTATATGGTAAATTATTTTTATAGGGGCACCCAGAGGATACAATGAGGAAAGAACAGCTTATTCTATAAGTGGTATTGGAAAATGAAATTTCCACTTGCAGCAAAATATATCTAGCCTCTTATATTACACAACACACAGAGAAATCAACTCAAATGAATAAAGATTTTTAATGTAACACTAGAAACTAAAAAATTCATAGAAAAGAATACAGAGATAAGCTCTGGATACTGGTCTTGGTAATGAGTTTTTGGACATTGTAGCAAAATCTTGGATACAAAAGAAATATAAATAAATATAAGGAACTATATCAGACGAAAGAAAAAAAGAAGGAAACTTCTGCATAGCAAAGGAAAGAATCAGTTAAATGAAATGACAACCTATAGATTGAGAAAAATATTTACAAGTCACATATCTGATAAAGGCGTAATCTCCAAAATTTGTAAAGAACTCATATAACTCAATAGCCAGAGCCCAAATAACCCAATTTTAAAATGGGCAAATGCTGTAGGCCATTATTGTAAGTTAAATAAGCCAGACACAGAAATAGAAATACCACATGTTCTCATTCATGTGTGGAAACTGAAAAAAATGACTTCACAGAAGCAGAGAGTTGAGGAATGACTACTACGGGTTGGAAAACTAGGGCCAATGGAGGTAGAAGGAGGATGATTGATGGAAAATTTCATATAGACAAAGGGAACAATGTTCAGTTTCATCAAATACCACAGGGTAAATATAGTGAACAACTTACTGTATAGCTCAGAGTAATGAAACAGAGGATATTTAATGATCCCATCACAAAGTACTGGCAAACGATTGGGTATACTAATTATCCTGACTCAATCATTATGCGTTGCAATCTTGTTCTGAAAAGTCACATTGTCCCCCACAAATATGTACAATGACTGTATGTCAGCTTTAAGAAATGAGTAAATAACCTGAGTAGGCATTTCTCTAAAGACATAAAAATGGCCAACAGGCATATGAAAAAGTGCTTAGCATCACTAACCATCAGAAAATTCAAAACACTGCGAGATACTACTTTACACCGTTAGAATGACTGATATAAAAAAGTCAAAACAGAGCAAATGTTCGTAAGGGTGTGGGGAAAACGGGACAGTTACAAACTACTGAGAGGACTGTAGATCGGTGCAGCCATTAGAAAAATCAGTATGCAGTTTTCATTCTTTAAATTAAAACTACAACTACCACGTGACCCAGCAATCTCTTCCTTGATCATGTTCCCCAAAGGAAACGAAATCATCGCCTATACAGACATTTTCACTTACTTGTTTACTGCAATATTATTTGCAATAGCCAAGGCATGGAAACGATCCAGGAGCCTGTTGATGGATAAGAAAATGTGACGCACACGTGCACAGGTGCACACTCAGCCCTAACAAAGGGGGAGAGCATGCCCGTTTTCACAGCGTGGATGAAGCCGAAAGACATGCCAAGTGAAATACGCCAGACACAGGAGTAAATATTTATGATCTCATGTGTGGAATTTGAAAAAAAATCAGATACACAGAGATGGAGAATAAACATGGTTCCCAGGGATGGGACCGAGGGAAGCAAGGGAAGATGTCAGGTCGAGGATAGTGGAATGTCTACAGAATGAGCCAGGCTGGAGAGCTACTGTGTAACACGAAGACTCCAGGTAATAACATCGTAAAGGCGTTGCTACTGAGTAGGTCTTTATCTGCTCTGCCACAAAACAAAAACAAAAAAGCGAGTCACTGTATGAGATGGGGATACGCTCATTTATTTTGTGAGAGTAACTGCTTTGCTATTTTTATGTGTGCCGTCACACCATGGTGCACACCTTTAATATGCACCATAAAATGAATTCCTAGAAAAACAATAAATAAAAACAGAAAACAAAGGAGACTGGGGGGTAAATAAAAATCCAGTAAAAATCAAGCTGGCTGGTGACTACTGAATTTACCAAATGCAATGCAAATGAGATAAAAATCATAATATGAGATTTGGTGTCAGACTTGGAGGGAAACGTAAAGCTCGTTTTCTCACACCACTGGCACCAGCTGGTACAGAATCTCAGACCGAGAGCTGATTCAATGAAGCCCCTGCCTCACTCCTTCCATAGTCTTTTGCCCTGCCACTTCCACCAGCTCCTACTTCTGTTTTTATGTGTTTTGCTCCAGAGCAGCAGGTGGTGTGATGGTTAAGGCGCTGGATGCTCCCACAAGGCTGACTACGGTTCAAGTCCTGGACCTGGTGGCTTGCTTGCTCACCTTCTGTGTGTGTGTGTGTGTGTGTCTGGTCAAATTAAAAATAAATGAATGAATAAATAAAGTTAAGTAAATCATTAAAAAATCTTTGCTCCATCACGTCAACCACCTTCTTGCTAACATTTCAAACACAGGATGACCAGGCCCCATGCACCCCATCTTGGGAGGATGCACAGTCCCCGTGACTAAAATTAGGTCATAAATTCTGTTGAAAAAAATAATCCGAGTGTCCAAGTGAATGCTACTAAAAATTTAGTCTTGCTAATGTACCTTGAACATTCCCAGCATGACAGGATTTCCCCTAGCAAAGTAAACTGTGATGAAGTTTCTGAGTAGAAATACTCTCCTTCCACCCTCTGTCCCCTTTTAATTACTAGCTCATGTCCTCTTACTGGATACATTTTGAAAATATTCGTGTTCAATTTTTTTAAAGGAATTGTTTATTTATCTACTTATTTTATTGTCATTATTATTATTTTAAAATCTGCTATAGGGCACGTGTGCTCACCAGAGAGAGAAAGCAAGAAAGCAAGCCACCAGATCTGGGAGCAGACGGTGGTCGTCCATTTGAGATCGCAGCGTCCCAAGCACCAGGCCACTCACCGGCCCCTGTGCTCCGTGCTGTTCCTGCCTAACCTCCACTGACCCACTCAGGCTGTGTGGGCTTGCTCCTCACCAGGTTAGATGGGAGACAGGGACATTCCGGCTGTCCCCCTCGCCAGCATCTTGTGTGAGCACCCCTCCCCACACAGCTCTCTCTTACTTCCCATCCGTCTCCTGCATCCTTTCATGCTGGGGTCCCTCCCCGGGGTGCACCCAACCCTTTTCTCTTTAAACTGTTTCAGAAAACAGACTTTTCCTGAAAAACATCCTCTGTTCTGTGGCTTGAATAACGGAGTTGATAGCCAAATGCCTCTCTCCAACCCGTCTTTCCTCTGAGTTT
>NW_006159689.1:832249-832911 GCF_000334495.1 Tupaia belangeri chinensis | reverse complement strand
CCCAGCCCCCCGCCAACCACCCCTAGCGACGGGAGGACTCCCGAGGGCACTTGGTTGGAAACCAGCCAGTTGCCGACACCTGCCTGCCCCTCCCGCCCCCTGCCTGCCCGCCGGGAGCCGCCTTTGGGGACGTAGAGCCTGTGCATGGCTCAGGAACCACGTCGGCCCCGCGCGTGCTGCAGCCCACGAGCCTGCCAGGACGCTGCCAGGCTGCAGGCGCCCGCTCTCCCCGACCCTCCCGGTCCCGGCTGGGCTCCGGACGCCCCTACCCCGACCACCCAGACCACTGCAGGACCCGGCTCCGGTGCCGCCCGGGTTTCCATGGCGGCTGGAAGCACTCCTCACAGGGACCGAGCCTGGGGCTGCCGAGTCCACACTGCGTTTTGTGACCCAGGAGGGTCCGGCCGCAAGGACGTCTGCCCAGGTCAAGCTGGGTCGGCGGGCCCGGCCGGGCTGAGCCCGGATAAGGGAGTCCGGGGAGGCTTGGTTAGAGGAGCCCAAAGAACCTCCTCCGAACCGAACCCGCAGCGCTCGGATCAGGGACAGAGCCGTCAGCACTGCAGGCCTCACCAACTCCAGGGTCCGCAGGAGAAGGCGCTCCCAGACGCCGCCCCCCCCCCCCCCCCCCCCCCCCCCCCCCTTTTGGGCAAAAACATCCAACC
>NW_006159689.1:823037-827954 GCF_000334495.1 Tupaia belangeri chinensis | reverse complement strand
ATCAGATCCACAGTGTGTCCACCGTCCTCTAGATCAGATCCACAGAGTGTCCACTGTTCTCTAGATCAGATCCACAGTGTTTTCCATTGTCCTCTAGATCAGATCCACAGTGTTTTCCATTGTCCTCTAGATCAGATCCACAGTGTTTTCCATTGTTCTCTAGATCAGATCCACAGTGTTTTCCATTGTTCTCTAGATCAGATCCACAGTGTTTTCCATTGTTCTCTAGATCAGATAAGAAAACGCTTAGAGAGGGCACAGCTTGTGTCTGTCTTTGAAGATGTCATATGGAAAGGTAGTGAACTCCAAGGACCAACTAAGACCAGGCCTCAGATGACCTGTGCTGATTAATGCGCTGGACTCCCACATGGCTGACCGTGGTTCAAGTCCTGAACCCAGCAGCTTGAAACATGCCAAGCACATATGTGTGCATGCCCAAAATCCCAAGAGGAGAATGGAGGAGAAGGGACTGCAATGTGGCCACCTCCAGCGGTGATTTCTCACTTTCTGTCCCTCCGTGTCTCTGTCTCTCTAGCGAGTGTATGTGCTATGGCAAAAATCTCTCCAAAAAATGTGTATATATATATTCCTACCCCTGACTCCCTTGGCACTTTGACTCTGCATATTTGATACTATTGATTTTCTGCACAACGAAGATCAGTGATTGTGTTCACCCCTCTGTGTTTGTAGGGGTGCATCTGTGTGCCTATGCACGAGTTCTATAAACGATCAACTTCTTTAACTCAGAAACCATGTAGAAAATCTTTTACTCGACAGATTACTACTTGTTTCATGCCAATCCACTGATGTAATTATACTGTCCTATGACAACGGAGTCACATCTGAACCAAACATTTTCATCTTCTAGCAAAGAAGGAGGCGCCACAAACTCCTCGCTAGTCACCGTCCGAGTTAGACGATCTAAGTTTGGACCGACTTCCGCTTCCTCCCCGACGCCGGCATGGGTGGCCCCTTAGTCTTGAAAGATCCCACTCGGCTCAAGCTGAGCAGGCACCAAAGCGGCCTCCGGGCTCTCGCCGCAGTCTGCTCCCCTGGGAGCCGTTGCCCTTGCAGGCTCGCCGGCCCACTCAGGCCGTCTCTCTCTGGAAGTCACGAAGTCACAAAGTCACACTATCCCATCTTACCCTAGGAGTTTCGGTGCTCTCTGAGACTCTCCTGCCAAATACGTAATTAGCCCACCAGCATTTCTTAGAGTAAGATCGAACAGCACACTTTGAGTTCAGTCACATCCATCACATCCAAAGGCTGCTTTTTAAAACTGACCCTCCACACAAAGTGTTGTTTCCAAATAGGATTAAGTCTGTCCTTTTGAATACTCCTTCGAGAAGTCTTCCCTGATTTACCGTTAACAACTCTGATCGTGCTTCCCACCTCTATTCTGTCTCTGGGCTCTGATCGCTATAACCTAACTTGGCATACTAGAGTTAGACATCGTAGGGTTTGAGCTTTCAAAAAGACTTCAAAAAGGCTGGAGGCTAGCACTCACTTTACCTAAGGGAACAGGAAGTCCTTGTTCAGTGATTTCCCTAGACCTATGTGGCTGGAGAGACGCAGGTGAGAATATTTCTGTAAGTGTGTGTAGTGAGACGGCCACTGTTCGTGTCCGTGTGTGGACTTAACATGTCTTCATCTTCAAACCTGCACCCTGCACGGCGGAACGCTGCCCTAACTGCCAAATAGAATATGACCAGTGTGCCAGATTTGACCAGGAAGCCAAAACAGGCAGCATCAGTACTCACCCAGAGCTCACCCAGTACTCATCAAGTACTCACCCAGTACTCACCAAGTACTCACCCAGAGCTCACCCAGAGCTGCCCAATGCTCCTCCAGTACTCACCCAGAGCTCACCCAGTACTCACCCAGAGCTTACCCAGAGCTCACCCAGAACTCACCTGGTACTCATCCAGAGCTTAGCCAGTACTCACCCAATGCTCACCCAGTACTCACCCAGAGCTCACCCAGTACTCACCCAGTTCTTACCCAGAGCTCACCCAGAACTCACCTAGTTCTCACCCAGAGCTCACTCAGTACTCACCAAGTACTCACCCAGTACTCACCCAGAGCTCACCCAGTATTCACCCAGAGCTCACCCAGAACTCACCTAGTACTCATCCAGTACTCTCCCAATGCTCACCCAGTACTCACCTAGAGCTCACCCAGTACTCACCCAGAGCTCACCCAGTACTCACTCAGAGCTCACCCAGTACTCTCCCAATGCTCACCCAGTACTCACCAAGTACTCACCCAATGCTCACCCAGAGCTCACCCAGAACTCACCTAGTACTCATCCAGAGCTCAGCCAGTACTCACCCAATGCTCACCCAGAGCTTATCCAGTACTCACCCAGAGCTCACCCAGTACTCTCCCAATGCTCACCCAGTACTCACCAAGTACTCACCCAATGCTCACCCAGAGCTTATCCAGTACTCACCCAGAGCTCACCCAGAGCTCACCCAGAACTCACCTAGTACTCATCCAGAGCTCAGCCAGTACTCACCCAATGCTCACCCAGAGCTCACCCAATGCTCACCCAGAGCTCATCCAGTACTCACCCACAGTTCACCCAGTACTCACCCAATGCTCACCCAGAGCTCATTCAGTACTTACCCGAACTCACCCAGTACTCTCCCAATGCTCACCCAGTTCTCACCCAGAGCTCACCCAGAACTCACCTAGTACTCACCCAGAGCTCACCCAGAGCCCACCCAGTACTCACCCAGAGCTCACCCAGTTCTCACCTAGTACTCACCCAGAGCCCACCCAGAGCTCACCCAGCACTCACTCAGGACAGTTTTATCTCTGTTTCTGATCTGTATGTGTTTTATCCGTTCTCACCCATTATTACACTGAATAGGACTTGCTGCATGGTCTTGGATACCGTTACGTTTTTACTGATCTTGCTGGGAAGGTATTCAGTCGTTCACCGTTACAGACGACGTTGGCTGTAGGTTCTTCTGCAGGTATGTGAGTGTGTGCGAGCGTGCGAGTCCCAGCAGGATGGAGACGTGAAGAAGTGACTACGGTGTGGGCTCACCCTCGGGGCTGCTTTCGGCCTCTCCTGCTCTGTGTCTCTGTCTCCCTGGTGAGCATGTGTCTTCTCGGAAATTACAAAAAAAGAAATGGGGGCCAGCAGGTGCAATAGTAGTTGAGGCACTGGACTTCCATGTGGCCAACCATGGTTCAAGTCCCACACCTGGCAGCATGAAACTCATGCCGGGATGCGTGCGGTGCGGATGTCCTGAGAGGAGAATGGAGAAGGGATTGCAGTGTGGCCATCCCCCAGCGGGTGGTTTCTCACCTTCCCTCTCACTGTCTCTCTCTTTCTCTCCGGTGACCGCTCTCACTCTGGAGCAAAAATCTCTCTCTCTCTCTCTCAAAAAACGTTCTGTGTTCACTTGACTGGATTAACGAACACCCAGAGGACTGCCAAGGCAGGACTTGCCGGTGCACCTGCGAGGGCATTTCAGAGCAGACCGGCCAGTGGGACGTGCGGAAGAGCCACACTCCCGTGGACAGGCACCACCCAGGGCTGGAGACCCAAATGGAAGGAAGGAGGAAAAGATGCCCTCTCTCCTGGAGCTGGGGACACTCTCCTCCTGCTGCCCCGGACAGCAGGATTCCGGGATCTCTGGCTTGGAAATGTTCAGTCTTCCTCCTTCTTCTTCTTTCTTTTTCAATTTACTAGAGGGCACACACACTTTCCTTAGAGAGACAGAGAAATGGGGGTTGGCGGAGTGAGAAAGCTCCCTTCACGGAGGGTAGGGGCTCAGGTGCAAGCCCTCCTCCATTCCTCTCAGTATTTGCACGCACACGCACATGGTATGTGTTTCAAGTCATAAGGTCTGGGACGCGAACCACACGGTTGGCCTGTGGGATCCAGCCGCCTTCGCCGGGTCGGACTAGTGTTTTCCGGATACCTTTTGAGCGTCCTGCACGCTCTCCTCTGGGCCTCTGCCCCAGGCCCGCGCTCAGACCGCCGGCCTGCAGAAACAGCCTCGGCGGCCGGCGGCCCGGCGCCTGCTGGACGTGGTTTTCCGTGTGAGTTGAGGTGTTTCCACTTCTTTCATGTCTGGGTTGTGTCCTCCACACTTCGCAAGTCAGAGAATGTGAATATTTGTGCCCCAACAAACAAGAGGCCTGGTCAGTTTCAGGCCACAAATTCCAACTTGCCTTCTGTGGCCACCTGCTTTTTAAATGTGTATCCGGTTGCGGGGTGGGGAGCGAGAAAGCACGCGGCCAGGTCGGGGGCTGGGACGGCGGTGGCCGCGTGGGGGCCCAGCGCCCTTCCCCACCGCCACCCACCGCCACCCCCCCCCGCCCCCCCAGCCGGTCCTGCTCCGCCTCGCGCCTGCCGGGATCGGCGCCCCCGTGCGCACTGAGCGCTCCTAGGCTGCCCGCGGGTAGCACAGGTCCGGGCGCGCTGTGAGCCCCGGAGGCGGGAACGCCGCCGCGGGGTCGTCTCCCTGAGCCTCCTTCTCTCTGTGCACCTCTCGGTCCTTCAGAAATCCGGCGCGCGGCAGGAGGCCAGGGCAGGGCGAGCGCGAGGGCGC
This sequence comes from Tupaia belangeri chinensis, assembly GCF_000334495.1. Classification (NCBI taxonomy): domain Eukaryota; kingdom Metazoa; phylum Chordata; class Mammalia; order Scandentia; family Tupaiidae; genus Tupaia; species Tupaia belangeri. The sequence continues at coordinate 823,383 of NW_006159689.1, read as the reverse complement.
TGTGAGCTCCGGAGGCAGCGCCTCCGCTCGGGGATCCAGTCCCGTGGGCTCCCAGAGCGAGCGTCTGTCACCCTCCGCGTTCACCAAATACTGCCTGCGGCTCGGCCGGGAGGAATGGGGACGAGGACACGGGAACTTCGGGCTCTCCCAGCACACAAGAGCGCCCCACCCCACAGAATGCGGGGTTTCCCTTGCAGCCCTCGGCCTGGCGCCCCCTCGGGTTGCAGGCCGCTCTGCACTGAGATAGGAAGGCCGGAAGGGGGAGGTTGCGACCTGGCTGGTTGGACGCACTTTGAATTTCTCAGGGTACTCACAAAGCTGCTTTATAAGTCAGACCGGATTTAGA
>NW_006159689.1:814660-823006 GCF_000334495.1 Tupaia belangeri chinensis | reverse complement strand
CAGCAGGAGAGACAGGGACTGCATGCGTCGTGTGTGTGTGTGTGCGTGCGTGCGTGTGCGTGTGCGTGCGCGCGCACGTTTTTACTACCGTCCTCCCCGTGGGCAATTTGCCTGCTCAGTCGGTCCCAACCTTATTACTCACGTCAGTTAGCAGCGTTACCTTCACTTGTTACTTACACACAGAAGAGCTAGTGCTTTCTACCTGCATTAGTTCATTAAGTTCACCCTGCTTATTAATAGCTGTGCTTGTCTCTTTTTTTGGCTAAAGGGTGCATGCACTCACCAGAGAGACAGCGAGAAGGGAGAAGGGAGAACTCGTCCTCCGTGAACAGGCGGTCTGCAATTCCTTCTCCCATCCTCTTCCTTTTGAGATTTTGGGCACGCGCACATGCGTGCCCAGTATTTCTCTCGCTGGGTCTGGAACTCCGACCACGTGGCTGGAATCTGGGCCTTAGCCACCAGGCTGGTCGTTTTACCCTCCACCCTCGGAAAGTAGGGACGTACTCTGTCTCCCTGCTGAAGCACACCCTTCCATAACTTTTATTGAGGACTGGGGACAATAAAGTCCCCTAGATGTTATACATGTGACATGTCCTTACCTAAAAGTGAAAACTTGGGGAATGTAAACTTTGAGAATGATGGCTAACTTCTCCGTCTGGATGACTTTTCCAAACACTCTTAGTGACCATATGTTCACCCACAAAGGCAATGCACCCGGAGAACGCCCCGCCCTTGTGCCCGCAGGGAGTCAGGCCCATTCCAAAAGCAGCATGCGACAGTACAGAGATACACCAGGCCAGCCAGTGGCATGCTGGCTTAGGCGCTAGGTCCCACATGGCTGCCCGCACGTTCAAGTCCCAGGCCTAGCGGCTTAGGAAACATGCTGGGTGTGTGCGAGAGAAGAGAGAAGGGGCCGTGGCGTGGCCTTTCCCCGGGGGGGGATTTCTAACCGAGTAATCAGTGCACTCTCTGAATTAGCCTAGCAATAGTATTTTTTCGTGTATTGCAATTTTTTGTGTGTCAAAAGAATTTATTTTATGGGATCAGCAGGTGTCATAATGGCTATGTCGCTGGACTCCCATGTAGTTGACTGTGGTTCAAGTCTCGGACCTGGTGGCTTAAATTCATGCCAGGTGTGTGTGCATGTGTGCCCAAGATCCCGAGAGGAGAATGGAGGAGAAGGGATTGTGGAGTGGCCATCCCCCCCAGGGGGGTGATTTCTTGCTTTCGGTCTATCTTTCTCTGTCTTTCTGGCAAACGCACACACCCTATAGCAAAAATCTCTCCAAAATAAATAAATAAAAAATAAAAATAAAAGAATATATTTTATTTGCAAGATTTTATATTGATTCCTTTGTAGCTAACTATTCTTGCTTCATTTCTGTTTGTCTTATTTAATAATTTTTTGTTCTATTTTGGCTTTTTTTCCCCCTTTGCCAGAGGGTGTGAGCGTTTGGCAGAGAGAGACCGGAGGGAGAGAGAGAGGGAGAAGGGACCCACGGTGAGCAGAGTTACCTACAATCCCTTTCCATTGCTCTGCCCTACTGAGATTTGGGGCGTGCGTACCCACGTGCCAGGCGTGTTTTTCTAACCCAAGGACAGAATTTGAACCGCACAGTCAGCCACGTGGGATCCAGATCCCCTAACTGCTCGGTCATGGAGTCCACCCAAGCCTTTATAAAAATTTTGGTAAAATACATATGAAATTTACCGTCTTAACCAGGCTGGTGCTGAGCACATTCGCACTGTGGCAATGTTCTGCTCTCTGGTCTCTGTATATATTATATATTTAATATACTTTAAGCCTGGTCCTCTAGCTCCGTGTGAGCGCACGTCCATATGGTCCACCTTACTGGCCGCCGATCTGAGCTGGCTCTCTGTGGCCCTGCTCCCCCGCCCGCGCCCCCTGCCCTGGTTGCCATCTCACGGTCCTGGATGCTTCCACGGCCTCGGAGCCTCGAGGCTGGTGACCGGGACCACCAGCAGTTCTCACCCGACTGTTGCCTCTACCCTCTCCTGACAGAAGAGGCGTGACAGTGACCTCAGAGTGCTGGGCTGCGGTTACTGTGCTCACTACCTTAGCGTCGGCAGACCAGCCACCAGCACAGACGCCCAAGCGGCATGGGGCCTCCCAAAGGCCGTGCAGACCGGCACAGGGCGCTGCCTGCCTCTCCCCCGGAACCCGGCTTCCAAGAGGGACCACTGGGGCTTTTTTGTTTGCCTCAAGTTTTTTTTTAGAAAAAGAGAGAAATACATACATTCTTTTCATAAATATTATAGAAACTTTGCTGTATGGATTTGGAAGTATGGATATGCTGATTTTCTTTATTCTTAAAGAACTATGTATTTACGGAACCAGCAGTTGGCGTAATGGCTATGTCGCTGGACTCCCACGTAGTCGACCGTGGTTCGCGTCCCGGACCTGGTGGCTTAAAACTCACGCCGGGCGCGTGTGCGTGCGTGCCCAGAATCCCAAGAGGAGAATGGAGGAGAAGGAATTGCGGTGTGACCATCCCCCCTGGGGGGTGATTTCTCGCTTTCTGTCTCTCTGTCTCTCTCTGTCTGTCTGGCGAGCGCACACGCCCTATAGCGAAAACCTCTCAAAAAAAAAAAAAAAAAACTATGTATTTAGTTTTATTTACTACTATTACTATTATAAAGTTGTTGTAGGGCACATGCGCTGACCAGAGAGAGAAAGTGAGAAAGCAAGTCTCCAGGTCCAGGCTCCGACCACGGAGGCCGCATGGAGTCCAGGTCCCCACCGTACTGCCCGCTGCAGACTGCAGTGAGACGTAGACGGGCTGAAAGAGAAGAGTGAAGGGAGTTGTACCAGAGGCCCCGAGAGGTGGGAAAGGTGACGAAGTGGGCTGGGGACAGGGACAGGGAGGACAAGCCGAAGGAGAAGCCAGGGCCTCGCTCGGGGAAGCAGGTGCTGCCCGGCCACACGTGCCCACCGATGGGGCTGGGGTCTGGAGCCAGCGTCAGACGTCCATCTGCACCAGGCGAGTCCCAGCCAGGACTGGAGGGACTGCAGAGTGGCCGCCGGGCCGTCTCAGATCCCAGCGTCCTGGTTTCTCCGAGGTCAGGAGTCTGAGGACTCAGTTCAGGAAGAACTCTCAGGAAGCGTAGCCGGGCTGAGAACCCACGGAACTCCACACTGGAAGCAGCAGCACGGACTAGCCCTTAGGGACGGGTCACTTCCCTACTGCTGACCCAGAGCGGACCGACCTTGCCTCACTGGCTAACTTACAGACTGGTTAGGACTTTGCTGAGGTGCGAAGGTGGGTCTGGGGAGCACGGCCAGAGAGCAGGTGTGCCCAGGGAGCGAAGGACAGGGACATGCCAGCCTCAAGGAGAGACGCCACCGCTGGAAGGAACGGCCGAGCTGCCAGAGGCTTCGCGTGGCCAGGAAGCGCGGCCGTCTAGGGGGGCGCGGCCCTTTCCTTCCCCTGCTCAGGGCCCTTCTCCCCTTCGAACCCTGCCTCCCTCACCAGGGCCCAGCAGGCTGCACGGTGGGTGAGGGCTGGACTCCCATATGGCTAGTTGTGGTCACTAGAAACACACCAGTCGTGTGTGCCCAAAATCCCAGGAGGAGAATGGAAGAGAAGGGACTGCGGCGCGGCCATGCCCGGGGTGAGGTCTTGCTTGTCTCTCTGGCGAGCAGATGCACCTATGGCGAGAATGTCTGAAAGACAAGGACCCCTCGCTCTGGCCATGACTTCCGAGCTGGTTCTGAACCCTGCCGCGCCATCCTCCCAGACCGCCGGTTTCCCGTGTGAGACGACCTTTCGGGACACGTATTGGCCTTCAAGTCACAGCAGGCCAAACTTGGGTTGGGTCACGGGGCAGGACCCAGGGCCAGTCCGGTCACAAGACCTTGTAAATAAACTCTAGTACCAGACAATTCACCCCGCAGTCAGTAGAGGGCGCCCCTGCCTAACCAAAATCAACTTCAGATCAAAAGTGCAATCTGAAATTCAGAGTTCATCCGGGCAGAGGGATTATGGATGGATGTTTGGTTCTTTTCATTTTGTACATTTTACAATGCTTCAAATGATCTTGTTTATCTTTCTTTCTTTCTTTCTTTGAGATATTTTTGCTAAGCAAGAAATCACCCTCCAGGGGAGATGGCCACGCTGCAATCCCTTCTCCATTCTCTTGAGATTTTGGGTTCAGGACGGGAACTGCTGTTGACTATGTGGGAGTCCAGCGACGTAACGATTACACCATCGACTGGTCCCCGAACTCGTTCTTAAAAGTCCTTCCCTTATTACAACATCAGACATTCATCCTACAACTTTTTACCAGATGGCCCAGGAAGCTCACTCTGGGTTTGGCCAGCCTGCCGTGGAAACGCGAGGGCTGCTGTGTGCCACGCAGCCAGGCCCGTGGCAGTGCCCGGCGCTGACACGCAGGCGTCCCTTCCTGTGGTCACGTCCAAACCAGAGTGCACCCGTCTCTGTGGCAGCTGCGCTGGTTAGGTATTACGAGTGGAGGGGAGGGGTACGGAGACGTGCGGGCCACACACAGACGCCACGCCGTTTGGTACGGGGTCTCCCGTGAGGGACCTGGGCACGCACAGATTTTGGTCCACGTGCAGAACATGGCAGACAAAACAGAAGGCGGGGTCACGGCCCAGCCGCCCGGGCCGGTCAGCACTTCCATGGCTGTAGCTTTGAGAACTTCGGTGGTCCTGTGTGGCCTGGGAGGGCCTGGGCCCCTGAGCACACAGGCAACCACATTCCGCATGACCCACTAGGGCTGGGCCTGCAGGGTAATTCTGCTCCTCCCAGGCCAGGGCTCCTGCCACGACCCCCGATCTGCCATCCTGCCCACTCCCAGTCCGCCCTGCCCCTGTTGCAAACATCATCCAGACCCAGTGTCTGGCACAAGTCCCTGCAGTTGTTCACACAGTCACTCTGTCTTCCCAAAAGGAACCTTAATTTAACTGAAAATGTATTTTTCCCAACCTCTGCTGATGCTTGTCTGTCATCTGGTTCCAGACAGAGTGCAGTGACCAGACTGCAGGCTTCCAGGGAAGGGGGGGTGGCTGGCACCCTCCTGCTTTCTTCCTGCCGAGTACTAAGTACCGGCTACAGCACCCAGATGGGGCCTCGGGAGTGAGACAAGGCACCAGGGCCTGATAACGGCGGGCCGCCGGGCCAGCCATCCCCCCTGCTTCCGTAATGCACTGAGGCCGAGTCCGCTCCAAGGCCAGACCTCATCCCTACCGGTGGCCTTGGTTCTTGTTTGTGAGAAAATGTAAAAATAAATAAATTATTAGGAAGAAATGACATATAAAAATGCATAAACTCATTTATGAAGAAATAATGATACAGGGACCAGCAGATGGCATAGTGGCTACATTGCTGGACTCCCACGTAGTCAACTGCAGTTTGAGTCCTGTACCTGGTGGCTTAAACTTATGCTGGGCATGTGTGTGTGTGCGTGCCCAAGATCCCGAAGGGAGAATGGATGAGAAGGGACTGCGGTGTGGCCACCCCCCTGGGGGGTGATTTCTCGCTTTCTGTCTCTCTGTGTCTCTGGCGAGCACACGCGCCCTATAGCAAAAAACTCTCAAAAAAACCTCTCAAAAAAAAAAAGAGCCCGACCCCAGGAAGCAGGGCAGGGGCACGGCCAGTGCTGCCCCTGAGGCCCGGCCCTCTCCTCGGCCTCCAGCCCCGACCACACCACTGTCCTTCCAGACCTGCGTGGAGGACTGGTGTGAGGACAGTGGGGGCAGGTTCCACACGTGCTGGGGCACCACGACTGCCCCTGAAGTTCTCAATCTCTGTCTCTCTCTCTTTCTGGCGAGTACATGCGCCCTACAGCAAAAACCTCTCCAAAAAGAAAGGAAGGAAGAAAGAATTACTGGTTCGAGTCCAAATAAACCCGAAGTTGAAAATACTGTAAGAAAAAAAGCATTAATACACCTAATCGACCTACATCATAGCTGAGCACAACCCACCTTAGAACTGTCCAGAGTGGGACCAGCTGATGGTGTAGTGGTTATGGCACTGGACTCTCATGTGGCTGCCCACAGTCCAAGTCCTGGACCCTGCGGCTTAAAACTCATCCTAGGCACATGTGCACGCTTGTCTAAAATCCCGAGAGGAGAATGGAGAAGGAATCTGTGGTATGACCATCATACCGGGGAGGGGTTTCTCGCTGTCTCTCTGCCCTATAGCAAAATTCTCTCTTTAAAAAAAAAAAAAAATGTGCTCAGAGTGGGACCGGCAGGTGGCATAGTGGCTAAGGAGCTACTAGACTCCCATGTGGGTGATGGAGGACAATGGTTTGAGTCCTGGACCTGGTGGCTTGAAAACTACACAGGGGGACCAGTAGTCGGCGTAATGGCTACATAGTCGACTGCAGTTCAGTCCCAGACCTAGTGGCTTAAAACTCATACTGGGCACGCGTGCATGTGTACCCAGAATCCCAAGGGGAGAATGAAAGGGAAGAGATGGCGGCGTGGCCATCCCCCTGGTAGGTGATTTCTGTCTCTCTGGAAAGCACACGCACTCTAGTAAAAATCTCTCTAAAGAAAAAAGAAAAAAACCACACCGTGCCCCCAGACCCAGGAGGGTAACGGAGGAGAAGGCACAGCCATCCTTCCGTGGGGTGATCTGTCACTTCCCCGTCTCTCCAGTGAGTGCACACACCCTAAGCAAAACTTAAGAAAAAGGGCTCAGGGCACTTACACAGCCTAGAGCTGGGCAGGCCCGTTCCCTTGGATCACAGCTCCACCCTGTTCCGGCCCCGCGGTGCTGCCTCCGCAGTGAGCCCCCAGCACACCCTGTGAAGGAGAGAGGCCCTGCGCTGGTGGGTACGTCCAGGAACCCCATCCACAGATGATGGGGGGTCTGGCAGAGCCCAGGGAGGGCCCTCTGAGTGCCCCACCCGCCCTCCTGGCCTCTGCTCTGCACCTGGCCCTGAGTGCCCTACCCGCCCTCCTGGCCTCTGCTCTGCGTCTGGCCCCCTGAGTGCCCTACCCGCCCTCCTGGCCTCTGCTCTGGGGCTGTGCTTCCCTCAGCTCGGACAGGAGCAGCAGCAATTCTCCACACGGTGGTCCACACTGGGCGACTCATTCCACGGACGTGACCCCACCGGTGACCCAGGTAAGTGAGGGCAGGAGCCAGGAGTCCGGGAGGGCCGCAGAGCATGTGCCCAGGCACAGGGAGAGGGCTGTGAGGTAGGGGAGCTGGTCCGGAGACTGGCAGCGCTGGGAGCACCGAGGCGGCCTCTGGAACCATCTTTAAGTCCCCAACTCGGGTTACCAGAACCAGCACCTAATGGTATGGCGCTTCCCCATCCAGCCTCTCGACTTCTTGTGACCACAGGAGCCCCAGGGCGCCTCCACGTGAGGTGGTCTCTCTGAGAACATGCACCCAAAGGAAGAGACACAGGACCCCACGAGACCCGCGATGTGTTCCTCACTTCGGGAGACCCCTGAGAAGTCAGGCTGTCCTCAAGGTCTCCTGGCCTCCCCTGGCCCCAGACCCCACCCCAGGCAGAAGGCCAGTACCACCAGTGCCCTGCCACGAGGTGGGGAGGGGACGGCCCAGCGCACACTGGCTTAGCCCGGCTTCCGGCCGGATGGGGGCCCTGGGCAGGTTACCCTGGAAGTGCCCGTCCCCCCCCTGGGAAAGCCGGGCCCTGTGAGGACGGGGAGCACCTGCGTTAACGCCAGCACGCCACCGCACCAGGTGACAGGGCTCCCGCCTCGGCTGTGCCAGGCTGGCCAGGCAGCGCCCCCCACCCCTCCACCCGCGGTCCTAGCAGCAGAGCCTGGGGAGTGGCCATCTCCTTCCGTAGCCACAAACGGAATTAAACAGGCTGCCCAAGCGCCGAGGCCAGCAAGCCTGGCTCCGCCTCGTTAAGGGGTTCGAGAACTGCCGCACTCCTGCAGGCCTCGCTCCCCAGGGCCGCGCGGCGAGCTCACCACACCTCCGCCACATCCGGTGGGAAGCTCCCGTGCTTCCTGTCCAGTCACCCGCCCAGACTCGGACCCACTCGCAATGTTTTATTCCTTAGAAGAAAACAACAGTGGATACGAAGAACTGCTGCGGGGCTCCGGGGTCTGTGCAGAAAGCACCGGGGCTGGGCCAGTCGGGAGAGCCTGCTGTGGCCTCCGGATCCGGGCTGGAAATCACAGCAGCCCCGGGCTCCCCAGGTCCTGGGGTGCCGCGCAGCCGGCAGAGGGCGCCCCGAGGGAGGGGCGGTGGCCAGGCCCCGGAGCAGGAAGCAGGAAGCAGGTCCGCAGCCCGCCTGGGGCTCTCCCCCTCTCGGTGGCCTCCCTCCGCTGGCGCTCCCCGGGTGCCGGGTTGCACCCCCTCCCTCCAACCG
>NW_006159689.1:810894-813121 GCF_000334495.1 Tupaia belangeri chinensis | reverse complement strand
AGGAAGCAGGTCCTCAGCCCACCTGGGGCTCTCCCCCTCTCGGTGGCCTCCCTCCGCTGGCGCTCCCCGGGTGCCGGTTTGCACCCCTTCCTTCCAGGGGAGCCCCAGCCTTTCCTCACTTCTGCTCCCCCTTTCTGTTTTTAGTTTTTAGGTTTTCTTTGGCCCAGGGCATGTGTGCTCCCCAGGGAGGAGCAAGCACAGTGAGAAGGCACCCGACGGGGATGGCCACCCGCAGCTCCTCAACCCTGCATCTCGGGGCACGCATGCACACGGCGCACTTCTCAGGCCACTGGGCCCAGGACTCCCGAACCACCACCGCCTGCGGCCCCTCTTTCCTCGTTTTCCTTCCCCAGACCCTAACCTCCTCTCCCAGGTCTCACACCCACACACACACACACACAAGGGCTTTTCAGACAATTCAGCCTTTATTTTTGAAAATAACTTTGTAACTTTCCCCTTCTTCCATGAAACTGAGGCCAGGCAAGAAATAAAACCACGTGAGTCCCTTGCCGACCTGCCACCTGTGTCCTGGCCTGTGAGGACCTGGCACTGCTGGGGGAGGGGAGGCTGCTCCACCTCGCGCTAACAAGGCCACCAGGTGCGCCCTCCTCAGGAGGGAGCCTGCACACCGGCCCCAGGAGGGGACACCAGGGCTGGCTACCCTGTGTGCCCCGCCGGCTCCAAGCCCCCCACAGCAGGGACCGCGTCTCTGAGGGGAGCTGAGGATGCCTTGGCTTCCCCTCCGCTTTCATCTCAGAATCACAGACCGCTAGGCTGCAGGGGCGGGCGGAGAGGGCAGACAGGACAGGGGGGCAGAGGCAGCAGCCCCAACCCTGGTGGTGGAACCCCTTTGGTTAGTCTCACTTCGGCCACAACTACGCCCCCTTCTCCCACACCTCAGTCCCCCACCGCGGGGAGGCGGAGGGGGCCCAGCGCCAGGCCTGGGAGAAGAGGCCCAGCCAAGAGAGCACAAGTCCCCAACCTCACTGCAGAGCCCAGGGGGACACTTCTGGCCCAGCAGGCCCAAGTGCCCGTACCACACAGGGGTCCCTTGCTATCCCCCTAATACGCCGGGATGGTCCCTGATCTGACTCCACTGAGCTGGGAGGATACCCTCACCTTATCTGTGCACTCGAATGCCACTAGAAAAAAAAAGAGAAAAAAATTAAAAAAGATTAAGTGGACCAAAGAGGGAAACAGAGACGGGACCATGCGGCCCAGGGACTGAGGCCCCATCTCCGCTCACAACATGGCAAGGGAGGGGCCCAAAAGGGACAGGAGGTGCAGCTAGTTCCAGCTCGGGTCGTAGCCGTCCCAGGTCTGCGGGGGGGCCAGGTGAACACGGCGGCCCCGGAACTGGAAGGTGACGATGCCCCGATAGCCAGCCCTGGGGACGCCCGACTTGAGGTCATCCATGACACCCAGGGCCTTGGCAAAGGCCTTGAAGCTGTCTCTGCCCGTGTACTGCACACGTACCTCCCCCAGCTCCTTGCGGTCGCCGGCCCTCACTTTCTCCACCTGCAGCTGGGGCGCACCATAGACGCGGGCCAGGAAGTCCCGGTCGTAAGCCCCCTGCTGCAGGTAGGACAGGTCCAGCTGGGTGAAGGGCACAAACTGCTGGTTCAGCTTGATGAACTTGAGGTGCTGGTCGAAGAACTGCCCGTGGCTCACACCCTTGCGGCCAAAGGTCATCGTTCTTGAGATTTCGGGGCGCACGCAGGCCCTCCCTTTCCGCTGCTCAGGCCGGCGCATCCAGTCGTCCCAGAAAGCCTTGGGCCACTTGGGCTCCAGCTCGTCCCAGAGCTCGGACAGGAGCAGCCAGCCGAGGCCAGGGAAGAAGTCCGTGCGGTAGAGCAGCTCGGGCCGGCTGGCGTCCACCATCTGCTCCTTGCCGTTGTCATTCCAGGCAGACACGCACCAGAGCGAGGGGTCGGCCCTGAGCAGTGGGTAGGTGGCCTGGAAGTACTCGAAGAAGTCGGGGGCCACCTCCAGGTCGTCCTCCACCACGACGACCGCTGGGAACCTGAAGCTGCGGAAGATCTGGCCCAGGGCCCAGCGGTAGTGCCGAGCGATCTTGTAGTAGCCCTGGAACTTGCGGTGGTCGGGCGGCACGGCGATGGTGCTCAGGTCCGGCTGCCGGATGTGCGTGATGGCGCTGCCGTAGGACGCGATCACCTGCGCCGTCTCCTCGTGCCCGCAGTCCCGGCTGACCCCCATGGGGGAGGGG
>NW_006159689.1:810477-810736 GCF_000334495.1 Tupaia belangeri chinensis | reverse complement strand
AGGGCGCGGTCGGCGGGCGGCCTGCCGGGCGCCGGGCGCGACCAGAAGAAGAGCAGCAGCAGGGCATTCCAGGCCACGAAGAGGACGGCGCCCCACAGCACGAGCCCTGCGGACTGCTTCTTCAGCATCCTGCCCCCGAGGGCAGGGACGGCGGCTGGGCTGCCCGGGCGGGCCTGGCTCACGCGCCCAGGGCTCTAGGGCTGCTCCGGCTGGCCCATGGGTCAGGAAGCGGCCATACACCTGCAAGAGGGAGAAGAAA
>NW_006159689.1:805175-810457 GCF_000334495.1 Tupaia belangeri chinensis | reverse complement strand
GCTCCACCCAACAGGGTGAAGAATGGGGGGCAGAAACAGGTGAGCGGGGAGGAAGGCAGGAGCTCTCCCACAGCCTAGGGGTCAGTCTGCGTGGAGAGCGGGGTCAGGACCTCTCCAAAGCGAGCTGGTGAGTCCTCGGGAGAGCAAGGTACACTTGGGGGGGAGCAGGGCACCAGGCTGGGAGAGCCTAAGAACCCGAATTCGACAGATTTCTACCCCAACTTCCGTCGAGTTCAGGGGCAAGAGCAAGTGGCCAGGCCATCTGGCTCCTATTCCTCAAATCAAACTCGCAAACTGCCCTACGATCACAGGCTCCGGGGCGGCAGGTGGTGCGATGGTTAAGGGCGCTGGACTCGCACATGGCTGACCACGGTTCGAGTCCCAGACCTGGCAGCTTGCTTTCTTACTTTCCTTCTCTCTCTCTCTCTCTCGCTCTGTCACTTCCTGGTCAAATTAAAATAAATAAAAAGATTACTGACTTTAATAATCAAATATACACTTCAGGGTTAAAACCAGCAGCATCTTAGAAGTTTCTTAAAAATCAAATACAGGGACATGAATAACTTTGTCAACAGGGCCCCAGTGGCGCAGGGCAGTGAGGCAAACTGAGACAGTGTACCTGAGCTGCTGCACCATCCGACAGTACGGACCACACCCCTGCTCTCTGCCGGGCTCTGGGTTGGGGAGAGGCACAGTCCAGCCCACCCCACGCTGCCTGGCCCCCCCACCTGCCAGGGACTGAGACACCTTCAGTCCTGGACAGCCGCCCTGCCAGACCACGTGACTCCCTGTCACATCCCAAAGCTTCAGGCGTGTACCACGTGCCGGCTGCCCTGCCGGTCACCCTCGGCCTCACTGCCCAGCTCTCTAATCCTCGCCAACACCCAGGGTCCCAGGTCTGACCTCAGGGGCCTGAGCTCTCATGCCAGCAGATCTGGCATCAAGGGGCTGATCCTGAAGGGTCCGAAGGGACCTGGGTTCTGGCTCCCTCTTGGGGAGACACCCCTGGCCCCCCACACCTACCAGATCCACCGCCATCTAGAAACCAGACTCCACAACTCCAGGGCCAGTCTCCCAGCGCCAGGCCCACTTCCGTGTAGCTGCACCCTTGCCCTATCAGGGCTCAGCCCCGGCCCGGCTCCTGGAGGGGGTGCAGGCGCTCAGTTCCCCCTCCCCCTCCTCAGGCTGTGGCTGCTGGGACCAGCCCTCGAACCTCATGGCCAGGATTCCCTGTACCCCAACTTCCTATGTCCTAAATGACGGACCAGGAGGAGGGGACCGAACTCCAACAGCTTAAGTCCCATCCTGGGGGCTGGAGGGCGGCCTGACCCTTGTCCTGACTTCCCAACGAGTGACCATGGACCTGCAAACCCCACCAGCAAATTCCCAAGGAACCACAGCCCCTCTCCATGCGGATGGCTCTGTCCCCTTTAGAGGGTGTTCACCCTTCCATGGGCACCGGGATCAGGTGGCTCATACTGCACTCCCGAGGCCCAGAGGCTCCTCCCCTCCCTTTCTAAAACGTGCACATCCACACAACCCCCCGAGAGCGCTCTCAGCAGACCGGGCGCTCAGCACGTCCCCACATACACAGAACGGCTGGGTGGCCATGCAGAGCAGCCCAGCTCCACCTACACCTGCCCGTAGGCCCTGACTCTCCAAGTTCCTTCTCTACGCACTCTGACAGAGCTCGCTCCTCCTCCCTAGAACACGCACCCCTACCCCAGGCCCCATCTGCTTCCCCCCAGTCTCACCCTGACTCCTGGTGTCACACCCACATGTTCCCTAGGGCAGGGCTGGCAGCGCTCACAGTGCTACGAGATCAGCACTCCCCAGCAGCTGGCCTGGGGGGACGACAGAGCCAACCATTGGGCTAGAAGCACTACTCTGAGTCCTGCTCAGGCCACCAAGGGGCACGGCAAGCCAGAGAGCTCAGAGCCAGCCTGGGTGCCACCTTGCCTTTCCTCCTGTCTGAGTCCCACTCTGCTCACCTCTACTCCGGCTTCCATCCGGCACATGACAGGTGGGATAACCACAGCGCCTCCCCCCTCTCTTGGTCCCACCGCAGCAGGGTCCTTCTGGCCCCCACCTAACCACCTCCGCAGGCCCAAGTGTGCTATGTGCTGTTCTGCTCCTCCTCCGTCTTCTCTGCCTGGCACTCTAAGTCACGCCTCTGCCAAGACACCTTCCTTAATGCCTCTGGACCACGGGAGGGCCGCCCTCCGCTGTCCGCACAGCGCAAACTCCAACACCTCACTGCCAGCTGCACTGGGACGGGGCTGGCGCCACCGCACCTCCACGCTGCTGCGCTAGGACCCCACTGTCCAGGTCTGCCGGTGGACGCCACGTCCCAGTCCTGTGGCTGCAATTCCCACATCTGAAAAGCACTGGAAAACCAGAAGTTTCCTAAACTCATTTGGCAATAAGGCTTCAGCCAATCTCATTTGATGAAATCTGATCTGATCTAATTTGAGGCTATTTATAGTCTTTATTTATCCTTCTTAGTGTAACTATTCATATAGTTCCCTACAGAAATAAGCATGATGGATTAGTTTCTGCTTTAGACCTTAATACTGCATAGTAAATGTACCATACTGCCTTTTTAAAATCCAAAATGTTCCAAGTTCTAAAACATCTGGCCCCAAGAACTTCAGAACTATGAAAACGAGACAAAGTTACTCACCCACTGTGAGTGCCTGGAGTTAAGCCATCGAACCCCTTACCCTGAACGTCCAGACGGCTGCAGGGAGGCCTACGGCATCACTCGGTAAACGCGGAGGATGAGCAGGGAGACGGAGCTGTGCTACCCGTGTGTGCCCTGCACGCCGTGACCACGGTCCTCTCCTGGTTCTGGGAAGACCGGCCTCGCGGGAGAAGACTATCTCATAAGGAGCAATACGATTTCCACCTGGTGCTCTTACAGCGCTGCCCCGAGAACCCTGCCACCCAGGACACCATAAACACTGCAGCTGGCAGCCCGCTGGGGCCAGCCACCAGCCAGCACTCACCACCAGCTGTCGGAGGAGGCTCCCAGCTGACCCCAGCCCCAGCCACATCTAACTGCAGCCAAATGAAGACCACGAGCAAGGGCCACGCGGCTGATCAGTACAACGACCCTGCTGCATAAGCCACTGCGTGTTGGGAGCACCTGAAACCAGGAGTGAAACCCACCTAGGTGACTGGTGAGCAGGGCGAGCGGAGGATGAGCAGGGAGACGGAGCTGTGCTACCCGTGTGTGCCCTGCACGCCGTGACCACGGTCCTCTCCTGGTTCTGGGAAGACCGGCCTCGCGGGAGAAGACTATCTCATAAGGAGCAATACGATTTCCACCTGGTGCTCTTACAGCGCTGCCCCGAGAACCCTGCCACCCAGGACACCATAAACACTGCAGCTGGCAGCCCGCTGGGGCCAGCCAACAGCCAGCACTCACCACCAGCTGTCGGAGGAGGCTCCCAGCTGACCCCAGCCCCAGCCACATCTAACTGCAGCCAAATGAAGACCACGAGCAAGGGCCACGCGGCTGATCAGTACAACGACCCTGCTGCATAAGCCACTGCGTGTTGGGAGCACCTGAAACCAGGAGTGAAACCCACCTAGGTGACTGGTGAGCAGGGCGAGCGTGCTCCCTGCCCTCCGTTCAGGCCTGAGGTCCACACCCCAGGCCCTGCAACTGTTCACACCCCCCATCCTCACTAGGGACCAGTGCTCAGTAGGAAGCTACCCGAACTTTCTTGGTAGCTTAGAACCCCAGCAATGACCCATGCTGCCTCGGCCCTGCGGCAGGGATCTGCAGCGGAGGGATGGATGGCCTCTGTCCATCCTCCACGTCCACACGGCCACTTGGAAGGCTGGAGCTGACGCTGGACCCGAGGCTCACTCACACGTCAGTGGGGAGGCTGGCCTCGACTGCCACATTAGCTGGAGTGCTGGCGGGACCACCACAGGGCTGCTCCATGTGACCCCGGGGTCCCCCAAATGTGGTGGGTGGATCCCAAAGCTGAGTGTCCCAAGACATGACGTGCTGAGTAAAGCCGTCCCCTCCTCTGCAGCCTCAGAGCACCTCTGCCTCCTCGCCGGTCAAGGGGATCTGGGGTCTCCACCACCACTGGGTGTCCGACAGTAACATGTGGGACAGGGTGTTCACAGGTGTGACAACCTGCCACACCTTCCTTTTAACACAGACTGTCCTGAATCCCAACTCGGGTCTCTAATGTGTCATTTGAGATTTACCTGCAAGGTACAGCCTCAAAACCAGCTTTGATTTTCTAGATTTTCTGTCACTCCTTTAAGGAACTGACGTAGCTGATCTACACTAACTACCAAGGCAGCAGCACGCGTGGGGTGAGAAGTGGGTCTTCAGTACATACTCCCAGCCAAAGGGGCCGCTGGCTAACCTCCACCATCTCCCGTCCTCACTTGAGGACCGCGGGGCGCGGGAGATGGTGGACACTCTAATTCTACGTAT
Organism: Tupaia belangeri chinensis; assembly: GCF_000334495.1. Lineage (NCBI taxonomy): Eukaryota > Metazoa > Chordata > Mammalia > Scandentia > Tupaiidae > Tupaia > Tupaia belangeri. The sequence goes on along the minus strand of NW_006159689.1, from coordinate 805,992 downwards.
TCTCTAGCCTGTCCCCCTTTTCTTAAAAGCACGTGGACACCAGATGGTCAGCTTCCACTCCTGAGCAATAACGGAGAAGCCACCTTTAGCTGTAAAACCAGTTCCGGTGGAAGGGACGGTGCCGGCACCCCTCCTACCTCTGCCGGGCCTGCACTTTCAGGTCCACACTGTTCACTGTTACATGCCTACTGCATGGCCAGGCTGCGTACTTTCAAAAGGGAAGACCTGAAAGGGAGTCGGAGAAGTACACTAAATAATTCAAGGCCTCAGCGAGTAAGACCTGGAGGGCGGGACGCAGGTTGTCCGTCCTGGAAGAGAAACCCTGGGGAAATACTGTGCGAGGGCAGCGGAAACACGAGGGTGGGAGGCCGCAGCCCAACTGCGGGAAGCCGGGTCACACCGGCCGGTCACGTGGCCCCTCATTCGTGAAGGGACTTGGGGGAGGGCAGGGTTGATGCGGATGTCTCCAAAGTGTCCGGCGTCAGGACGGAGAGGACAGGGTCAATGTCCTCGATGCCCAAACAGGAACTACGTCGAGGGCTCGGCACGTGGTGCTGGAGGGCCGGGTGGCGCAGTGGTCGCCGGTAACGGCAAAGCCCGGCAGCGTGGGGTAGAGGGAGGCCGTGCGGGTCTAACGGCAGAGGCCAGGGCGAGCGCTGTGCGACTGAGAACAGCGGCCGGCCGGCCGGCCTTGGGTCCTCCGGACCTGACCCGCTCGGGTTCGGGCCTCCCTGGGCACGCAGGTGGGCGAGTCCCTCCCGGCGGGCGCCCAGGGCGGAGGCCGCGCCGCGCCGCGCCCCGTCCCCGCCCCGCGGTC
>NW_006159689.1:798470-804809 GCF_000334495.1 Tupaia belangeri chinensis | reverse complement strand
CCCTGCCCCAGCCTTCCCGGCCCCGACGTCGGGAGGCGGCACTGAGGCAGCTGGGACCTCGGCCCTTCCCGGCTTGCAGCCCCAACTCCGAATGCCCTGCGCGCCCCACACTTTGGGCCCTCCAGGCCCTTCCCCATCCCAGAGCCTGCGGGGTGGGGCGCGGGGCAGGGCGTTCAACCACATCCACGGCCGGGAACTGGGAGCCGCCGCAGCCGCGCCCAGCCCTCAGCTGGGGCCCAGCGGGCACGTGGTGCACAGGAGCAGGAACTGGAACCGCGCGCCCGCAGGGGAGTCGGACACCTGCTGCCACAGGCTGAACCGACCGGCGGTTTCCGTCTTAACCGTTTCCTCCGCGGTGGGAGTGAGCGCTGGGCGGCGGCGGAGGGCTGGGGCCAGAGAAAGGAAGGATCCGAGGGACTGCCCAGTCGGGCAGCACCGAGCGCCTGCTAGTCTGTACCCCTCTGCTGTGTATTTGGGGGTGGGTAAGACAACTGAGAGGAGGTGGGAGAGATTCGGGACCCGGCTGACCCAAGGAGCAGCTCAGTAACGAACACCCGGGCCAAGAGCCGGCAAAGGAAGAAAGATGGTAAGACAGAGGCTGTGGCCGGGCAGGCGGGCCACAGTCCAGAGCACGGGCTAGTTCCCCAGCACCCAGGCCTCAGGCCTGAGTCAGGAGCGCTGAGCCCCACGCCCCACCACTGCCCTGGGTGGGCCTGCAGCAGATAAGCCACTTGAGAATTCAGAGCTGCCTAGAGTCCCTCTCTGCCACTCAGCCATGCCCCTCCTGCGTGGCTGTCCCACCAACTGCCTTCCTCCAGGGGGCCCTCGGTGCAGTACCCCAGCTGAAGCCTCCACCCCTACTGCCACCTCTCCCCCCACCTGAGCTAAGGAGTGAGGGCAGAAACCACTAACTAGGGCTGTGAGCTCCTCCCAGGGCTGCTGCGTGTGATGGGGCACACTGCTGCCACCAGGCCCTGCCAGCCCTCCCCATGCTCAGCTCCCAGCAGCAGGAACTCCTGGAGCGGGGCTGACTTGTTTCCACCGGAAGCTGGGGCAGGGCTGGTGCCCTACAGGTCTCTGCAGGGTGAAGAGCTGAAAGAGGATTGCTAGGGGCCACAGGACAGAGGCCTCTCCAAGCCAAAAACACCCCTACCACCTGCACCGTCTTTGGGCCTCCCCTGCAGGGCGCACTGTCCCCCCAGGCTAGGCAGGACAGTGAGGCACAGGGTAATTGCCAATAGCTAGAGGTAGGCAAGGCGTGGCCAGGTGTCAGAGCCAGGCAGCCTCGGCTGACCTGGCAAGGCTGAAGGGCAGGGGCAGGTGTCAACTGGGGGGGCAGCCAGGAGCACCCGGGGAACTTCAGCAGAAGCAGTTGGAGCCCTGTCTGGGAAGCAGATGGAGAGAAGAGCTGCCCGGGTGAGGGTGTGCACGAGAGGCCTCTGGCTCCACTGCAGCAGACCGGAGCCCACTCACACGTGCAGGCCAGAGGCAGCACCCGTACCTCTGCTCACTGAGCGTTACTTCTGAAGGGGCTGGTGTCAGGGCAAGAGAAAAAATACGTCCTAAACGTGTAACAAGCTGTGTGAACTCAAGCTAAGAGCGGAATCACCCGTCTGGGAGAAAGCCAGGGCGCAGCAGGGTGCCGAAGACCACTGGCTGTCAGACCTCCACCGTGGTCTCTATCCGCTTTGGGGGAGGCAGGACAAGGGGCTGTCTGTGCTCCATAAGTCACGCTCCACCTCACACCTCAGACAGCCCTTTGTTTAAACTCCTAATCACAGGAGGTCTACAAATAGAAACCCCAACTGCAAGAGGCCTATCCCAGGCAAGGCCTGCTTGGAGAGCCAGGATGGGCTGAATTCTTAGATGGCAACCAGAACAAACATTCGATCTGCCAGGCAAGAAGCCAAGCAATGACTGCCAAGCTGACCCGGAAAAAGAGGCCCTGGGCTCCTAACAGGGTGATGGGAGGGGTCCTCTGAGAAGGGCAGGGACAAGGAGCCACGGGTTTGGATCCTGGAGATGAAGCTAGCAATGGATTATACACAAACGGAAGGAGGAAGAGGATCTGGTCACAGGTAAGAAAGAATTAGGGGGCCAGCAGGTGGCATAGTGGTTGAGGCACTGGACTCCCACATGGCAGTGGTTTAAGTCCTGGGCTTACAACTCAGGCTGTGTGTGCGCGTGTGTGTGTGTGTGTGTGTGTGTGTGTGTGCCCCAAAGACCAGGAGAATGGAGAAGGGTTTGCAGTGTGGCCATCCGCCTGTGGTTTCTCTCTCTCTGTGCCTCTGGTGAGGGCACATGCCCTATGGCGGAAAACCTCTCCAAAAAAAAAAAAAAAAAAGACATTTATATAGTTAATAAGGTTTTAAGGAAAAAAAAGAATTAGAACCACCAGTACTCTCTCCTTCCCACTCTGCTGCCACCAAAACGGAACTGGAAAAAGAAAGAGAAATAAAACTGTCCCAGGAAAGTACCCTCCCAGCAACCATGCCTAAGGCAGCGTGAAGCTTTACAATTTAGAAAGAGTCCGTGCTCTGAACTTCAGGCAGATCTTGGCTCGAAGCCATCCAGAGAAGTAAAAGCAAAGTTTTGAGTCAGCGTTTCAGTTTCCCTTCTCCCCTCCTCCCAACAGCTGTCCCGTGCACAGAAACCCAGAAACTGGCTCGTCCATGTCAAAGGAGAAGCAAAGATGAACACAAGAATCTCAGAACGTCCAGGAACTACAGCCTTCAGCTGGCCACCTGCATCCCTCTGTCACAAAGGGTAACTAGTGGGTCAGCACAGCCTGCAAGACACAGGGAGCCTCCCGATGCAGCACCAGATCCCAGGGCCGGCTGAGCTGATGCGGGGGTGGGGGACAGGATGGCGTGCATGGGCACCCTGAGGCTCACTGGGATTCTGGGCCTAAGCAAAGACCAGCTCCAGGAACTCGATAGACAGAGCCTGAGCAGGTGACATGCCCGCCTGAGCCCGGTAGCTTCTCAGGTAGCAGGCTGGCGTCAGGGGGCTTTATCAGACCAGAGAAGAACAGCCGGGACGGGACTCCAGAGCAGAGGCCACTGGGGAAAGTCAGGAGCTTATGAGGCGAGGAAAGGAGGAAAATGAAAGAATTCCACCAAGAAGTAGGCATGAAGACAGGAGTTTCGGTTTGCAAATGACATTAGCTTTTGCTACCAGTCCCAGGGAAGGTGGAGCCTGGCTATTACTCAGCTAGAGGGAGGCAGAGGTCTAGGAAGAGCCCCTTGCCCTGCCCAGGCCATGAGACCCAGCTGTTTCGGAAAACCCCAGTACCGTGCCCTCCCTCTCTCCCGCTATTTGCCATCAGTGGGAAGAGAAGGCATGCTAGCAGAGGTGAACCAGAGTGTAGGCAGGCGCGAGCAGGAGGTGAGAAAATAACCAGGAGGCCAGCAGGTGGTGTGGTGGTTAAGGGCACTGAACTCCCACAGGGGAGACTATTCAAGCCCCAGACCTGGCTGCTTGCTTTCTCTCTCTCTCACTCTGTCCCCCTCTGATCAAATTAAAGTAAGTAGATAAATAATTTAAAAAGAAGAAAGTAACTATGAACAGCTCTTCAAGTGGGAATGCAGCCTGCGGACATGTAAATGGCTAAGAGATGGCTGTCTCAGTGAAGTGTCCCCTTCAGGAGAAAACCGGAAATGGCACGGGAGGAGGGGCCCAGTGCGCGCCCAGATGCAGGGCCCTCGGCCCTGAGAAGTGATCCTCCCCACCCCTCAACCTGCTCCCCACTGGCAGGCTGACTGCCTGCGAGGGCCAAGCAGCGTCCGGCAGGGAGGCTCAGCCCGAGTCCTTGCGCTTATGCACGTCTTCTACAGCACAGCCGGGTCCTGTCTACAGCACTGGGACGAGACAAACCCAGGACAGGCTTTCGAGGAAGGCCATCCTCTCCGGCAGCTGCCAGCATGTTAATTCGTTAAAAACAAAAACCAGAATTCCCAATTCAGACTTATTCTCTGTGCAATATTTAACAAGGCCTATGAAGTATGTCAATTTTACTGTTTTGTATGCATGCAACCCTGGATACTTTTAAAAATCATTATTTCACTTGCTCCTCATAAACTTGTGAGAAACCTGCAAAGTGAGTTACTCTCATCTCTTTTTTTTGGAGAGGTTTTTGCCATAGGCAGTGTGCGCTCGCCAGATAGACAAAGCGACAGAAAACGAGAAATCACCTTCTGGGGGGCATAGCCACGCTGAAATCCCTTCTCCATTCTCCTCTCGGGATCTTGGGCACGCACGCACACACACACACACGGTGTGAGTTTAAGCCACTGGGTCCAGGACTTGAACTGCGGTCGACTACATGGGAGTCCAGAGACATAGCCATTATGCCAACTGCTGGTCCCCAAGTTACTCTCATCTCTACAGTGTTTAGAGCATGGCAGAGAGGAAGGATGTATGGAGGGTTGCAAAATGACTAAGAGAGCGAGAACACAAGCCCTATTGCTTCCTAAGCCTGTGCTGTTGCTCTGCTCTTTCTAGGGGGTTTCTCAGTCTTAGATGGGAGGGTTCAATTCTCGCGTAGGGTGGAAGGAAGACACAGGAGGTTACCCAGCCCGGTTCCCATTCGCCACCCCGCCAGCAGCCCCAGCAGCCTGGTTCAGTTCATTCCCAGAGCAGAACAGCCGCTCCGCAGGGTTCCATCCCAGAATCTGAGCCAGAATGACTTGGAACCTTGCCTCGGGTGGGAAAGGCCCTTCAGGATAACCAAAGTCGAAGCTTCTCTGCACAGCATCACCTCAGCCCTATGCCATGTAGCTGATGAGCCCCATTTATTTACTCTGAGATTCTTTTGCTATAGGGCACTATGCTCACCAGAAAGACAAAACAAGAAACCGCACCCTCAGTGTGATGGCCACACCACAATCCCTTCTCCTCCAGAGATTTTGGGCACACACGCACACGCGCCCAGTGTGAGTTTCAGACTGCCATGTCCAGGACTTGAACCACAATTGACCACGTGGGAGTCCAGCCCTCCAATCACTATGCCATGTGCTGACTTGGTCTGAACTTTTTCGTCATCTTCTTGACCTAACCTCACGGTGGCCTTCACTCACAATCCCGAACCAGGAACTTCTCTGCTTGGGCAGGAGATGCTGGGATCAGGTCACCAGGCAGGGGTGAAGGAAGTGAAGCTTCCACCGGCCCCCAGGTACAGGTCCCCAGGAGTGTGCCCCACATGGCTCTGCACAGGCACAGCAAGACACCGCGGGACAGGAAATAGGACTCACCTTCTCTTCTGTCAGCTGTCCCCCTGGAGATCATCGAGCCCCCTGCCAGCACTCCATTTCCGGACTGAGAATACCAGATCAGATCCACCAAACCCAGGGCGCTTCTCTGCTCTCACCCGGGTCCAAAGTCCATGGCTGGGCCGACCCTGACGGGGAGGAGTCTGGGGGGGAAGGGGTGTGTCCGTCCCCTCCCCCCCCACTGCCGGCTTCAGAGTCCCGCCCAGGCGGCCGTTACAGGCCCTCATTCAGCTGGCTTAGGGCGCGCGGAGTCTGCTGAGGGGCAGAGCAGGTGCTCGGCCATCTCTTGCTCAGGCAGGGGACGTCATCCCCTGTGAGGGCAGGCCCACCTGTCTTCCGCTGGGGCGCATCAGAAGAAACGGGCCTTCGATACAGCATGGCCCAGGAGGCTGATCCGTGTGAACCTGCGGAACATTTACACATTGTGACACTCTTCAGTGTACACCCGGATGCCCTGACTTTCCAGCCCCCCACCCTACCTAAATTAGACTTACTATGTCATCAGAGTCCTTCGTTGGACGCGCCAGGTTACGCAAGGTACCTATTCATTCACACGCTGCACCCGCTGCACCCCGCAACAGTCACCACTCAAGCGTGTCAACATAATGCCTCAGGGTACAAAAGGTAGTCCCTGTCCCCACAGAAAAGTAACACAGCAGGGACGGTGGGACCGGCTAAGAAACACAGAAAAGGACGTCCTCCCGTCTGAACTGTCACATACTGACCCACTCTCCCAAGCGTCTTAGTGAGTTCAGGGTTTTAATCCGCCAGCTCTCCAGACCAAGATGCTGGCACCTCCCATATGCATTCCTCGCCCCCCTGCCCCAACCCTCGCCTCCCCCTCTGCTCCCAACACTGGGCAGGGATGTGATTCCGTCCCCGCGGAAGTCCCTCCCGGCCACCACGAATGCCCAGGCTGGGCCCCGCTTGCAAGCCCCCGGCTTCTAACTGTCCGGTCTCGGAGCCACTTTGCCCCTCCCCTCCAAGTGGACGGCTAAACACGCGCACGCGCACGCGCACACGCACACTCCCACCACACACCCTCCTCCCTGCAGGGGCGTGGCGTCCA
>NW_006159689.1:797077-797957 GCF_000334495.1 Tupaia belangeri chinensis | reverse complement strand
GGGCGGCCGTGGCCAGAGGGAGCGCCCGCCGCACCCGGGCGCGGGCTGCACGGCCCAGGGCCACCCCGGCCGTTTCCTGCGACGCCAACTGGACCCAGGGCAGCGCCAGTACGGTCTGGGCCTACGCCGGGTCTGGGCGCGAGAGTGCGCCCCTGCCCGAACCCTCTTGGAAACCGGAACCTGGCCCGGCCGCCCCAGGGCATATGCACGTCGTCCCTTGAGATTGTCCCGTTACTGGGACACTGGTAGCTGTTGCCTCAGGAGCCCTGAGACCAGAGACGCCCCTAAAATGACATCGCTGCTCGCCTGGGACGTGAGGTCCACGTATAGGTGCCTCCCCATGGCCCCGAGCCCACGTCTTCACTCTGAACTGACGGTGACGCCGCTTAGCCCGGAGCCCGGGGACTTCCCGCCCCCTCGTGCTCTGAGTGGAGTCCAACCCCTCAGCTGTCTGCAGACACCCACACCCTCACCCACCAGGAGCCCAGGCAGAGCCACAGGTCCCATCCCGTGGGGTGCAGGGCCCCTCCGCACAGTGACCTGCAGAGGCCACCTGCTGGCCTGCCCCTCTCTGCCCTGCGCCTTCCCAGTCTCCAGGTGCACCGCCATCGGGGTTCCTGGCCTCAGGGGCTCTGCTCTGGCTGCCTCTGCTTAAAACTGGTTTCCAGATAGTCACGTGATGTGCTCCCTTGCATTTTTTGGTTTTTTGGCTCACCAGAAAAAGACAGAAAGTGAGAAATCACCCCCCAGGGGGAACGGCCATGCCGGAATCCCTTCCCCATTCTCCTCTCGGGATCTTGGGCATGCACGCACATGCCCCGGTGTGAGTTTAAGCCACTGGGCCTGGGACTCGAACTGCCCTCGACTACCTCGGAATCCA
>NW_006159689.1:788824-796874 GCF_000334495.1 Tupaia belangeri chinensis | reverse complement strand
TGGCCCTGGGCGTCGACCTGCCCTTGACTACATGGGAATCCAGCAACACAGCCATTACGCCATCAAGTCCTCGAGTGTCGCCTGGCGAGGCCTTCTCTGGCCATCCTGTTTAAACCTGCCGTTAGCCACACCACTACCAGCCTCCATTTTTCTTTGACTTTTGTTCTCTCGTCTGGTTTCTGTGCTGTAGGCTGTGTGTGCTTGCTGGAGAGCGAGAAATCACCTCGCAGGGGGGATGGCCATGCTGCGACCCCTTTGGGATTTGTGGCATGCACATTTGCCTGGCGTGTGTTTTCAGACCTCTGGATCTGGGCTTCATATGTCGTAGTTGTCCAAGTGAGATCAAACTGCCTCAACCACCATGCCACCAGCTGCCCCCTTCATTTTTTCCATAGTATTTCGAGACCTACAGAAAGGTGACATTGCTGGGAACCAGCAGTTAGCGTAATGGCTATGTCGCTGGACTCCCACATAGTCGACCGCGGTTCGTGTCCCGGACACGGTGGCTTAAAACTCACGCCGGGCGCGTGTGCGTGCGTGCCCAAGATCCCGAGAGGAGAATGGAGGAGAAGGGATTGCGGCGTGACCATCCCCCCTGGGGGGTGATTTCTCGCTTTCTGTCTCTATGTCTCTCTCTGTCTGTCTGGCGAAGCGCACGCGCCCTACAGTGAAAATCTCTCCAAAAAAAAAAAGAAAAGTGACACTGCTTTGATGTCAGCTTTTCTCCACACCTCGGCCAGCACTGTCTTATTTCTGATCATTTTTATTAATTTGATAGGACAGTGTTTTTGCATTGTAGTTTTAATTTATATTTTTCTAATTATTCCTAAGTTAAACTTGTTTGGGGGCTGGCAGGTGGTGTGGTAGTTAAGTATGCTGGACTCCCACATGACTGACCATGGTTCAAGTCCTGTACCTAGAGGCTTCCTTTCTCACTTTCCCTCCCTCTCTCCCTCTCTCTCTCTCTGTATCTCTCTAGAATATTAATCATGATAAAATAAGTAAAAGTTAAATAAAATAATACTTTTTAAAAAGCTGTTTGTGTTCATCACTTCTATGGGTGGGCTCCTCATAAACCTTTTGCCCATTGGGGCCCATTTCTGTTGCGTTCATTTGCGTGAGCTCTAGCATATCAACCCTCTGTTATCCGAGTTCCCAGTTGGTCATTTGCCTTTAAGGTCTGACATGGCAGAGTGCCAGCCGGCCAGCCGTCTGCCCTTGCCCGTCTGCCTCTGCGTGAACATGGAGCACACTGGACCTGTGTACCCTTACCTAGCCTGGAGTGGCGTCACAGATGCAGGACAGGGGCCGGTGTGAGCCTAGACCTCGTGTGGCAAGGCCGCAGAGCTGGAGACTGTGTTAGACACCATAAGGGATCCAAACAGCCCAGAATGTCACGTAGAACTAGGAAGCAGGTGTGGGGCGGGAAGGACACAGGATTTTAGTTAGCCACCATGGGATGAAAATGATTTAAATATACTTAAAAATCGCTTTACTGCATCTGCAGTGAGGGTGCCTTTACTGTCTGTGTTTGGTCTTGCCTTATTGTTAATCATATTGTTATCTTAATTTTTATTTTAGACATTTCTCCCCAACTAGATTATGAGCTTCTCAAGGGCAGATAACCCATTTACTTTATTTATTGGAGAGGTTTTTGCTATAGGGCATGGGCGCTCACTAGGAAGACAGAGACAGAAAGAAAGCGAGAAATCTCCCCCCAGGCATGAGTTTAAGCCACCGGGTCCAGGACTCGAACCGCAGTTGACTTTAAAACTCCTATTTCTGTATTTGTTCAAGTCAGTGACTTATCTAGGCTGATTTCTGTGCACTCCAGACATTTGAGTTGCCTTCGTACAGCAAGGACACAAGCCTGTCGTTTACCCCTGCCGAGGCACTCATGAAGCACAGATGAACCCTGCATGTGGGAACTCCTCTTAGACTGGAGAGAGGCGTGCAGGTATCTATGGCACTTGAGTGTCTGCCGCGAGCTGACATAGGGCCCTGGGGCTGATAATGAGAGGGCAGGAGCGAAAAGAAAGCAAGCGTGGTGGGACGCTGAGTGCTCCCGAGCTGGGGGGTGCATTTCATCTTTTAATAGTTTCATGTGTTTGAAAATTTTCATAATAAAAAGTAGGGCTATGGATGCTAAAACAAACTAGGCAAAATTGTGGGTATATTCATATTTGAAGAAATGCTTTGTCGATGGGAAATAACCAGCCCTGTAAAAATAATTAATGCTATTTATTTCTAAGCTGAATTTGAGTGACCTAGGCCGGAGAGGAGGCAAAACATGCCTCGCTCGGGGTGATCAAGTACAGGGGTTCCTTTTATTTGGTTTTGAGAGTGAGAGACAAGAGTTTGAATTTAGTGAAAAGTTCTTCCATTGGTCTGGCCCAAAAAGGTGGGTCCTGCAGGAGGAGGGGGGGCATTGCAGGTTAGAGGTGGGTTTTGCAGTCTTTATGGTGATGGCAGAAAAAGGAAGGTGGCTGAGGTCAGAAAGGAGCATACTCGAACAGCAAGAGCCATGAGGAGGCTCCATACACACCACAGAGAAACCGCAGGACTACGCCAGGGCAGGGTGTAGGGAGAATCCTGTTACTGAGGGGCCAAACGGTCTGTCAACATCTGTGGGCGTGACTCCCTCTAAGCCCTCTGGAAACATTTTGGGAAAAAATAGGAAAAAGCAGACTTCTGTCCACAGCTTTAACCTAAGTTTTATTTTCCTCAACCAGTTTCAAATAAGGAGCAAATAGTTTGTAAGGGACGAATTCGTCCTCAGAATGGGTATTTACACCCGTATTTCTGTGCTTTCAAGAGCTTCTCACCTACCTGTCTCTAGCAATTTCCTAGGTGGGCAGAATTCACTGTCGGGGCCAGCAGACATAGTGGTTGCATCACTGGACTCCCGCACGGCTGGCCTTGGTTCAAGTCCCAGACCCAATGGCTTGAAACTCACCTTGGGCACCTGTGCATGCCCAAGATCCCAGGAGGAGAATGGAGAAGGGACTGCAGTGTGGCCATCCTCCCTGGGGAGTGACTTCTCTCCCTCTCACTGTCTCTCTCTGGCAAGCGCACGTGCCCTAAAGCCAAAATTTCTTAAAAAAGAAAGAAAGAAAGAAAACAGAAATAAGAATCAGTGTCCACCCTAACACTCCCAGATTCTCACGGGTAGGACAATCAGCTCGTCACACAGCGTTCCTCTGAAATGCCGCATTTGGAGTGCGGCCCTCAGAGAGATGGCCCCACAGTACATTCTGCCGGTCCGGTAGAAGCCTGGTGATGTTCCCGTACATCCTGAATCCTGTGTAGGATCCAGGTTGAAAGGTGTCACCCTCTCCAGCTGCACTGGCCCAGAGAGCCGAGGGTTAACTGTCACCGGGTAAATGCAGCACCTCAGGCCTCTATCACTAGCACCGCCTCTAGGCTCACTGGGAGCACCTTCCCCTCTTGGAAAGGTGTGGTTTTCACTAAGGTTTCCATTACCTTTAGTCCTCCCACCCCTCACTGGCCTCCCTCCCCGATGCCTCCAGTGCTCCCAGTCTGCACTTGTCATTCTGCTGGTCTGAGGCCAGCCAATCTGCAGTCCCTCCTCCTCGACCGAGGGCAGAAAACCATGCCCTGTGTGTTCTATTCATGCCAACTCGGCCTGGGCTCCTGAAGGCCCCGTAGGTCACGTCGTCTCTGCTTTTCTGGGGGAGGAGGCCTTCTAATGCCAGTAAAATGCCCATAGTCAGAAATATTCGTTCTTTTTTTTTTTTTTTTTTTTCTTCCAGAAGGACACTGTGCTCCCCACGGAGAGGGGGTCTATGTTATATTCTATGAGTAATACTTACTGATCATGCTTTGGAGATTGTGGCAATGACTATTTGCTATCAAAGTTTCTAAACACTTATTTTGAGGATAGGCACTGATCTATGGAGTACACCGTGGGTAGCACCATCATATACCACGTGATAAGGAATATTTATTAAAGAAATGAGTCACCATGAGATTCTTAATCCTTGTAATCCCAGGAGTCCCCACAAAAATGGCTTTTTATGGAAATTAAAATCTAATTGGTTAAAGTATAGGTTGATGAGGAGGCAAGTGTTGTAATATGTGGCCTACTTCTAGAAAAAGAGAATGGAATAATTTGTGATACTGATTTATTTTATATATGGCCAATAAGGAGTGGCAAGGAAAAAAGTTATAATTAATTGATCTTAGTCATTTGGGATGCCATAGAATATCATAGACTACTGACTTAAACTATATACTTCTCACAGTTCTGGAGGCTAGGAAGTCCAACATTAAGGTGCTGGCTGATCCAGGGATTAGGGAGGGTTTGTATTCTCCTTTACGAATAGCCATCTTCTATATTTAGCTGAATGTGGCAGAGAGCAGAGTCAGAAATCTTGTGTCTTTTGGTCCTCCACCATGCCCTAATGTAATTACCTCCCAAAGGCCTTTCCTTCAAATACCACCACATTGGGAGTTGGGACTTTAGTGTATGAATTTCAAGCAGACATGAACATTCAGTCCTTAGTAAAAATAGCATACTCTGAAGAGCTTTGTGTTCTTTTTTTTTTTTTTTTTTTTTTTTTACTGCCAGAAGGCACATGTGCTCACCAGAGAGTGAGGCAGGGAGAAAGCCCCAATGCAGAGCGGTGACACTGCCCCTTCTCCGTCTTGCTAAGACCTGGGGCATGCACACGTACACTCCCACGTGTGCTTTCTTGGGTGGTCAGGTTGGGACTCGAACCACAGTCGGCCATGTGGGATCCAGCTCCCTTAACCACGAGGCTTCAGGGAAGCCCCACTTTCCCTTTTTTAGGCAGGAGAATGAACACCTTAGGGGCAGTTGCTGATAGGCAGTTAGCTAGAAACAGTGGGCAGCCCTATGGGAACAGCAGGCCGTCAGCCAGATCACTCACAGCTTTCCAGGAGCTACACCCTGGGTGAGAAAAGCACACGGGGGGTTGTGAACTTCCCTGGACCAGTCCTCGTAAATGCACAAGGACCTGACAAGGCACTGTGGCCCACGTCCGATTCCTGTCAGGCAGTACACTGATCAGACGGCTCATCCAAACAAGGATGCTCGCACCTTCCACGTCCACACGGAGCACGCACAGGGTCAGGGCGCTGACTCCTCCCCTGAGAGACACGCGCAGGAAACAGAGAGGGGCAAGTGAGAAAGCCAGCTGCCAGGGCAGGAATCGGCAGCTAATGGTGGGCCGTGGAGAAGTCCAGCGTCTTACCCACCACACCACCTGCTGGTCCCATACCCCTGGAAATTTTTTTAAAGTAATTTTTCATCTCAATGGTCAAGCAAAAAAATTAACATTTTTAATTTAAAATTTTCTTGTCATCAGCAGAGGCAGCTGTGCTTGACTATGACCGGAGTTTGGGCTGAGTCTCTGTCTCTCACCCTCTGGACCACCCATGGCTACTGGGATAGGCTCTTCTCCAGGAGGTGGTGGCAGCCTCGGGGGCACACAGAAACACGAGGGACCCTCTTGAGGCTTCAGTCCAGGACTGCCACTGTCACTTCTGCTGACATTCCACGGGCCAGCGGCAGTGGCACGAGGAGGGCGAGGACGTGCCCTCCAACTCGGTGAGCCTTGCCAAGGGCAGGGGGGGAGGGAACGGCCTCCTTTGCAGACTGGCGTCCTCGTAACTGAGTTCTGGTCACTGGGATATGAGGGACATGAGGTGTGTGACCTGAGGCCTTGTCCCTGTAATGACTGGGCAGGCCTTGCCTTCCCCTGGGCTACAGCTGGGTACGGGCAGGACCGTTGCAGCCGCCTGGCCCAGAGACAGCCGGCACTGCGCACTGCCATCCTGCCATCAGACGTCACGTGCACCTCACTCACACCACTCTTTTTGTGTCTGTCACGGATCTCAGACCCCGAGCTAGTACAGCGCTCACTCACTCGCTCAGTTAAAGGCGAGCCGGCTGTGCCAAGCACTGCCCTGGGCCTGGGGAGGTGACAGCAACCAAGGCAAACGCACACCCGGGCCGTGGTCCTCCACCACATGCACCACAGTATTCCAAGACGGTATTAATGAGGGCACTGGGTGAAGGGCTCGCAGGATCTCTGTGTTCTTACCCCTGCCTGCAGATCCACATTCTTTCAAACTAGGAAGTTACCAAAAAAAATTGGACTCTCAGTCTCTTTGTGCTTTCAGTAGAATGGGAATCAGAAATTAAAAAAAAAAAAAGTCACTGATGACAATCACGGCATGGCGGCAGTCCGTTTCCAATCATCCAAATGGTAACAGTATGTGGGAGGCTGTGCACCAGCCAATATCGCCGGTTTCTCAGAGAGCAAACAATTACACAATGCCAAAGGCCATGATTGGCTCCCCTTCAAAACCTCACCTTCAAAACCATACTCTGATTGGCCACTTCCCATACAAATCGATGAGCTTAGAATCCCTCAGATTTGCATATCTGGCACCTCATGATTGGTCCACAAAAGCAACCAATCATAACCCACCTTTTACAATCCTTCATTCAACCAGTCACTGCCCACCAACATGTATATAACCATGATCCCTGGCCCACAATCGCCAGACGACCCGAAGACCCCTGACACTGCCTTGTAACACTGTGTCCTCTCCGTGCTGCCCACAATAAAGGGAAGATCCTGAGGAGTTTTAACACTGCGTTGTTATTCGTCCTCTCACTCCTTCCCTCAGGAAACCTGTTCGACTGTCCCCCGGGTCGGGACAACGATACCCTATTTTATAAAAATAAATTTAAAAAAAGAATATTTGCCATAGGGTGTATGCGCTCGCCAGAAAGACAGCGACAGAAAACGAGAAATCACAAGGGGGTATGGCCATGCTGCAATCTCTTCTCCTGGGATCTGGGCATGCACACACATGCCTAGTGTGAGTTTAAGACACCAGGTCCAGGACTCAAACCGAGGTCGACTACATGGCAGCCCAGTGACATAGCCATTACCCCAATCTCTGGTCCCAATAATGCCCTATTTAAAAGGAACTGGTGGCCAGGGCAGTGGGGCATCTCCTGTGGTGCACTGCTCCTGTGGAGGTGACTGGGCATTTAGAAGGGCATGGGAAGAAGGGGGCAGCGCTGAGCTCAGCCAGGGACGTGCAAATGTACCGGCAGGCAGGGTTGGTCGGGATGAGCAGCCATGTGGATCTGCTGGCTGGCACGTGTGGTAGGAGGCGCCAACCCTCCCAGAGACTGGGTGACAAGGACACCGCGCTCAAGTGTTTGGAGCAAATGGTCCTTCTTTGGGCAGCCCTGAACTTCTCCAGGCTGGGATTTATGGGTGCTAGACAGTCATTCCAGGTAAACGGCCTTAAGCTGTTAGAAACAAAGCTCTGGGGTGGCCCTGCGGCCAGGTGGTGAAGGCTGCAGACCTCCCCATGAAAATCCGGTTTGAGTCACAGAGCATGGGCCAGAGAAACAGGGGCCCATGGGGCTGCTTCTCTGTCTCTAGCAAGGCACCTGCTCTAATGAGACTTCAGTTTAAGTCTGTCCACACACGGGCTCGGACTCAGGGTGGGTGCTCCTCCGGTTCTGGACCGCCCCACTGCACGCCTGGAATCCTCGTGGGTGGCCGCGGCACCGTGGCGAGGGCACAGCGCACCCGGTCGGCAGAGCCCAGCGGCGCGTCCGGGACCTCCCCACACGGGAGGCGGTGGCGGGGTGCGGAGAGGAAGCTTTCGGACACCAGCGAAGGAAGCGGGGCCTGTCTCCTTGGTTCCCATAACGTAGAACTGACGTTCAGTCAGAACACAAGCTTACAGGAAGCCCAGAGCTGCCCAGCAGCAGGTAGGAAGCCGCAGAGTACTTCCGGCGGCGCGCGCTCTGGCGTTCTTGCCTGGCAGACCGGGGTCTGGTGGGCGGAGCCAGGCATGCGCGGAGCTGAGCAGGCGGGGCCGGGCGTAAGGGCCCTGGTGGGCGGAGCCGGGCGTGCGCCGAGCTGAGTGGGCGGAGCCGGGCGTGCGCCGAGCTGAGTGGGCGGGCCCGTGCGTGCCGATCCGCGTGGGATCCGAGTGGTGCCTGCCGCCGGCCCTGGCCGTGTCCCCTGCG
>NW_006159689.1:780444-788676 GCF_000334495.1 Tupaia belangeri chinensis | reverse complement strand
GGGCCCCCCCCCTGCCAGTGGCGCTGGTCAGGCTGGCCGCGGGGACTGAAGAGCGGAGGCGCGGGGCGACGGGGCGGAGCGAGGGGACGGTGGCGGCGACGTCGCCGACTGCTGTCCAGACTGAGAAAGACCCGGAAACCTCGAGGCCACGTGAGCCACGGCCACGCCGTATGGGCCAGCCGCGGACACACGCCGAGGCCGGGGCAGAGCCGGGGCATGCTTCACCGCAGGGCGAGCCCCGACAGACGCCACCCAGGTTCGCGGGGCGACGGGGCGGAGCGAGGGGACGGTGGCGGCGACGTCGCCGACTGCTGTCCAGACTGAGAAAGACCCGGAAACCTCGAGGCCACGTGAGCCACGGCCACGCCGTATGGGCCAGCCGCGGACACACGCCGAGGCCGGGGCAGAGCCGGGGCATGCTTCACCGCAGGGCGAGCCCCGACAGACGCCACCCAGGTTCCGCGGTGATGGGGCACGAGGCGTCGCCACTTACAGAGGAGCCAGGGCCGCTGCCCGCCCGCCGGCCGCGCTGAGCTCGCGGGGCGGACAGGCCATCAGCGCGACCCGGCCCACAGCTCGCGGGGAGCCCGAGCCCCTGTCATCGTGAGGGCCGGGATGCCGGCGTGGGGTGGCCTGGCGGCTCGGAGCTACACGCAGCGGCCCGTCACGTGTGACGAGGCGTCTCCCTGCGGTCGGGGCGGCCTCCGGCTGCGACTCCGCGTGCCCACCTGCGCGCCCAGCCCTCTCCGCGTCCCCACTGCAGACTCGGCGCCGGGGTGAGGCCGTGCCTCTGTGGCCCCTGGTTTACGCTCCACGGCACCGACACTCGGTGTAGGCCTGCGAAAGCATTTCTGTTCATAAGCTGAAAATGGTATCTGGTGACAACTGAAGTACCCCGTGATAGGCAAAAGAAAAAAAGAAGGATGACGACTCGGCCCAGAAGCACGCTTGACCGTAGAGACTACGCGGCAGGCAGGGAGGTCCCCAGCCGGCAGGAGGCCCCGAGACCGAGGCTGCGCTTCCGAGTGACAGCTGCAGGGAGGGGCGGCGCATATGGCCAAACTCCGATTTCCTTGGGAGATGCCAACCGTCGTCACCAGTTTAGTGATTGGGCAGTCGTCTACCATCGTACTGAACCTTCCTGCAAACCGGGTATTCTGACACCGTGTTACTCCTGAGAGAAATGTATACAGGACTGGGAATAGAAAGAGGTGAAACTGCCCCGCAGGACAGCTCAGGATTAACTCTGTGGCACTGACCCCTTTTTGACATTTTCAGAGAAACCCAGCTCAGCGAGGTGGAACCTTGGGCCGGGAATCCACAACCATTCCATACACCGGACAGGAACAGGTTTGGAGAACCCACAGACTGGCACGCTTTCCACTTCATAGGAGCTCAGCACAGGACTTTGCAAACAGACCTGCAGCTAGCAGGTGTGACCTAATACAGATCGCCACTTGCCAGTGACCGGGACGTAACCCTAAATGCCGGCGCAGTATCCTGACTCGTGGTCTCCCAGCCTGGGAAGGACTGAAAGCACGGAGATCGTGCACCCACTGGATTGCATGCCAGAGCCATGAGTTGTCCAAAATGTGATGTATATTTCCAACTGTATAGCTCTTAAAGTTTTATAAGCTAAAATAAGAGATAAAAGAAATATGAATATACAAAATAAAGCTTTAAAAGCTATGATACTATAAATACCATTGCTTTTCCTGTGTGAGAGAACAGGAGGAAGGGGGAAGAGGAGAGAACAGAGACAGGTTCTTTTTGACAAGGTCCCACTGTGTGGAGACCCTCCTGCCCCAGCCTCCTAACTAGGATTCTAGGAGTTCAGATTGGCCCAGGCACCAAGCCAGCCTCCCCATGCTGCTGACCTTCCAGGCATGGTGCTTCCACAGCTGGGCCAGTACAGTTATTTAAGCTATTTTACACCATGGTGCTTACACTCAATGAAAGCTTTGTTTTGGCAATTAAAATACAATAATAAAGTCTTATGAAGAATATACAAGGGAAGAGAAAACAATTCAAGATCATTTTAACCAATGAAAAGGTAGCAAGTTCTGTAAACAATATAATCACATTTTGGTATATATATGCTTATATTTTGTATGTTTAGAAAAAGACAGGAAATGGGAACCAGCAGGTGGTGTGGTGGTTAAGACAGGAAATGGGAACCAGCAGGTGGTGTGGTGGTTAAGGACGCTGGACTCCCACATGGCTGACTGTGGTTCAAGTCCCAGACCTGGCAGCTTGGTTTCTCTCTCTCTCTCTGGTCAAATTTAAAATAAATAAATGGATAAGTAGAAGTTAAATAAAAATAATTCTTAAAAAAAATTAAATTTATTTAAAAAAAAAAGACAGGAAATAGCCACACCAGAATGCTGCCATTAGGTATCTCTATGTGGTAGGATTATAGGGTTTTTTTCCTTTTACATACTTCTCTATATTCCCACCTGCTAGATAATGAGCATGATTAATGTTTTTAATCGGGAAAGGGCTCTTAAATACTATATGACAAATGTATGGCTACATACCAACTTTGACCAGGGTGCAAGTTATGTAGGCGTCAGTCCACATATTTCCCTCCTCATCACTTCACTCAATGGAAGGGTGCTAAACCGAAACCTCTCAGGCAAAGCCAGCAGTCAAAGAACCTCATCAATACATACTTGCTGTCTTTATTTGGGGGGGAAGGGAGTTAAGTATAAAACGATTTGTTTTAGATTTCAAAAGCATATTGACCATATTCTACCTACTTGTCTTACAATTTAACGTCTTCCTTTCCAATCTGGAGGCCGTTTCATTCTCCTGCGGGATTGCTGTGGCTGGGCCTTTCAGACTGTGCTGAACGAGAGTGGAGATACTGGCCATCCCTTTCTTGGTCCAATTTTAAGTGGAAAAGCTTTCAATTCTTGCCCACTTAGTGTTCTGTTAGTTGTGGATTTGTCTTACAGAGCCTTTATTGTGTTAATACATGTCCCTTCTATGCCTGTTTTGTCGAGAATCTTAAGCATGAGGGATGTTATATTTTGTAAAATGCTTTTTCTCTGCTGGTTGGTATTTTGATCTTTTCTTCTGTTAATGTGATGCATTTCAGTCATTGTTTTGCATATGTTGAGCGATCCTTGGATCCCTGGGATAAATCCTACTTGGTCATGATGTATAATCTTATTAACCTGTTGTTGGATTTGATTTACTAGCATTTGTTGCAAAATTTTGCATCTGTATTCATAAAGGACATTTGTCTACAGTTCTTTTTGTGTGTTATTGTCTGCTTTTGGTATCAAGGTGGATGGTGGCTTTGTAAAATGAGTTTGGGAGAGCTCCCTTTATTTGAATATTTTTCCCCCATTGGGTGCATGCCTTCATCAGGAAAAGAGACAGTAAGAGGGAAATTGAGAAATCGCCCCTGGGGCGATGGCCACGCTGCAATCCCTCCTCCATTTTCCTCTTGGGATTTTGGGCACGCACGCACGCACACGCACGCACACATGCTTGGCATGATTTTCAAGCTGGCAGGTCTGGAACTTGAACCACAATTGGCCATATGGGAGTCCAGAGCCTTAACCACTATGCCACCTGCTTACTCCATAGGATGTTTTGAAATAGTCTGAGGACTATCAAGTAGCATGGAGATTAAGGCTGGATCCCATATCACTGACTTTGTGGCTCAAGTCCCAGATCCGGTAACTTGAAAAGTCACAGCAGTGCACGCGTATGTGTGTATGGCCAAAATCTCAAGAGAATGGAGGAGAAGGAATTATGACGTGGCCATCCCCCAGAGGGGTGATTTCTTACTTTCTCTTCCTGTCTCTGGTGAGCACCTGCGCCCTATAGCAGAAAAGAAAGAGTTTGAGGATAACTGTGTTCTTTAAATGATTTGTAGAATTAATTCAGCACAAAGTCACATGGGCTGGGCTTCTCTCTGTTGGGAGACTATCACTGACTCAATCATGTTATCTGTTATGGTCTATTCAGGCTTCCTATTACTGCCTGATTCAGTCCAGATTGTATGTGTCCAAATATCTGTACACCTCTTCAAGGTTTTTCACCGCATTGATATATAGTCTCTACAGTATTCCCTAATGACTGGTTTTTGTTCGTTTTAAAGTTTTTGCCATAGGGCACGTGTGTTCACTAGAGAGGAGAGAAACAAAGAGATACAGGAAAGAGAGAAATCATGCTGCAGAGGGAAGACATGCCAGTCCCTTCTCCTCTGTACTGCTCTCTTGATCGTGAGCATGCATGCATACATGCCTGGAGTGATTTTCTTTTTTTTTTTTTTTTGGAGAGGTTTTTGCTATAGGGCACGTGCACTCGCCAGACAGAGAGAGAGACAGAAAGTGAGAAATCACCCCCAGGGGGTATGGCCACGCCGCAATCCCTTCTCCTCCATTCTCCTCTCGGGATCTTGGGCATGCACGCACACGTGCCCGGCATGAGTTTTAAGCCACTGGGTCCAGGACTCAAACCGCGGTCAGCTACGTGGGAGTCCAGTGACATAGCCATTCCGCTAACTGCGTGTCCCCCCTGGAGTGATTTTCAAGCCACAGATCCAAGACTTAAGCCACAGTCGGCCATGTGGGAATCCAGTAACTTTAACCACCACACCTGTTGGCCCCTTCCTAATGACCTTTTATATTTCTGGTATCTGTTGTAATGTCCCCTTTTTTATTTCTGATTTTGTCTGTCTCTTCTCTATTTTTAAAAAAAAATTAGTCCAGGGGCCAGCATGTGACATGGTGGTTGGGGCCCTGGACTCCCACATGGCCAACTGAGGTTTGAGTCCTGGACCCAGTGGCTTGAAACTCACATGGTGTGTGCATGCAGTGTCCAAAATCCCAAGAGAATGGAGAAGGGATTGCGGTGTGGCCATCCCTCCTGGGGGATGATTTCTCACTTTCTGTCTCTCTGGCAAGTGCATGAGCTCTATAGCAAAAATCTTTGGGGAAAAACAGTAGCTGATAGTTCATTGCTCTTAGTCTCTCAGAAAACCACCTTTTTGTTTTGTTGATTTCTTGTATTGCTTTTTTATTTTCTATTTCATTTATTTCTGCTCTAATCTTTAATATTTCTTTTCTTCTATTACTTTTTGGTTTCACTTGTTTTTCCAGCTCCTTCAGATGCATTCTTAGATTTTCAAATGCCACTTTTCTGGTTTTTTTTTTTTTCTTTTTTCATGTGTGCACTGTTTCTTTTAGTACCACTCTTGCAGATATTTTGGAGTGCTCTGTTTTTATGTTTCAAGGAATTTTTAAATTTCATTCTTAATTTCTCGAGTAGTTTCAAATCATTCAGGAGCATGTTGTTTAGTTTCCATGTTTCTGTGTATTTTTGAAAGATTCTAGATATGACTTCTGTTCCTTTAAATTTATAGAGGCTTGTTTTGTGCTCTATTATATGGGCAATATTAGAGACTGTCCTATGTTCAACTTTAAAAAGTATTTTGTATTTATCCAGCGAAACATTCTATAAATGACTGTTAGGTCCATTTGACTTATGGCACCATTTTACAGTTTAATTTTTGTCTAGGTGATCTATCCAACGATTAAGAGTATTGAAATTCCCACCAATGAATGTGTTAGACCCTGCCTCTCCCTTTAGGTCTAATAGTCTTTGCTTTATGTATTTGGGTACTCTGATGTTAGCTGCACAAATATTTATAATTGTGATGCCCCCCCCCTTTGTGCAAAAATTTTTATTATTGGGATGCCCCCCCCCCCCCGCCCCATGAAGCCAATCTATGACTTATGACTTTCGATTGGGTAGTTTAGTCACCTATTACTGATACATGTGGATTCTCTTCTGCTATTTTTTTTTTTCCTGGTTGTTTTGTGTTTAATTATTCCCTTTTTTCTCCTGCTATTGTTTATCTTTGCCATTTTTCATAGTGGTAGGGATTTAACAATTTCATGTGTTTTACCAATGAGTTCTATATTCTCAAATGTTTTCAGGATTCTATGTATCTCCCCTTCATTTCCAGATGTAGTACTCCGTGAAGTATTTCTTGAGATTGTCTAGTATTGGTGAAGTCCTTATTTTTGGTTGTCTAGGAATGACTTTACTTTTCCTACCAACTTGAAGGATAGTTTGGCTGGCCAAAATATTTTTCTTTAAAGTGTTTTTTTTTTTTTTTTTGGGAGTTTTTTTGCTTAAGGGGGCGTGCACGCGAGACAGAGACAGAGAGACAGCACCAAGAAATCACCCCCCCCAGGGGGGGACGTCCATACTGCAATCCCTTCTCCTCCATTTTCCTCTTGGGATCTTGGGCACGCACGCACATGCACTGGCGTGAGCTTAAGCCACCTGGTCCGGGACTCGGACTGCGGTTGACTACATGGGAGTCCAGCGACGTAGTCATTACGCTGCTAGTCCCATTTTTCTTTAAAGTTTTTAATGTTAACCCATTCCCTCTTGGCCTGTAGGGTTTTTGCTGAGATGTGTGAATTAGTCTGATGGGGTCTGCATTATAAGTCATTTCGTGCTTATCCCTAGCCATTTTTAGGATTTCATCTTTATTCTTGAATTTTGATTATAATGTACCTTAGAGAGGGCTGTATTATGTTGCATGTTTGACATTCTTTGAATTTTCTGGGTATCTTTAACTCTCTTTAGATTTGGAATGTTTTCAGCTAACATGTCATGAAAGGTTTTCTGTCTTCTCCCATCTCTTTGCCTTCTGAGCTACCCATTACCTGTATATTCTGTTGAAAATTTTCCTCAAGTTTTTAATTCTAAATTTTTAAAAATTGCAACAGGATGTGTGTGCTCACTGGAAAGGGACAGAGAGACAGAAAGCAAGAAAGCTGGGGAAAGTTAAAAAGTACCACCAGTGGAGATGGACATGGCACAATTCTTTCTCTGCCATTCTCCTCTTGGGATTTGGTCACACAAGCATGTGTTTGGCATTTTTCAAGCCACTGGGTGTGGGACTCCAGCCACCATAACCACACCACCAGGTGACCCGTTCTCTTTGTTTTTAATGGTTATCTTTTGTTTCTTTTTGTTCATTTGAGCTGTTTCAAATGTCTTTAGGTTCAGAGGTTTGATATTTGGTATGGCCTAACCTGTTGTTCTCTCTACATAATTTTTAAAATTTCCTGTATCATATTATGTCCAGGGTTTCTGTTTGATGATTTTTTTTTAAAAAAAGATGTCTGTCTTTATTGAATTCTCATCCATGTCATGGATTGTTTTTATTTCCTAGAATTCACTGACTACATGCTCTTCCAACTCACTTTGTTATGACCAGTATTTCTGGTCTAGTTTGGGTTTCAAAGCATAGGCAAGATTAAGAGATCCATGCACTGAATCAGTGTGTCAGAACCCAAGTGAAGGGGGAAAGGCTTGTAATCTTTACTTATTTATTTTTAAAATATCTTTTCTAAGTCACCATAATTGTTCAGTCTAGTAACTTTCTTTTTTTAAAAAAATAACTATTTTATTTTAATTTATTTATTTTTAATTTGCGTGAGAGAGAGAGGAAGTGAGAAAGCAAGCCACCAGATTCAGGACTTGAACCCTGGTTGGCCATGTGGGAGTGTCCAGTGCCTTAACCACCATGTGGAGGAGTCCGACCCAGGGAGGCCCCAGGATTTGTCTGAGCCCCCCGACCTTTGAGCTCCGCTTTCGGTTGGATTAACACGTGGGCAAGACTACTGTTGTGCACCCCCCGACCTTGAAACAAAGCTTGGGTCAGTTAGCATGTCAGCAAGGCTGCTTGCTATTTGCTCCAGAAAATTGAGGCAACCTCACTGGGAAGCGACCCCCTTTTGACTCCCCAATTTACTACTATAAAAAAATTGCATAGCTTTCCTATACATTCTGAGTGTATGATAAAATCTTTTAGGAAGTCCCCCAACTGACAGCTCCCCTTTGCTCTGATTACTTACTATTAATTACAATGCTTTACCTCTGTGGTTACAATAGAGGGTGGGCTGAAGTTCTTTCTAGGCAGAAGTAATCTTGACCTTTGGAAGGCCCTTACATTTTTCCTTTCTTTATGTAAAATAGGATTAGGCCAAAACTGGCCCAGGACACCTCTGCCCTCTCCAAGTGAAATAGATAAATATATTAGGATTCCTCAAATTAAGTTTTAGATCCCTACAAAACTGTATAAGTATCATTCTTTATTAAGATCCATAAGAACTAATATCTATTCTTGAGATTTTCTTTTCTCAGCACCATTCCCAGTAATCACAAGATGGCTCCTGCACCGCATCTGCTTAC
>NW_006159689.1:775505-779565 GCF_000334495.1 Tupaia belangeri chinensis | reverse complement strand
GAGGCTAGACCCCGGCAACCATGCCACCTGCTGGTCCCCGTAATCTTTATTTTTATTAATTATTTTTAAAAGAAAATTCTGCTATAGAGTGCATGCACTCACCAGAGAGACAGAGACAGAAAGCAAGAAATCACCTCCCAGGGGATGGCCACACTGCAATCCCTTCTCCATTCTCCTCTTGGGACTTCGGGCATGCATGTACACATGCCCAGTGTGCGTTTTAAGTCACCAGGTCTGGGACCTGAATCTCGGTTCCCTGCGTGGGAGTCCAGAGACATAAACATTATGACATCTGCTGGTCCCAAGGCTTGTAATCTTTAAAAGACTGAAGGTCATAGAAGTCGAAGACTAAGGAACTATTCTATATTAAAGGAGACTAAAAAGATATAAAAACTAAATAGCGGGACTAGCAAGTGACACAATGGTTATATTGCTGGATTCCCACATGGCCGATTGTGGTTCAAGTCCCAAACCAGGTGACTTAAAACTCACACCAGATGCATGTGTGTGCATGCCCAAAATCCTGAGAGGAGAATGAAGAAGGGATTGAGGCATGGCCAGCTCCCCAGGGGGTGATTTCTCACTTTCTGTCTCTCTGGTGAGCCCACGTGCCTTACAGAAAAAATTAAAAATAAAATGAAATAAAACAAATAGCAATGCATAATTCTAAACTGGATCTTTTTGCTCTAAGGGACATTACTGGGACAATTAAAGAGATTTTGATAGGATCTAAGCATTGGATTGGTATACTAAATCAAGGTTGATTACTGCCCCCTTAAAATTGTGTTATAAGGGTTACCTGAAGAGTTCTCTTCAAAACTTTCGTGTTTGTCTCAAGTTATTAACCTGGACCCAAGAACAGGTTGGATGGTGACCACAACTTGTCAGAGTTTTCTTTTCCACTTCTTTCAATTTTCTGCTTAGTAAGTTTCTACCATCCCTGCAAGTTGAGGGAAGTATGGGTTAAGATGCAGTTTATTTATTTTTACAAGTTTTTGTCATGGGGGGACCAGCAGTTGGTGTAATGGCTATGTAGCTGGACTCCCATGTAGTTCACCATGGTACACAGCCATTACGCCCACTGCTGGTCCCAAGCAACAGTTATTATCCTTTGACAGTATTATCTCAAAATAATATCCATATACACAAGTAATCGTCAAGTTTAGATTTTAAATTAACACTTTTTTTTTTAACAATATATATATTTTAAAGAATTATCATGGCACCCGCTGGCCCCGACACTTTTTAAGAGGTTTTTGACTTAGGGTGCCTGCACTTGCCAGAGAGAGAAACAGACAGTGAGAGGAAAAATGAGAAAGCACCCCGCCCCCAGGGGGATAGCCATGCTACAATCCCTTTTTCTCTATTTGCCTCCTAGGATCTTGGGCAGGCATGTACATATGCCCAGTGTGATTTTCAAGCGAGTCCAGGACTCAAACCTTGGTCAGCCATGTGGAAGCCCAGCAACGTAACTACTATGCCACCTGCTGGCCCAAGAGTGGTTTAATTTTATCCCAAGGGTGTAGCACTTTAGGAACCCAAGTTAAGTTCCAAAGGTCTTCTGTAAGAGTCACTGACTTGAGTGGCCTGGTTCTAATCTTCTCTTAACTACTGTGCCTGGTGAACTGGCCCCCAAGTGTATTTAAGAAAGCTTTTAAAAGTTCACAGAAGGGACCAGCAGGTGGCATGGTGGTTAAGGTGCTGGACACTCCCACATGGCTGACCACAGTTTGAGTCCCATACCTGGCAGCTTGCTTTCTCACTCTTTCTCTCTGTCTCTCCTGGTAAAATGAAAATAAATTAATAAAATTAAATAAATAATTATTTTTAAAAAGTTCACAGAAAACATGTATTATGTAAAAAAACTACACATTAATTAAAAATTGCACCCAAATAAAATCATACTTCAATTCCATTTCCCCACAGATTTTCTGAGGTCCCCCTTTATAATACTACTAGCAGTTTAGAGCACAAGCTCCTTTGGTGTTCACCTGATTGCAGGATCCCATTTTTAAAATGCCCTGGATCACCCACTCCTTTCTGCCTCAATAGTCTCTTGAGGGAGAAGGTGGTATGGTCTGAATGCTACTGTCCCCAGTGCGACAGTATTAGGAATGTGGCCCTCGAAGTGATCAAAATCGTGAGGGAGGAGCTCTCATGAATGGACCCTGCCCTTACAAAGGAGTTGAGACTTGTTACTTCTACCAAGTGAGGATGCAACAAGTGCACTTTGGAAATGGGCCTTTGCCGGACATCCAAGCTGAGGGCACCTTGCTCGTAAACTTCTCAAACCCTAGACCTTTGAGAAATAAATTTCCATTTATAAGCTACCAAATTTCTCATACCTTGTTATAGAAAGACAGAAGGCATACTACCTACATTTAAAAATGCTGTATTTTCCATTACTTTTGGTGGGAAACTGACTCAAAGAACTTACTTTTACCTGAAAGTAAAATTTTCATTTTTCCTCGTACAGACTTTTTTGAGTTTTTGTTGTTGTTGATGACTACAGAGCATGTGTACTCACCAAAGAGAAAACTCAGCCCCAGAGAGCAGGGCCACACCACAATCCTTTCTTCTCCATTCTCCTCTGGATCCCGGGCATGTGCACACATGCACCCTGCCATATTTCTCAAGCTGCTGGGTCCAAGACTTAAATCGTGCAGTCAGGCATGTAGGATCCGGCTACCTTAACCACTATGTCCCCTGCCAATCCAAGACTTTTCATTCCGGAGTTCTGGGTTTATGTACTTTATTTCTATTCTTTGAGTCCTTGCCCATGACATTTTCTCATACATATTTAACTTAGTAAAATCTAGAGTTATAAAGCATCTTGGTTTTCTTCTGTTAATACAAACAATTTAAGATTTTTACATAGATCATCCAGCTACAAATTTACCCACTATGGTCCAACATTTCAAAAATTGTATTTCTTCAATGAGGGTGAGAGAGAGAAAAAGAAGTGCCCTCAACAGAGTCTCACACCACAATCCTCCTTAGCCTTCCCAGTCAGCCAGGATCATGGGGGCACGTGCTTGGTGTGTACAAGTTGACTGGGAACCGAACCCGCCATCTTCCACATGGATCCAGCTTCGCTTGAGCAGTGTGTTACTGCTGTGCCACCGAGCCTGCCCCAATTCTATCTTCAGCCCTGCAAATTAGACACTACTTTTTAAAAAAAAACACATGGTTTTGACTTACCTACAAGCTGTTTTAATTTTTCTTTCTTTATATTATTCTCTGAAAGGTGGTGACCCCTAAATCACCTGATGTCCCTGGGGTGACTCAAGCTGACCCAGCTGTACCAGCTTGGTGGATTTATGCCATGATGTTCACCTTGGGTGGCTACAGACCGAGACCCCTTCATGTCTGAGATCAGCCCAATTGACAAGTATCTGGTTCTAGGTACACTTGAAATCTGGGCCAAAAAGCCCTGGGTCCATTCCTCAGGTGTCTGATAGATGAGGGCTGTAGGATTATGTCCCAGTGTTCAGTTCACTGGGGAACTTGGAGTGCCCCTCTGAGAGGTGGCCATCTTCTCTGTTACTTCACCTGTGCCCCCAAAGTAGTTGGTGCATCAGGTTGTTAGTGCTTAAGGAGGTGTGTGTATGTTTAGGGAGAGGATGGTAGAGCTGTAAGCCACAGAAGCACCAACTGCCCTGGCCATAGGGATGTGGAAACCTCAGGCAACCCAATCACCTAGTAGGCAAAGCTGGTCTCATTTTCAGGAAATAGATCAGTCTGCGCCCTGACGACTGGGAATGGGTCATGAATACTCTGCAGCCTTCTTTCTGCTCAGGATCTCAGTCTTGCTAGAGACCAGCCAGTCTGAAGGCTAGCCAAACATTCTCCCACCACCTTCAACCACTATTTCCCCACTCCTCTCAAAATCGAAACAAAACTCAATTCCACATCCCACCCAGATGTCACTGCTAGCTCCCTCTTCCTGACTGGTTAGTCATTTTGCTCACGGAGTTTTTAGTTCGGACACCTGTTAAGGTGGTTGTGCCCCCACTCCACCCCCATTTATCCTTATCTACCAAAATCTGCTCTTGCTGCT
>NW_006159689.1:765518-775474 GCF_000334495.1 Tupaia belangeri chinensis | reverse complement strand
CCTGTCCCTACCCTGTGACTAGAATAGACTGCTCCTAGCAGATCCTCAATGAGCATTTGCTCAATAAATTAATCCAAGTCTGTGAATAAGGTCAGGTTTGCAAGTGTCTCATGTAGAGGACAGAGAAACGGTGTAGGTGGCATGGTGGTTAAAGGTGCTGGACTCTCACATGGCTGACTCCAGTTCAAGTCCTGGACCTGGCGGCTTGTTTTCTTACATTCCCTCTCTCCCTTTGTCTCTCTCTGATCAAACTGGAAAATAATAATAAAGTTAAATAAAATAATTCTTAAAAAAAAACAAACAAAAAAAACCCCTTACTGGTGGGGTTTTGGGAACAAAGTGAAAGAATTATACTCCTTAGAGAGAGTCATGGCAACTACTAAGAAACAGGAATCCTAGAGACAGGAAACAACCTGGCTAGAGATTGTTCTCTTATGACAGTGAATTATGAAACCAGAGCGACCAGACTTAGAATTCTACTTATAGGATCCACCCATAATATTCCTGGACAGGTTACTTTACTCTCAGAAGAGTCTATCTTTACCTTTTGAGCTACCTAGTTAATAACTTCAAACGTAGCTAACATTATCTAAATTCTATCTGTTCCTGACAGAACTGTTTCTGTGTGGTAGTAATTCAGAGCCTTCCCATTCCTGGATGTTAGGATCTAGCCCCTGTAAGAGGACAACATTGCTTACCCGTGGTCCCCTCAAAATCTGTTCTCATTTCTGGTGGAAACACCATCTAATTTCTGGTAAAATCTGAGCCATACTATCCCTATGGCTTGATTCTTCTGTTCTGCCTGGTTTGGATCTGGTGTAACTTATCCCATGAAGATCTGACATGTAATGTCTCTGACACATACAGTCTCTCCATCTCTCAAGTAAGTCACAGCCTGTTTACACTTGCGGATTTTTTATTGGAATTCTGCCTTTCCTTACCATGACTATCTGGTCTTTATGGAAAAGAGAGTAAACCCTGAACAAAATATTCGTAACTTTTTACAACAGACAATATACACATGTAGTGCATTAAATCTTTACAATAATACATTCCAAAACAATCAAATATTTAACAGCATTATTAAGAAACATGAATGTCCTCCTCTCAAGATTACGGATAGCTACTAACTTTTTAGATCCTGCTATAAAATGCTCTCCTTCCTATTCACAGGAATCCCCGAAGTCATTCTTGCTCTCAACAAAGGTGCAAATTCACACCGAACACCTGTTCCATTTGTTACCGAATGTGCCCAAATCCTCTCCACTGTAGACCTTTTACCCTAGCATAATGTGTGAATACCACCTTCCAGGTTTTCACTCATCATACAGTCACCACTCACTAAGCGGGCTCATTTGAAACTTCTCAGTTTCACCCATTTAACTAGTGTATTAAAACAGTACATTCTAATCAGCTTGCATTTTTAAAGGGACTTTTTTTTTTTTTTTAAAGGAAAGAGAAGGAATCACCGCAGTGGGGGATGACCACACTGCAATCCCTTCTCCTTCATTTTCCTCTCGGGATTTTGGGCATGCATGCACACACACCTGGTGTTTTTTTCAAGCTGCTCAGTCTGGGAATAAAACAGCACAGGTGGCCATGTGGGATCCACCTGCCTTCTACCACACTACTAGCAGGTCCTCTTCTGTCACATTTAAGTTTTTCTTACAAGAAAACCCAAACTTTGTTTCAACTTGTTGCAACTCCCCCACCTATGCAAATAATTTAACCATATCAAGTTTATGCTTCATAACCATTACTATTAGATAAATTTGTATTCCACTAAAGCCTATCTCTCCCTGTATTTGCTACTAGAGGCTCTTAGATATTTTCCGCCTGACCACTGCATAACTGGGATTCAAAGCTATATTTAAACTTTCTACATTTCTATTCATAGACATTTACCCAAATGTGAACTATCTGATGGAGACTGTTACTTCTGACTGAAGTCCTTTCCTCATCTGTTTTATCTCCAGAAATATCTGCTTAGAGATCCTTTCCATATTCCATCACTTTGATAGGTTTACCCCAAGTATGAACCGTTTTATATTCTAGAAGGATTCAACTACCTTGACACTGGGGCCTTCCTTGCAAGCTGAGACTGAAAATCACATGGAAAAGATTACTCATGATCATCTCAAATGACTCCATTTATTCTATGTAAATTATAAGCCATGAATAAGGACTTCAGACATTTTGACACTCCTAAGATTTTTCTTTCATTTGAATACTTTGAGATTTGATAACCTGTGCCTCCTACAGAGGCATCCTTGTCCTGGCCCCATCCAGTTTTCCCTCCCTCATAGGTTCTTTTCTGAGCTGCCCCACTGTGACTGCCAACATTTATCACCTTTAAAGGTTCCTCTCCAGTATGGGTTCTCCTATGTTTAGAGAGATTTGATCTGATATTAAAAGCCTTACCACATTCATTACATCGGTATGGCTTCTTGCCAGTGTGAATCCTTTTGTGTTGGTCAAGGACTGATCTATAATTGAAGGGTTTCCCACACTCACAAGTATAGGGCTGCTTTCCACTGTGGACACTTCTATGGTTGATAAGACTTGAATGTGAGATGTATGCCTTCCCATGCTCATCGCATCCATAGGGTTTCTCACCTGTGTGGATCCTTCTATGCACAGTGAGGCCTGAGCTGTTCCTGAATGCCTTCGCACACCTATTGCACACATAGGGCTTCTCCCCTTATGGATCCTCTTGTGCTGAGAAAGGAGTGAGCTGTAGCTGAAAGATTTGCCACACTCGACACACTTGAAGGGTTTCTCCCCAAGATGGACTCTTTTATGGCTTATAAGAGTTCTACTTGAGAAAAAAGCTTTTCCACATTCATCACAAGCATAAGGTGTCTTGCCAGGATGGGTACTTTTATGGTTGATAAGGCTGGAGTGTGAGATGTAGGCTTTTCCACACACATCACATTCATAGGGCTTCTCCCCAGTATGGATTCTTTTATGAACTTTAAGGCTTGAGTTGTTTCTGAATACCTTCTCACACCTGTCACATTCATAGGGTTTCTCTCTAGTGTGGACCCTCTTGTGCTGAGAAAGTAGTGGGGTGTAATTAAAAGATTTCTCACATATGTCGCATTTGCAGGGCTTCTCACCAAGATGAATTTTTTTGTGGTTTATAAGGGTTCTGTATGTGATGAAGGCTTTCTCACACTCATCACACTTAAAAGGCTTCTCCCCAGGGTGTACACTTTTATGATTTATAAGGCTTGAGAGTGAGATGTAGGCTTTCCCACATTCTTCGCATTTGTAAGGTCTCTCCCCAGTGTGGATTCGTTTATGTACTTTAAGGCCAGAATTATTTCTGAAGGCTTTTCCACACTCATCACACCCAAAGGGTTTCTCCCTTGTATGAATCCTTTTATGTTGTTCAAGGGCAGAGCTGTAGTTGAAAGATTTCTCACAGTAGCTACACTTATAGGGCTTCTCCCCAAGATGGATTCCTTTGTGATTTTTAAGGCTAGAGCGTGAGATATAGGCTTTCCCACACACATCACATTTATATGGTTTTTCCCCGGTATGGAGCCTCCTGTGGACTTTGAGACCCGAATTATTTCTGAAAGTTTTCCCACACACATCACATACATAAGGTCTCTCTCCAGTGTGAATAGTTTTATGCTGAAGAAGCAGTGAATTGTAACTGAAGGACTTCCCACACTCCTTACATTCATGGGCTTTCTTCCCAGGGTGAATGCTTTTATGGACTGCAAGGCCTGAGCTGTAGCTAAATGCTTTACCACAGACATCACACTTGTAAGGTTCCTCTCCAGTGTGGATCCTTTTATGCACGATGAGGCCTGAGCTGTTCCGGAAAGCCTTCCCGCATTCATCACATTCATAAGGTTTCTCTCCAGTGTGGATGACTTTGTGCTGAATGAGGAGAGAGCTATAATTAAAAGATTTCTCACACTCATCACATTTATAGGGTTTATCTCCGAAGTGAATGCTTTTATGATTCAGCAGTGTTCTGCAAGTAATGAAGGCCTTCCCACACTCATCACATTCATACGGCTTCTCGCCTGTATGGATCCTTTTGTGCACTCTAAGGCCAGAGCTGTTACTGAAGGTTTTCCCACAGATGTCACATTCATAGGGCTTTTCCCCGGTGTGGATCCTTTTGTGAACTCTAAGCCCAGAGCTGTTCCTGAAGGCCTTCCCACACTCGCCGCATTCATAGGGCTTCTCCCCAGTGTGGATCCTTTTATGCTGGTCCAGAACAGAGCTGTAATTGAAAGATTTTCCACACTCATCGCACTTACAGTTCTTCTCCCCAGAATGAGTGCTTTTGTGGTTTATAAGGCTGGAATAGGACATATACGCTTTGCCACATTCCTCACACTTGTATGGTTTCTCCCCAGTGTGGATCCGTTTGTGAACCCGAAGACTTGAGCTGCTCCGGAAAGTCCCTCCACAGTCATCGCACTCATAGCGTTTTTCCCCAGTGTGCATTATTTTATGCTGAACAAGACGGGAATTATATTTGAAGGATTTCCCACACTCATCACATTTATG
Source organism: Tupaia belangeri chinensis (assembly GCF_000334495.1). NCBI lineage: Eukaryota > Metazoa > Chordata > Mammalia > Scandentia > Tupaiidae > Tupaia > Tupaia belangeri. The sequence goes on along the minus strand of NW_006159689.1, from coordinate 770,938 downwards.
TGCTTTCTTACCAGCACTGGTTTTCTGCTGTGGACTGGACTGTGCGTTTCCATTCATGTTCCCCAAGCACTTGCCTTGGTCACTGCTTTTCTGTTCCGCAGGGATGGTCTGATGTAGAGCATGCTCTGGGCTCAGAAGTAAGCTTTTCTCAGATGTCTCATCAACTTGTTCTGTCTTTATACCTTCTATGTTCCTGGCTTTGCCCACCTTTTCCCTGATGCCACTTTGGTCCTCCTTCATTCTTTTTCCCTCAGGCTTTTCGAGCTGATGCTTTACGTTGCTATCCCAAGCACAGGTTTCACCAGTCTTAGATTCCTGCATATGACCCTTGTGAAGACCTTCCACTTTTGGCCACTTAGACTCTGCATTTCCAGTATTTTCATACTTTTCAGTTGATTCTTCATCCTCAGTGCCTGTCTTCAAATGTGACACTAAACCAAGAAAATGAAAATAATGCTTATTAATTTTGTTTAGGAAAAAAATGGAAGAATCTCATCAAAATTCACTCATTCACCTGACAAACACTGACTGCATGCTGTGTGAAGGGTACCATTTTTAAGTACTGGGGATACAATGGTAGACATGACAAAATTTCTGCCACTATGGAACTAATGTTAAAATGCCAGATTCTTAATTTTCAATGGAAGAAAGAGCTTTTCTATTCTTTCATGAGGATAAATGATGCACAGAACCAAAGGCAACACTGATCAATTTTTGAATGTCACCTAGTAATGGAAAAAGATAGAAGAAATTGCTAAATAATAGGAGCTAGGGGCCAGCAGGTGGCGTGGTGGTTAAGGCACTGGACTCACATAGTCAACCGTGGTTTGAGTCCTGGACCTAGTGGCTTGAAAATCACACCGGGTGCTGTGTTTGTGTGCCCAAAATCCCAAAAGGAGAATGGAGACGGGATTGTGACGTGGCCATCCCCTTGGACAGGTAATTTCTCATTTTCCCTCTCTCTGTCTCTCTTTCTCTGGTGAGCACATATGCCCTATGGCAAAAACCAAAAAAAAAAAAGAAAAAAAAGAATTTGAAGACATTATTGGATAAGGGTCAGAATTTGAGAGTAAAGCATATGATTCAGGAAATGTAAGCTCTCTCTTTTTCTTTTTTTGAGAGTTTTTTTTTTTTTTTTTTTTGCTATAGGATGCATGCACTCACTCAAGAGACAGAGAGACAGAAAGTGAGAAATCACCCCCTGGGGAGATGGCCACACTGCAATCCCTTCTCCTCTGTTCTCCTCCCGGGATCTTGGGCATGCACGCACACATGTCCAGCATGAGTTTAAGCCACTGGGTCCAGGACTTGAACCACAGTAGACTACATGGGAGCCCAGCGACATAGCCGTTACGCCAACTGCTGGTCCCAGGAAATGTAAACTCTTCCTCAAAGCATATTTTAGGATCTAGGCAGGGTCTCTTGGTTCCCTTGAAGGCACTTTACACATAACTGACAATCTATCAGCATCCACCTACTGACACAGACCACTCAGAACAAACAGAAGAGTTCAAAGCTACTTACACCTCAGTTTTAGATAGTAACAGACAATTGTGATTACACTTTGTTAAATTTAGATCTTCTGGGACCAGTAGATGGTGTAATAGTTACATTGGTGGACTCCCACTTAATCAACAGTGATTCTAGTCCTGGACCCGGAGGCTTAAACTTATGCGGGGCACGTTTGCATGCATGCTCAAAATCCTGAGGAGAAAGGACTGCAGTGTGGCCATTTTCCTTAGGGGCTGATTTCCTGCTTTCTGTCTCTGTAGTTTGCATGCACCCTATAACAAAAAAATCTTAAAAAAAAAAAAAGTATAAAAAAGCTATACAAATACTAGAAGAACAGGTGAATGTCTCTGTGGTCTGGGTACAGAGAAAAAATGTAAACTATGACTCAGATGCAATAAAACAAAACAAAACAAAATTAAAAACTGATGGGCTGGTCCCATAGTATAGTGGTTAAGGGAATCTGGATCCCACATGGCTGAGTACAGTTTGAGTATTGTTCCTAGTGGCTTGAAAATCACACAGGGTATGTATGCATGAAAATTCTAAATTCTGACAGGATGGAAAATGGAGAAGGGATGGCGGGATGATGATATCCCATTGGATGGGGCTTTCTGCCTCTCCCTCCATCTTTCCCTCTCTCTGGTAGGTCCCTCTAGAGATTTAAAGAAAAGACTAATATTTTAACTACCTAAAAATAAAACTACATGGTAAAACTAGCATAAAAAACTGAGAAATAAATGACAAGTATAAGAAATATCTGTAACATAATCATATATAAGGGCCAATACTCCTAATACATAAAGAATTTTCAAAGATTAATGGAAAAGACTAAAAATCTACAGAAAAATGAGCAAAAGACATGAATAGACAATTCACAACAAGAAATAGTAACACGGCTTGTAACATGTGAAAAAATAATCAACTTCACTCATGATAAGAGAAATGCAAATAAAACCTACAGTAAAATATCATTCCAAACTTATCAGATAGGCAAATAAATATTTAGAGCTTGACAATTATAGAGGAAACAGGATCTTATACACTGCTGGGAAAGCAAATTGACAATCCCCTACTGAGGAGAATCTGCCAATATCTAACAAAACTATGTATCAATTTACCCTTCAATCCAGTAATCCCATTTCTAGGAATTTATACTGATGGTACACCTCCAACAATACAAAAGTATACATACATAATGTTATTCATTATTGGGATTCATTATTACTGAAAAATCCAGAAAACTACCTAAATGTCTATGCATAAGAGACTGGTTAAATGAACTATGGTACATGCATATAATGGCATACCATGTGGGGGGTAGGAGCTCTGTCACTACCCCCTTCAGTTTCTTTCTGGCAAGTGTACACACCTTCAGGCAGAAAATTTTTAAAAAGAAAGAAAATAGTTTGAAATTGGGACCAGCAGTTGGTGTAATGGCTATGTCGCTGGACTCCCAAGTAGTCGACCGCAGGTCGAGTTCTGGACCCAGTGGATTAAACTCACACAGGGCACATGTACGTGCATGCCCAAGATCCCAAGAAGAGAATGGAGGGGAAGGGACGGCGGCGTGGCCATCCCCCCTGAAGGGTAATGTCTCGCTTTCTGTCTCTCTGTCTTTCTGGCCAGTGCATGCACCTATAGCAAAAATCTCTCTTAAAAACAAACAAACAAACAAACAAAAACACCTCACATCGGATCTGTGCGTGTGTGCCCAAAATCCCAAGAAGAGAACAGAGGAAAAGGGAAGGGATTACAGCATGGCCATCTTCCTGGGGGGTTGATTTCTCACTTTCTGTTTCTCTTATCATTCTAGCGAGTACATGAAAAGGGATTACGGGGTGGCCTATAGCAAAAATCTCTCTACAACAAAAACCCTGCCCTTAAGTCTTGCTGACCCTGCCCTGGAGTCTCAGGAGTCATTTCCCAAGAGCCTATACAATGCACAAGCGATGAACTGTGGCTCATTCTGGCCAAAACTGCTTCTTATTAACAACATACTGACAAGCAACAGGCGCAACCTGCAGCAGCTAGTCTGGATTTCCATACTCAAGTCATCCACCATCTCAAGTGTCACATTTGGATTCTATACCTTTAGTTCTTGAATTCTATATTTGACTTGAAGATGACCAGAGAAAGACAAAGAGAAAGCAGGAGAGAGTGCAACCACAAAATGCTTACCATGTCAGAATAAAGAGGCCCCAGTAAAGCAGAGGATGAGAGAAATGAAAGGTGGGACCAAGGGTAGTATAAGAGAAGCGACGGGCAAAAAAAAGAGAATATGGATTGCAATTTGATTATTGCTGTATTTATCAATATCAGATTTGTAAATGGTTAATTAAAGTGAGTTGGTTCTATTGCTTAAAAGTAGGAATAAGTAATAATGGTGATTTTGTCTTAAAGTAAAACATGGAATATTCTCATACCTTGAGCAAAAATAATGTAAGCAAGGGAGATTCTAAGAGGGAGACTGAAAGGTTTTCTGAAGCTCAAGGGGCACCGAATTCCTTCAAGAGTCATTTATAGAACTGGTCTATTGGGTTAGTATAAGATTAATATAAACATAAACCTTGGGAGGAAAGGCTACTTAGTTTTGTTTGTTTTAAAAACATTCTTTACAAGTTGTAATAATGACTATCACATTTAACAATTTGCCAGTGACTAGTTGAGTTAATATGAAACAAAACTTATTTTTGATTGTTTAGCACCTTCTTTAAAAACCCCTGCTCTGCCATGTCATTGAGTTTTTCCAGTGTGTAAAGTAAGAAGAAAGTGGAAATAACCCAAATGTCCATGCATGGTCTTAAAAATTACAGAACATCCAAAACATTCAAATAATGGCCTATGCAATACCAACGCATTGTAAAACAAAAGCGAACCTCTGTGTTCTGTTATGTATAAGATGAAGTGAAAGAAGCAAGCAACAAAATGGTCTAGAGTACTCTAACCCTGTCTAGAAAAAGGGAAACTAAGTTAACATTCACATTTGTCAGTATTTGCATAAAGAAATCCTGGAAGGATACATGCAAATACATAAACAAAAGGTTGCCTAAGTAAGTAGGGACTAGCAAGATGGCTGAATGGGGTGGGAGGAAACCTCTTCACTGCTAACTTTTTATATATTTAATATCTGCATTGTATTTTATTATTTTAAAAAAGCTTTGTCCTTTCAAAAGAAAACACTCCTGGTAGCCACCTAGGCTACACGTCTCAGAGCGGCACCTTCCACCGTACACTCTCCAGCCTCTGCACCCTTGCACCCGGACTCCCACAGGCTGTCCCCAGATCTCAAAGCCTCCTCCAGCTCCCCCTGCCTCCCAGCCAGCTTCCTCTCAGCTCGCGCAGCCCGCGGGAGGTCCCCGGGGCGCACCCGGGTCAGAATAAAGGTACGCGTTCCCAGGACTGGCCGAGAGGGCCCCCGAGGAACTCGGTCCACACCCGCCGAGGGAGTCTCCCAACGTCATCTCCCCACCAGGAGAAGGGAGGGGAAGGGCCGATCCGGATCACTCCGGGGGTCCCTGTGGCGCCGCTTTTCACCTTCACGTCCCAGGACGGGCAGTTTAACTGCCGCGGGGCACCTCGGGGCTTGGGGAGTATCAGAAATGCTCATTTTTCAGCATTCCCCTCCCGCCCGACCAACCGCGAGTAGGTGAGGAAGACGGAAGCGGGCCCGGCCCTTCTCAGGACACTGGTGGCCCGAGCCGACCCTGGCCCGCTCAGCTGGCGGGAGGGGAGCCCTTGGGAGAACCGCCCGTTTCAGGGGCGCGCCCTACGCCCCTCGGCGGGCCTGCGGGCTTCGCGTCCCCGGAACGCGCCTCCGAGGGTGTGTGGGGAAGGGCACGCTTCCTCCCGGATCCCGCCCGACACCCGAGGGGCAGCCACGGCCCCGCCCAGTCGGGCGCGGGGCGCTG
>NW_006159689.1:765140-765499 GCF_000334495.1 Tupaia belangeri chinensis | reverse complement strand
GGCTGCGCCGCGGGAGCCCGGCAGCCGGCGGGACAAAAGCGCCGACGGCCCAGCCGGAAGGACCCTCGCCGGTCCCGGGGCACTTCCGAGCCCTCCCTAGGACCGTGGAGGACTGACTCGATGGTACAGAATTCAGGCACGTGACCTGGGCGCGCGGCTGACTTCCGGGAGGACTTTCCGCTGCTCTTTATTGGCGGCCTGTGCCCGGGCGGCGGTGCAGTGCCGTCAAAAGCCCCGGGCGGGGATTCTGGCGGCTGTGGGATTTCCGTTCCGGGTTGGAAGCCTGCGGGAGGCGGATGATTAAGTAACCACGAGTGGCTCCGCGGGGCAGGTGCTGCCCGCGTTCCCCGGGCGTGGGG
>NW_006159689.1:759315-764133 GCF_000334495.1 Tupaia belangeri chinensis | reverse complement strand
GGCTGCGCCGCGGGAGCCCGGCAGCCGGCGGGACAAAAGCGCCGACGGCCCAGCCGGAAGGACCCTCGCCGGTCCCGGGGCACTTCCGAGCCCTCCCTAGGACCGTGGAGGACTGACTCGATGGTACAGAATTCAGGCACGTGACCTGGGCGCGCGGCTGACTTCCGGGAGGACTTTCCGCTGCTCTTTATTGGCGGCCTGTGCCCGGGCGGCGGTGCAGTGCCGTCAAAAGCCCCGGGCGGGGATTCTGGCGGCTGTGGGATTTCCGTTCCGGGTTGGAAGCCTGCGGGAGGCGGATGCTTAAAGTAACCACGAGTGGCTCGGTGGGACAGCTGCTGCCCGTGTTCCCAGTGCTGTGTGGATGTGCCCACGCGGGGCGGCCGCGAGCGCAGGACGCGGCGCCGGGGCCCACAGGCCAACTCGGAGTGTCACGCTCGGCAATAGTTCGGGGCCCCTAAGCGCTTAGGCGGGGAGGCCCAGCGGCACAACCAAGGCCTAAAGTGACTGTGAAAAGCAGTTAAAAAAAAAACCCAGCACTATCTGAACGTTTTATCTTAAATATTTCAAAGGATTTTTTTGACTTTTTAGTACTAAATTTATTTTAATCATTATTATTTTTAGTTTTTTTTGCCATAGGTGGCAGGCGCTCACTGGAGAGACAGACACACAAAGAGTGTGAAATCATGTTGGGGAGAGGGGATGGTCCGCTGCAGTCCTTTCTCCGCTGTCCTCTGAGGATTTGGGGCGTACTCAGGAGCCTGGCTTGTTTTTCTTTCTTTATTTCTTTTTTATTTAGAGTTTTTGTTTTTTTCTTTGTCATACTGTGCCCCAGGGACAATGACAGGGAAAGTGAGAAGTCACCTCCAGGGGAGATTGCCACACTGCAACCCCTCTCCTCTGATCTCCTGGTATTTGAGCACAGGCCTAGCCTCCCAGGCTGCACTCAATTGTTTGTTTACTGTTAAGATTTGCACACTAGTGACTCCATTTTGATTCTTGGCAGCTTTCACAAGTCCAGTTTTGTTTTGTTTTGTTTTGTTTTGTTTTTTAGACTATTGCCATAGGACACAGGTGCTTGGGGGAAAAGGAAAGTGAAAAATCCTCCCCCTCCCCAGGTGACCATGCTGCAATTCCTTCTCCATTCTCTAACGCCTGGGATTTGGTGCACACATGCACAATTGCTTGGCATGGTTTTCAAGCTGCCAGGTCTGGGACTTGAACCACTGAACTGGCATCAGCCATGTGATAGTCAAGTGCCTTAACATCAGGCCACCTGTTGGCCCACACAAGTCCAGAGAGAGAGAATATTGCTCGGGGGTTTCCAGAAAGACAGAAAGCAAGAAATCCCTCCTCCTCCCTCAGGAGGGATGGCCGTTCTGCATTCTCTTCTCTTCTTTCTGAAACCTGTGCAGAGTGAAGTGTCCTTTCTGGGGATGTCCTGGCTCAGACTTGCGCACCTAGAGCGGTAAGCAGCAGCAAGCACATGCCCAGCGCTTATTTTGCGTCTCACGGTGTTCTAAAAGCAGCACTACAAGAGGACTTCAAAAAGTTCACGGAAAATGGAATTAAAGTTAGTTGAGTGCAGCTGGCAGGTGGTGTGGTGGCTAAGGCACTGGACACTGGACTCCCACACGGCTGGCTGGTTCGAGTCCCAGACCTGGTGGCTTGCTTTCTCATCACCACCCCCTGCCCTGGTCAAATTCAAAATAAAAATGGTAAATAAGATTAGATAATTTTTTTAAAATAAGTATCTTATTTTATTTATTTATCATTATTATTATTTCACATGAGTTTTGTGTGGGTGTGTGAGAGAGAGAGAGAGAGAGAGAGAAAGTCACCAGGTCCAGGACTTGAACCACAGTTGCCATGTGGGAATCCCAATGCCTTAACCACCACGCCACCTGCTGGCCCCCACAATTAGATAATTCTTTTAAAAATATGGGTTTATTCTGGTGCAAAAGTTGAAATCCCTGCATTTTTCTCACACTACACATCTTACCGTTTACATAAACTCCTTGAAGACCGTAGGTTCCCTTCTACAGAGGGAAACAGAGAGAGGGTAAGCGAATTACTCAGGGCTCGCTGGACGTTTTCGAAGCTGGGGTCTGGTATCTCAAATGCTCGCTGTCTCTGACTTCTGCTTCTCTCCGTCTCTGGCACCAGCTCGTCCAGAGCCATCTTCCCGACAGCACGCGCGGACACCGCACCGGCACCGCCTTGGCGCGCTCAGACAGCGCTGCGGGTCCTGGTCGTCCGCGTGGACCGCCCCGTGCTGCGCCCCGACCCGCCCGCGCCCACCCCGCGCCCGAGGTGATTTCTCGCTTTCTGTCTCTATGTCTCTGTCTGCCTGTCTGGTGAGCACACGAGCCCTATAGCAAAAAAAGACCTCTCAAAAAAAACCCAAAAAACAAAAAACAAAAAAACAAAAAAAAAAGAGGAAATTTGGGGGCCAGCAGGTGGCATGGTGATTAAGGGTGCTGAACTCCCACGTGGCCAAACGTGGTTTGAGTCCTAGACCTGGTGACTTGCTTTCTTGCATCTCCCCTCCCCCCCAGTTTCTCTCTGTTCAAATAAAAATAAATAAATAAAGTTAAATAAAATAATTCTTAAGAAAAGAGGAGTCAAAATACTTTAACAAGAAATTACAAGAAAAATAAAAGAGAGGCCGATGGGTTAGAAGACCCAGAGACGCAGAACCCGACGTGTCAGCGCCCTGGGCTGCCACTCCGCGGCTCGACGTCTGCGGGAGGCTTGGGACTGAGAGCCAGGGCTCCATCCCGTGGACTATTAGCAACGTCTTAAAGAAGTGACGCCAGGACTGCGGTGCTTCTCTTTTCTTTTTAAAGTTTTTTCTTCCACAATTATTTTATTCAACTTTATTTATTTATTCTTAACTTGACCAGAGAGGGACAGAGACAGAGAGAGAGAGAGAGAGGGAGAAAGCAAGCTGCCAGGTCCAGGACCTGAACCAGGGTCCACCATGTGGGAGTCTAGCGCCCCCACCCACAAGGGCAGGCCCCGCCTCTCAAGTGGCTTCTTTCGGAGCTGAGTTACCGTCACCTGAGATGGTGTCGCTGGTTGGAGGAGCATGCCCAGGTGGCCGGGGGTGGGGAGTTCAAGCGATGGGTATGCTAGGGTTCCTTATGCTTCGCTGTGTTTGAACATTTCCAAGGTGGAAGTTAAAGAGGCTGAGGGGAGGTGGGGCTTGGGGGTTGCCCTCGCTCCTGTGCCAGCGACCTCATTCATGGAGGGCCCGAGTCCAGACCCGGGGGATAGAGGACCACACCTTCCAGTGCACTGTCTCCTCACTGATGGGCCGTGGGCAGGAGGAGCCGGGTGCCCCCTGCACTCCCTTCACGCCCAGGGCGGGGATGGGCTCTTCCTCCTCCTGGGCGGTGGGAGTCCAGCTTCCCCCAGGTCTGCACTGGGACCACCCTGGCCTCCTCAAATGGGCCCCGCCACCAGTGGACTCCTTATTTCCAGGGGGTGGTGAGGTCCTGACTCTCCACAGCCTTTTCTTTTTTTTTTTTTAATTATTTATTTATTCATTCATATATTTTAATCTGACCAGAAAGAAACACACAGAGAGAGAGAGTGAGAGAGAGAGAGTGAGAAAGCAAGTCACCAGGTTCAGGACTCAAACCGTGGTTGACCATATGGGAGTGTCCAGCGCCTTAACCACCACGCCACCTGCTGGTCCCCTTCACAGCCTTTTCTGACACCACCATTAGGGACCTGGGGACCCCCTGAGCACTGCGGGTGTGCGTGTGCGTGAGGGACAGGCCCACTGGGGGTGGTGGAGGGCCGGCCTGCCCTCAGACTTCTTCGGTTCCCTCCTCCCTGTTGAGGCTGGGGGCCTTGTCACAGCAGCAAGTCCAGGCCAGGCCTCGCTCAGCCGTTGCCTGTGGGGTGCCGTGGGCCGCAGCGTTGCGGGTGGACCGAGCCGGCTGGGAGGCCGTGTGAAGGGCAGAGCTCTCTCCTGCTGGGTTCGCCCTCTTGAGGTCCATGGGGCGCGGAGGCCCGTGTACAGCCTGGGTGTTCAGGCTGCCCCATCCGCAGCTCCTGGTCTGAGAGGCAGAGGCAGAAAGAGCCCGAGAACGCGGGCAGTGGGGTGCCCCGAGCCCGGCGGCTCTCCCGCTCCCCCTCTCCCCTGAGGTGCAGTGCCCAGGGCTCTCCGCTGTGGTATGCACCTGCTCCGTCCTCCCGTCCTCCCGGGAGTGGGAAGTCGGGCGGTGTTTGGGGAGGAAGCTGTCGCTGGGCGGGCTGCCGGAGCTGCTGCTAGGGCTCCGCGATGGGAGGCTCTGGGGCTTCCAGGCCCCACCGCCCTGGGTGGGACGGAGGGATGTGTCCAGCGGAGTCTGAGGTGTGGGGCCCTGTGCTGCCCCCACCCCGTCTCTGACGCCGCCTGGGAGGTGTGTGGGGCAGCACCCAGAGCACGCGGAGCTGAGAAAAGAAGCACCATCTGACCCGCTCCTCGGGCGCCCACACAGGAGCCCCCGGGGCCTGTCTGTACATAGGGGAGGGCCAGGGAGCTGGGAGGGGTGAACCCCGACGTGGGCGTCCCTCACAGACACATGGCACTGCCGCCTGGCTCTCTTGCACCTCCCTGCTCCCCACCCTGCAGTCCCACGCTGTCCTGGCCTCCACATAACCTCGTGGGCCTCTCCAGCGCCTGTCCTCCCCGGTGGGCTCTGCAGGCCGGCTCTCCGTCCCAGCTCGCCCTGCCCAGCCCGTCCTTCTGACGAGCTGTCCTGTGGTTTCTGTCCCCGTGTCGTCGTCCGGTAGCCCACGCTAACGGCAGGCTGAGCGGCGGGTGCT
>NW_006159689.1:755178-757864 GCF_000334495.1 Tupaia belangeri chinensis | reverse complement strand
CGGCACAGCACCCGGAGCTCTCCACCCAGCATCCATGCCGCTAGCGTCTCCAAAGTCCCTTTTCTACGTAAGGTGACATCTCCTCAGGCCCCAGGGTTCGTGTGTGGACATCCTCGTCGCTCCCTCCCACGGCAGACGCTGTGGCTGTTGCTCCCCTTCTCGTGGCCATGTTTCCGGCCTCCTGCAAGGGGACATGACCACGGACTGAGCGCTGCCCAGCGGGGTGAGGGTGGGGTGCACCCCTGCGTGCCCGGCTTCCGTGGCCTTTCTCCTGTCTGCCCGGGAGAGAGGGGGCTGCTCTGCGAGGGAGATGCGTGTTAAAGACACGCATGTGAAGGATGACTCTTGTTCCTGCTCCCTCGTTTTCTAAATCTGCCAGAACACGGGGTGGTGGGGTGGGAGGAGAAAGAGAATGCGAGAGGGAAAGTGAGAAATCTCCCCCAGGGGGATGGCCACGCCGCATTCCCTTCTCCTCCAGTCTCCTCCCGGGATCTTGGGCACACACACAGGCGTCTGGAACTCGAACCGCGGTGGGCCATGTGGGAGTCCGGCGACCTAATCTCTACACCACCTGCTGGTTCCACACTTCTCCAGTTTTACATGCACTCATGTGCATGTGCGTGTGTGGTTGTGAACAATCTTATTACCTGGGTAGAGTCATACGGCCACGCACAGCAGACACTGTCCCACCACCACAGACTCACTCTTCCTGCTGCCCCCTTCCCTTTCCCAAGGCCAGGAGGCCCCTCACCTGCCCTCCAGCTCCATCGTTTCGTCATTTTGGGAACATTCTAGAAATGAAATCATGGGCCACCAGGTGGGCCGGTGGGTGAAGCAGCTGGGTACCACATGGCCACCTGGGTGGTTTGAGACCAGAACCAGTGGCTTCAAAGAATACAGTGTGCGTGTGTGTGTGTGCACGCACCCCAAGTCTTGAAAGGGATGAGAATCAGAAGAGACGGGTTTGTGACCTCCCCCACGGGGTGCTTCTCCACTTTCCCTCTCTCCCTCTCCATGGCTCTTTCCAGTGAGTGCATATGCCTTCTGACAAACTTCGTAAAAATGAAATCATCAATACCTTTTGAAATGGCTTCTTTTTTCCCCACTCAGTATATATATGTATATATATACTTTTTTGAGAGGTTTTAGCTACAGGGTACGTGCACTCACCAGACAGACAGAGAGAGACAGAGAGACAGAAAGCAGGAAATCACCCCCCAGGGGGGATGACCACGCCTCAATCCCGTCTCCTCCATTCTCCTCTCGGGATCTTGGGCACGCACGCACACGCACCTGGCTTGAGTTTTTTTAAGCCACCGGGTCCAGGACTTGAACTGCAGTCGACTACGCAGGAGTCCAGCAACATAGCCATTACGCTAACTGCTGGTCCCCCCACTCAGTATATTTTCTAAAAGAGCCATCCAAAATGTTGTGTGTTGAGCAGCATCCAATTTGTGGATTTTAGACCTTGTCTTACAGCATTAGAGGTGAGGGGTGTGCACAACCCTGTGGATTGTTCCCCAGCTGCCCTGTAACTCCCTGGGACTGAAGTCTGCAGGGCCCTAGTGACAGTGGGTGAAACTGTCACCCCCCCACTAGGCCCTGCTGACACGCTGCCTTAGGGAGCATGTCCCCTCCCTTCCTGACGGTGTCTCCTCGCATGTGCCCAGATTCCCACAGGATCAGTCTGGAAGGGAAATCACTGAGTAAATAGTAAATAGTATGTCATGCACAGGGCTGTGGTTAAAAATAAACCTGGCACCCAAAAGGTGGTAATAGTTTTATTTTATTTTACTTAACTTTATTTATTTTACTTATTTATTAATTTAAATTTGACCAGAGAGGGACAGAGTGTGAGAGAGGGAGAGAGAGAGAAGGTGAGAAAACAAGTATCAGGTCTGGGATTCGAAATGCGGTCAGCCATATGGGAGTCCAGTGCTCTTAACCACTATGCCACCTGCTGGTCCAATGATGACTGTTTTACCATGACCTCTGACTTACATGTGACAGGTGTACAAACTTTGGGGTCCAGTGTAGGTCTCAGAAATGTGCACATTGTGTAATAGTCAAGTCAGGGCCATAAACTGTCGGACACTGGCGTGGCAGTAGAGCCAATGCCCGTGAAGCTGCTATACTTGGGAAGGTTCTAGGCTTCTGTGTTAGAATCCTTGGTTCCTTAGGTCCAGAGTCTAAAATTGCAGACCTATCCCGAGGCCTCTGGACCTCCCTGAGCACTCTGGGCACTCGTGACCTGGCCCAAGGCTGACTGGAGTTGAGAGCAGACGTGGCGCAGAGACTCGTTGGGCCCTGTCTCTGTGTCTCTTTTTTCTCTCTCACTCATGACAAAAATAAATAAATGAAAAAAGGGTCCACAATCTTGGGACCAGCAGATAGCATAATGATTACATTGTGGGACTCTCACATAGTCGACCGAGGTTCAAGTCCCAGGCTTGGTGGCTTAAAACTCACGCCAGGCACATGTGCGTGTGTGCCCAAGATCCCGAGAGGAGACTGGAGGAGAAGGGATTGCGGCGTGGCCATCCCTCTGGGGGTGATTTCTCACTTTCTCTCTTTCTGTCTTTTTGGTGAACACACGTGCCCTAGAAAAATCTCTCTTCAAAACAAAGAAAAAGAGTTAAAAATGCGCCATTGCACTGTTGGGACGTTCGGGCTCCTCTCTTACTCT
>NW_006159689.1:747037-753028 GCF_000334495.1 Tupaia belangeri chinensis | reverse complement strand
TCTCGCTTTCTGTCTATCTCTTTCTGTCTTTTTGTCAAGCGCAGGCACCCTACAGCAAAAACAAAAACAAAAAAACTCTCCAAAAAAAGATAGACAAATGGAATCACATCAAAGTTAAAGTTTCTGCCCAGCAAACAAACAGACAGACAAACAGACAGGATGGGAGAAGCTATTTGCAAGTTATACATCTGAGAAGGGATGAATGACCAGAACGTATCAGGAACTCCAACAGCTCAACAGCAAAAGAGCAAATGACCCAATTAAGAATGAGCAATCCATCTAAACAGTTCTTGAAAGGTGACATACAGACGGCCAAAAAGCTCACGAAAGAATGATCCTAAGGGAAGTGCAAATCAGACCACAATGAGGTGGCCCCTCACACCAGTTAGAAGGGCTAGTAGCAAAACATATAGAGCGAGATTTAAGAAATGCCATCGTTATGATCAATAAGGTCCTTCCATTGTTGTTTGTTTTTATTTAAAAAAAAGTTTTGCTTAGACATAACTGACATAAAATTCACGGTACATAGTTTTAGTCCTTGGCTTGTTCTGATTCATGTATCTGAAGTCGTCACCACACGCAGGCAGCTCCGATACCCACACCCTCAGCACAGTCCTCCCGTCTCTGCTCCTTCCTCCAAGCACCCACTGGCCAGGTTCCTGTCACTGTAGAAAGTTCGCACTTCCTAGAGTTCACATAAAAGCAATCATACAGATGTGTTCTTTTTGGTCTGGCTTCTGTGACTTGGAGTGATTACTTCGGGGTCAGAACTAACGTTGTTCAGCAGTTCATCCCTCTCTCCCACTTAAACCAGACAGTGGCGTGTTAGTGCATGTGCACACCTGCTAGTTCATGACAGTTTTTTTTTAACCAACTTGTGGTGATTACAAATAAAGTTCTGTGAGCATTCATGTACAAGTCTTTGTAGATACATGTATTTTGTTTTCCCTTGGAAAAATAGATTGCAGTGGGAAAACCGTACAGTAGGTGACTTAATCTTCTAAAGCAACAGCCAAACTGTTTCCCCGATCAGCCCGAGAATTCCAGTCTCCACGTCCTCGTCAACACGCGGCGTGAGTCTTTGACTGCTTCTCATTCTAACAGGCGGCAATGGTATCGCTTTGTGGTTTATAATTTGCATGTCTCCGATATCTAATGATGTTGAGAATCTTTTTATGTGCTTACTTGTCGGCTATGTATCTTCATGGCTGATAGCTTTTGACTAATAACAGGTGCTAGATTTGTCAGAAATGTCTGCATCTATTGAGATGAGCATATGTTTTCCTTCATAGTTTGTTAATATGGTGAATGGCACTGAGCGATGTCTGACTATGAAGCCAACACTGCGTTCCGGGGATACACTCCATTAGCAGGGGTGTGCAAGCCTTTGATGACATTATGGGATCAAATGCTATCAGTGTGCCACCATTTTGCTTACAATTTTTGCAACTATGTTTACGGGGAATATTTAATGTTCTTGCCTTGTTTTGGTATCACGGTAACTCTGGCTTTATAAAACGAGCTGCAAAGTGCTGCTTCCTCTTCAGTTGTTCAGGAGTGGCACAGAGGGTTTGTCAGTAACGATCCCATGGGTCATTGCAATAGGAAAGTAATGAACTCGCGTGGAGTAAATAAACACGGACCATGTTGGGAAATGTGGAATAAAAGAACATGTCAGCAGACACTGTCCTACTGTACTAACAAGCTGCGACCATGATTCACATTTACTCTCCCTTTAACCCCTGCTCCCACCCCGAGGGGGGTCCCTGTCTCTGACTGACAGATGAGGACCCAAGAGGCCGTCACTGGCCCAGTGTCTCCAACTGGAAGAAGCTGTCACAAACTACATCCAGTGTCAGCCTTCTCCCCGCCTCACCTCAGGGCAGCTGGGACCGTGCTGCCCACAAGGTTGAGCCATTTCCCCTCTTCTGCACTTCGTCACTGCTGGAGACAGAACTGTGGGACTTGGAGAGGGAACTGAACAGCCTAAATGAGTGAGAGACGTTGACTCCCATTGGACAGAGCCCCGGAGAGACGGGCGTCATTGCCCACAGGGATGTGTTCTCGGTTTTCTGTGTTCAGGGGTGTGGAAACGTTTTTTTAAATTATTATTATTTTTTAATTTGACCAGAGAGAGACAGAGAAAGGAAGCAGGAAAATGAGAAAGCAAGTTGCCAGGTCTGGGACTTGAACCCTGGTCTGCTTGTGGGAGCCCGACACTTCAACCACCATGAAACCTGCCAGCCTCTGGGAACCCTTTGAAAAGTCTCTCTCTCATCTCAGGGACATTGGACAAATGGATATAGGATGTGGATTTTCCTCCTCACAGGCTTCTCATCTCAGGGACACTGGACAAATGGATATAGGATGTGGATTTTCCCCCTCATAGGTCTGATGCTCAAGGTAGGGCCTCAGAAGTCCGTGAAACGGATGTGTCAGGGTGTAAATGAGGGACTCATCGTTTACATTGAAGAAGGAGATGGCCCCGCCCTCATAGTCCAGGAAGATCCCCACTCGTCTGGGGGGCGTTTTGGGAGAGAGGTTGATGATACTGGGATTGATTGTAAAATAATTTTGGTCTGCCCGCAGTCCAAGGACCCAGTATCCGTAATTGGGAGACAAAATCCCACTCTTATCCCTCCTGTCCACGTCGTCCCGGCACACTCCCAAGGACCAGTACTCATTGCAGCCCACGTCCACCTCCCAGTAATGTTTCCCGGTCTGGAAGGCCTGAGTCGCCACCACACACTTCCTGGTAAACCTCTTCTCTGTCTGCGGCACATCCTGGGGAACATTCCTGTAGCACATAGCTCTTAGATTGGAAATGTGGAACTGGGGGTGAGCCGTGTCTGGATCCAGCGTCACCTCCACTGAGGTGCAATGGGAAGGGGGAGAGAGAATAGGAGTTACTACTGGGGGGAGGGTGTGGGGCTTAACCTGAGGTTGACACTCTGCCCCTCCCCCCGCAGGCTGGTCCGGTGGGATCAGATGAGTCCCAAAGTCAGTGTTAGTCACGCACTGCTCCTCCAGCCCTTCCTCCTCTCCAGGGCCGTCCTGGGGCTCCCTGGGGACATGTCACCTTTGAGTTCATAACTGCTGTACACGGCCCAACCTCTAATCTGCCCTCATTCTTAAAGCTATTTGTGAGGCCTGAGTGACTCCACTGTCCACCATCCTCCTGCCTACCAGCTCCTGTCCAGCTTTCCATCCTCTTCAGCCCTGGTCACTCACTACTGCCCCAGTCTCCAGAGCTTTGCCTGTGGTCCCCATCCTGACCGACCTGAGTCCTGCCCCACCCTCTCCCAGACTCGGCCGTGGGTGTGTCTGAGGGTGCTTCACTCTGGGGCGGACTGGAGCATCACAGATTCCTTGTCTGTAGGTCACATGGTCCCCCGTCTTCCACTGGTCAGTCTCTCCGTTATGCCCACTGAGGCTGTGGCCCACTGCCCCCCAGGCACTGGTACCTGTGTGTTTCTGGGCCTCTCTCCACTCTGAAAACAGACAGAGCAAGTGGTTCAGTGCTCATGCAGAGAGCAGGGGGCAGAGAGATGGGAGACGCCGGGGGTGGCTGACCCCCTGGGGTGTCCTGGACCACAGGGACTCACAGAGGCCGTGGAGCGTCTCTACACAATGCACTTGCCCAGTGTCTGCAGACCATTTTAGGACACCCATCATGAGCTGTTAACCCCAGGGACTCAGGGACCTCAGACTACAGGATGCATCAACTTGGAAGGAAGAGATACACGGGGGTTGGAGGAGGGTACCTTCTCTCACCTGCATGTCCATGCGTCACTTCCCAGTCTGAAAACAAAAATAACAAAGACTCAAATTCCATAACAAGCGTGGGGGAGAGTATAGGAGGAAAGTTCTGCATGAAATATGCTCTTACCCAGTTTTTCCTGGCATTTCTCTGGAACAAGAAGCAGAGTATTCAGTGGTGATCCAGGCCTGGTAAAGGCTCAAGGCAGGGGAGTTGGGGATGTCCTCCAGTCCCCTCTCTGCTCTGAGTCTGCACCCCCTCCATGAGCACCTTAAACTGACAGTCACGCTCCCCATACAACAGAGCAAGAGGTCAATTTGTAGACGATGTTCGGGACTTTAGACCCTGACGCCCACCATAAACCCACTATGTATCTGAGAGCTCACGTCACTAGCTAACGGGTGGGAGGTGGAACCAGCTGCTCTCACTGGCCTGCAGGGTTCCTGTTCAGTCTGGGGCCAAGATAGTGGGACAGGGAGGGACCCAGTGGGACAGTGTGGAGGCTCAGAAATGACAAGACACTTAATTTTTCTTGAATTTTCTCTGAAACGGAAACAGAGTTCAGCAGTCAACACAGGAATGTGTGAGGCACACACAGAGCCATGGCTCCTTGTTCAGGTGGGACAACCTGTGGGTCTGAAGGGCAGGGGCTAACACTTTCCTTCCTCACCCACCCCGACCCCTGCAGTGAATGAACAGCGGCATCTAGGGTAGGACGTCAGAACAGGTGCTCTGTAAGAGGTTGGGGCTACCAGGGAGAAGGTGGCTGGGAGGGCAGGTGGGATTATGAGGGGCACTCTCAGGGGTGTGAACCCCTAGGAGAGACAATCGCTTCACAGGGGGATAACTTACTGAGGTTGAATATTACTGCAATTATTACATCTCCTCTTTTATAAAGTATCTCTAAAGTGCATTGAAACACTGGCCTAGTTTTGACTTTGTTAGAAAGTCTCTACCAGATCTACAGTACTGAAACTAATTCTTACCCCACGTCTGAGCTCTGGAGACTGGCATTTCCTGAGGGAGTCATGAGAATTGTGGTCCCTGTGTCCAAGGAGCTGAGTCCTTGGAGCTCAGGGCTGGAAGAAAAGGTCTAGGTGCTGCCTAGGAGCGTCTCTGACCCAGCTGCAGTGTAAACACCTCCAGCACGGTTATGCCCATACTTCTCTGTCTCACTTACCACGGGATCTGACAAAAGAAATGGTCAGCCCAACGATACCAGCACACAGGCCAAAGAAGAGGAGCATGAGTAAAATAGAAGTCGCAAGCCACGGTGAGGGCTGGAAAAACACCTCTGAAAAATAGTCCCACAGACACAGTGATTACTGAACAACAAAGGCAATTCAATTTCATTTAAGGAATTCCCTGTACTCCAAGATGAAAATAATATTTTTTTATAATTCTTTAAGTTAAAAACTTTGCATTTCTGAATAATCTTGATCCACCTCAATTATATTTTCTTTTATTGGGTTGTCAGGAAAAGTCATGATACATTTTTGTATAGAAAAATATATCATAACTTTCCTGAAAACCCAATACATAAAATGAGGTGGAGTTTTGATTTCATTCTTTTCTGAATAGACATCTCTGCTAGCCTTACTTACAGAATGGACCTTTCCTCTCACGCAATGTCACCTTTGTCTAGATCATGTTTATGTTAGGAGTTGTGTCCTGCATTGCTGTTCTGTGTCATCGTTCCATTTGTCTATATCTGTGCCAATAATTTCAATTGGCTTAACCATTATAGTTTGCGGATATGTCTTGATATATAGTAGACTATAATTTGTACTTTTTTATTTTAGAAAGATTTTTGCTATTGGGCATGTGCACTTGCTGGAGATACAGAGAGAGGAGAGAAAGTGAGAAATCTTCCAGGGGGATGGCCATGGCTCAATCCCTTCTCCTCCATTCGCCTCTCTGGATTTTGGACACACACATGCACCTAGTGTGAGTTTCAAGCCACCAGATGCGGGACTCCAACCACAGTTGGCCATGTAGGAGTCCAGCACCTTAACCACTACACTCTGCTGGCTCCTATAGCTTGTTCTTTTTCACCTGTGTCTTGGCAATGCTCAATCTCTTGATCTGCAACATACACTGATGTGCCAAGTTATATATGTATAAAAACTCCTCTGAGGGGGACCAGCAGTTGGCATAATGGCTATGTCACTGGACTCCCATGTAGTTGACAGCGGTTCGAGGCCTGGACCCCGTGGCTTAAACTCCCATTT
>NW_006159689.1:733937-746980 GCF_000334495.1 Tupaia belangeri chinensis | reverse complement strand
ATGGCCAGCCCCCCTGCGGGTTGATTTCTTGCTTTCTATCTCTCTGTCTCTCTCTGTCTTTCTGGTGAGTGCACGCACCCTATAGCAAAAACTCCCCCCCCCAAAATATATATATAAATGAAACTCCTCTGAAATTTCCAGTGAAATTTTAACCTATAGATCAATTCTGGGAGAGATGATAACTTTAAAATATGCATCTTCTTATTTAAAGATGTTATCTCTTTTTATTTATTTATTTATTTATTTATTTTTGACTTGCGGTATGTGAGCTCACTGGAGAGAGAGAGAGAGAGAGAGAAACAGACACAGTGAACGGAAAAGTGAGAAATCACCACCCAGGACGGATGGCCATGCTGCAATCCCTTATCTTCCATTCTCCTCCCAGGATCTTGGGCACGCAGGCACATGCGCCCAGCCTGAATTTCAAGCCACTGGGTCTGGGACTCGAACCATGATTGGCCATGTGGGAGTCCAGAGATGCTGCACCATCTGCTGGCTTCAAAGATGTTCTCTCTTTTTCTATATTGGTTTTATTTAGCATTTTCAATAACGTTTCATAATGTTCTTATGATTTAAGATTTGGAAAATATTTACAAATTTTGGGAACCAGTAGTTAGCGTAATGGCTATATCGCTGGACTCCCACGTAGTCGACCGCGGTTCGTGTCCCGGACCCAGTGGCTTAAAACTCACGCCGGGCACGTGTGCGTGCATGCCCAAGATACCGAGAGGAGAATGGAGGAGAAGGGATTGCGGCGTGACCATCCCCCCTGGGGGGTGATTTCTCACTTTCCGTCTCTATGTCTCTCTCTGTATCTCTCTATGTCTCTCTCTGTTTGTCTCTCTATGTCTCTCTCTGTCTCTCTGTGTCTCTCTCTATGTATCTCTCTATGTCTCTCTCTGTCTGGCGAGTGCACACGCCCTATAGCGAAAACCTCTCCCCCCAAAAAAATTGACAAATTTTTATTGAACTTATTCTTAGCTAACTTATTTATACAATTTTGAATAGTATCTTTGTTTTCCTGTCTTTGCTGATGTTTATAAATGCACTTTATTTTGTTTATTAATTTTATATTATATCACATGATTATGACTATGTTGTAAATTGAAATAATTTATCTGTATTTTCATGTAAGTTTTCAGCATATATCATTATATTACCTGTGAACAATGAGTATGATATTTTTTCCTTTCTAAAAGTCACAATTCTCTTTTTTAAATTGTAATGGCTAATGCTATAGTATAAGTTCCTTATTTTAAATGACATATCATTACTTATGTGCTGTAGGTATTTTTATATTATCTGTTTGAGGTTTCCCTTTCCTTTTATTATTATTATTTTCTTTTTTCTTTGGAGAGGTTTTTTGCTATAGGGCACGTGCGCTCGCCAGAAAGACAAAGAGAGACAGAGAGACAGAAAGCGAGAAATCGCCCCCCAGGGTGGACAGCCACGCCGCAATCCCTTCTCCTCCATTCTCCTCTCGGGATCTTGGGCATGCATACACACGCACCTGGCATGAGTTTAAACCACCGGGTCCGGGACTTGAACCGCGATCAGCTACATGGGAGTCTAGCAACATAGCCATTATGCCAACTGCTGGTCCCCAAGGTTTTCCTGTTCATAAATATTTTAATAAGCTTTCTTCTATTATTGGATGCCTAAGTTTTAAATAAGTGGGTGTTTAAATTTCTTCATATTTTATTTATAGCTTTTTAGAAAATTATAGTTTCTTCTATAATTAATTAAGGTAATAATTAGTATACATTCCAGTGCTGACCTAACTTTGCATTCCAGGATAAATTCACTTTAATTATTATGTGTTATGGTATTTATATCCTTTGGTTTGGATTTACAAAGTGTATGATAGGCTTTTATATTTTTGTTTCTGAGTGAACTATGTCAATACGTTTACTTTTTCACACTTTTCTTTGTTTTTACATCAAAATGATATATTATTATAAAACCGAGTTTAATATTTTCTCTTCTGTTTTCTGGAAGACTTAGTATAAGACCGTTTTTTCTCAAATGTTTAGTAGACTTTGTATGTAAAACAAGATAGTCCTGGTGTCTTTGTGGAAAGATTTAAAAATACGAATTCTATTTCTTTTGTGGTTATTTGCATAAGTTGTCAGATGGTGTATTTCTCCTTGAGTTAGATTTTGATTTTTCTATGATTTTTTTTAACTTTTGTCACACTGAAATAGCAGAAAGTTATTCAGAATAGTCTTTTATATTTCTGCTGCTTATTTAGCCCTGCCTCTTATCATTTCCTGGACTGATTGAGCCATCTCTCTTCCTGCGTGTTGCCAGAAGTTGATCTCTATTAACTGATGAGCTTTGAAACACAGGACTTTAGCTCTGTTATTCCACACTACTAATCGTTTTACTTCTGTTACTCCTCTAGATTTCCAAACTTCTGTACCTCTAGTCTATGCTGAAATAAATCTAATAACTAAAATAATTTACTGATGTTTCATTTCTGATATGAAAACTCATTTTGACTCCGAAAACATTTCACACATAATGATACATTACGGTCTTATTAGCATCTAAATCTAAAATTGTTGTAATTACCAACAATATTTTAAGTGAACTCTTCAGTTATTTTATTTTTTTAAGAGAGTTTTTTGATACAAGCCATGTATGCTCACCAGAGACACATACAGTGACAGAGAGAGAGGGAGTGTGAGAAACCACTCCCCAGGGGCAATGGCCACACCACAATCCCTTCTCCATTCTCCTCTCAGGATTTGGGGCATGCACGCACATGCACCCAGCCTGAGTTCATGCTGCTGGGTCTGGGACTCAAACCCAGTAGACTATGTGGGAGTCCAGTGCCTTAACCACTATGCCACCTGTTGGCCCCCCCTTCAGTTATTTTAAGTGTGTTTTTATATTTTTTGAAAATAGAAAATTTCAAAATTCTCTTCTTATTGTCACTTAGCTTAAACATATCGTGTTTAGAAAACATGATTTGAATGACAACAATGCCTTGAAATTTTCTGAAAACCATTCTATGTACTCATATCTGGTGAAAGTTTGTAAATGTTCAATATGTGCTTTGAAATAAATTTTGGGGGAATGCAATTTTAACTACCATGCCGCCTGCTAGTCCCGGGGAATACAATTTTAAAAATATGTTTTTAAAAACTATTTATTTTATTTTATTTATTATTTTATTTTTTAACTTGCTATAGTCATCAGAGAGAAATAGAGAGAGGGAAAGTGAGGAAGCAAGCCACCAGGTTTGGGACTTAAACCACAGTCAGCCATGTGGGAGTCCAGAGCCCTAACCACTATTCCACCTGCTGGCCCTAGGGAATAAATTTTTTAAAAATGTCTATTAGATCAGTTTTATTAATTTGTAATTCAAATATTCTATATTCTTACTAATTTTGTCCTCTTATCTAATTAGCTTTGCAATGTATGGTATGGACTTTTTCTTTATATTTCTATTGACATTTGTCATATATTTTTTAAAGATATATCATAAGTTGTCTATATATTTAAAATTTTGATATTTTCCTGGTGACTTAACTTTTTATATTTATGAAATAACTCTATTTCTACCAATAAGTTTTTCATAAACTTTGTTTTTACTTTTTAGACATTAATATATCTGTTATAGTTTCCATTATATTTACCTGATGTGTCTTTTTGTACTTTTTAATTTTCAGTAAGTAGTTCATATATTTTTATATTTTCTTGTATGAATTACAACATTTCAAGTTTTAAAATCCAATCTAATTTTCTTTTTTAAATAAATGATTATTTAGGGGCCAGCAGGTGGCATGGTGGTTAAGGGCGCTGGACTCCCACAAGGCTGACCACGGTTCAAGTGTCGGATCTGGTGGCTTGCTTTCTTACTTTCCCTCTCTCACTCTCTCTCTGTGTCTTTCTGGTCAAATTAAAAAATAAAATGAATGAATAAATAAAATTAAATAAATAATTCTTTTTAAAAAAATGATTATTTATTTGGGACCATATGGTCGAATGCAGTTCGAGTCTGAGAGCTGGAGGCTTGAAACTCACTCACTTGTGTGTGTGCTCAAAATCCCAAGAGGAGAATGGAGAAGGGATTATAGCATGACCATCCCCCGAGGGGGTGATTTCTCACTGTCTGTCTCTTTGTCTTGCTCTGTCTTTCGGGTGAGTACATGTTCCTTATAGCAAAAATCTCTCTAAAAATTATTATTATTATTATTTATTTCATTTCATTTATTTATCATTATTATTTTTAAATTTTTGCTATAGGGCACGTGTGCTCACAAGAGAGAGACAGAGAAGGGAGGGACAATGAGAAAACAAGTCATGAGGTACAGGTCTCAAACTGCAGTTGGCCATGTGGGAGTCAAGCACCTTAATCATCACCCCATCTACTGGCCCCAACCTGACGTTCTTTGTCTTTTAACTGGTAAATTAATTTGTGTGTGTGTGTGAGATTTGTTGCTCTAGGATGAAAAGACAGAGAGATAAAGAAACAGAAAGCAAGAAATCACCCTCTGGCGGCATGGCCAGGCTGCAATCCTTTCTCCTCCATTCTCCCCTAGGGACTTGCCTGGTGTGATTTTTAAGATGTCGTGTCCAGAACTCGAACCGTGGTTAACAACGTGGGAATGCAATGCCTTAACCACTATGCCACTTGTTGGCCCCTGGTTTTTATTTTTTACATTGATTGTGTTTGCTGACATACTCCAGGTAAGACTAATTATTCAACTACTGTTTTAAAATCCTTTCTGAAGTTATCTGTATTTTAACTCTATTTTGTTTCATAGAAGAAAGATGCCTTTTAAAAAATGGGTAAGCAATAATTTTTCGCTCCCTCTGAGTTGCCCGAGCATCCACCTTCCCCTCTTCTCTCTCTCCCACAACTCACCTCTTACGCATACTCTGGATTCCACCTCTTGGCTCTGGTCAGAGTGTTCGATGGAGCAGGAGATATTCCTAGAATTCTCTTGGATGGTGAGGGAGGTCTCCACGTCAAACAAGCCGTGTCTGTCTGCATTGACCTTGGAGTCTGAGGGTAAGACGGTTCCTCGTGAATCTTTCCACTTCACCTGAGGCCGAGGGAACCACCCTGAGGACTGGCAGAGGAGCTGGACGCCTCCGGGGACATATCCCGTGATGGAAATGAGGGGAACGGAGCCCAGCTCTGAGAGAAAGCAGAGGGATGACAGCGAAGGTTATATCCAAGGCTACGGCGGAGCCGGGTCCATCAAGCCCATAGCCATGACTGTCACTCCTCTCTGTCACTCTCTGTCATTCTCTCGCTTACAGACACACACAGAACATTCCTTGAAGTCCTTTCCTGGTCTTTTCCCCTTTAACCAGCATCTAACAATTACTATAGCAGGGCTCTCCCTGAGCACTAACTATGATGCAAAGAATCTGACAGAACCTCTCCACTGAGGAAGTCACTACATTGGAAGACAGCTGTGAACAAACGTACTCTATTGTGAAAAATGCAACTATGGGCGCACGATCGAGTTAGCACAAAGGAGAGAACAATGAAATTCCAGGAAGTCGTTGCTTTCTGGAGGTGAGGATGAGTGAAGAATAGGGAGAAGCGTCCTAGCACAGGGAGGGTGACCTCAGTATGGTCCCGTGTTATCGCCATCTCTCCACTCAGAACAGAGCTTACCCCCTCTGTGCTGCTCTCTGCCATTCCTCAGGGTCGTGGCCAGCACACTTTTTTTTTTTATTATTTTATTTTTTAGAGAGAGGTTTTTGCTATAGGGTGTGTACTCTTGCCGGAGAGACAGAAAGTGAAAAATCACCCCGCAGGGGGGATGGCCATACCACAATCCCTTCTCCCCCATTCTCCTCTTAGGATCTTGGGCACGCATGTACACGCGCTTGGCGTGAGTTTTGAGCTGCTGTATCCAGGACTCGAAACCACAGTCAACTATGTGGGGGTGCAGCGACATAACCATTATGCCATCTGCTGAGTGAATAAATGAATGAAAGAAAGATGGTGCAAACACTAAGAAAGGGGGTCTGGATATGATCCTACAGACTTGTCTCTCCCTGCTCATCCCTCTAAGTACAATGATAAACTCTGAACAGCATAAGAGGCAACCACAGGTGAGTTTTGAATAGTGGAAAGAGGAAAGTAGAATGACTCAGGACCCAAATGGAGAAACAACAAAGCAGCTACGTTAACCTAGCAACAGCAGGTGGTTAAAGTAGGCTCGCTCCTCACCCACATCACTGACAACACCAGGTAGGCCCAGTGGAGCTGTGAGAGGACTGAGGAGAAACCTCACTGGCAAGAATCGGGGAAATACTTCCTCTGTGGAGCAGAGGTGCCCTCATTTAGGGCACCAGAGTATCTAATCGGGAACATCACCTTTACTCCCACAGGCAGTGCTAACAGGGCTCCGTGGAGCAACAGGGTCACCAATAAACCCAAAGACAGAAAATTAAACAGTCCGGGAACACACCTGCCAAGTCCACTTGGACTGAGGGCTAAATCTAGGCAGAGTGACTTCCTGGTCTGAAAGGGAAAAGTAGCTTAACTATGTTGCACAATCCCCTAATATAATACCCAGAATGTTCATTTCAATACCAAATCATCCCATCACCAAGAACCAGAAAAAAATCAACCTCAAGAAATCCAAACCTAGATATAATACGCTAACTGCTAGTCCCAATAAACCTTTGTAAGTAAAGATAAATATCTTGAGAGCAACGACAGATACAATAACTTACAAATAAAGAAAAATTAATTCAAATGACAAATAATGTCTCATCAGAAACCCTGAAAATCAGAAAGAAGTGGCACAGTATTTTCTTTTAAAGAATTATTTGCTTAATTTTATTTATTATTATCATCTTAAAATTTGACCAGAGTGAGAAAGAAAGCAAGAAAGCAAGCCACCAGGTCTGGGGCTCGAACTATGGTTAAGCCAGCACCTTAATCACCACACCACCTGCTGGCCCTGGCACAGCATTTTGTAAGTGCTGGAAAAAAAGAAAGGAAAAAAGAACTGTCGGGACCAGCAGTTGGCGTAATGGCTATGTCGCTGAACTCCCATGTAGTCAACCGCAGTTTGAGTCCTGGACCCAGTAGCTTAAAACTCACGCCGGGCGCGTGTGCGTGCGTGCCCAAGATCCCAAGAGGAAAATGGAGGAGAAGGGATTGCGGCGTGGCCATCCCCCCAGGAGGTGATTTCTCGCTTTCTGTCTCTCTCTGTCTTTCTGGTGAGTGCACGTGCTCTATAGCAAAAACCTCTCCAGAAAAAAAAAGAAAGAAAAGAAAAAAGAACTGTCAACTGCAAAGAACTGTCAACTGCGAATTCTATATTCAACTAAACTTACCTTCCATAATGAAGAGGAAATCAAGGTGCTCTCAAATAAAGAAAAACTCAAATAACTTGTTGTTAGTCCATCGGGCTTTAAAGAGTGGTTAAAGGGAATGCTTAAACAGAAAGAAATGATGAAAGGAATCTTAACTATCTGCAAGGAAGAGAAAATGATAGAAAAACAAAAGCATGGATAAAAATGTCTTGCTACATTGACTAAGAAGATTCAAATGACAAATAAAAATGGAAGAGGAGACATTATTTATACAAATATAAAGGGTTATAAAAGACTACATGGAGGTCTTTAAAAAGTTCATGGAAGATAAATGTTATGACAAAACTGTGGATTTTAATATTTTTTGCACCAAAATAAACTCGTACTTTAATTTTTTCACTTTTTAAAGTTCCATAATATTACACCAAAAAATTAGACAGCCTAAATGGAGAAGACAAAATCCTAGAAATAAGTAATAATGAGGTACAATCATAAAGAAAGAAAACATCTAGACAGACTTATGACTAGTAAGAAAATTATCAGTAAGCAAAAATTTCCCAAGGACCACTGCTGAATTCTAGCAGAAACACTGAAAGAATACTAATCCTTTTCAAACTCTTCAAAGTAAAAAAAAAAAAAAAAAAAAAAAAAAAAAAAGAGAGAGAGAGAGAGAAAAAGAAAGTTGCATAAAGGAGAATACTTCTTAACTCCTTTCTATGAAAAAGTATTACTGTGATACCAAAGCTAGACATAGACACCACAAGAAAACAAATACACAAATAAAAACAAAACAAAACTACAGATCAATATCACTTATGACTATATGTGCAAAAATTCTAAACAAAGCAGTAGCAAACTCAGTATAACAGGATATTAAAAAGATTGTACATGATAATGACCTGGAATCTACTCCTGGAATGCAAAGATGGTTCAATGTATAAAAAACAGTCAGTGCTGTATATCACATAACAGAATAAAAAGAAAAAGTATATGAGTATCTCAAATGGAGCAGAAACAGCATTTCACAAAATAAACATTCTTTCTTGATGAAAAAAAAAAACATTTAGTAGGGGCCAGCAGGTGGCTGGTGGTTGAGGGCACTGGACTCCCACATGGCTGATCACGGTTCGACTCTCAGACCTGGTGGCTTAAACTCACGCCAGGTGTGTGTGCGTGCGTGCCCAAGATCCTGAGAGGAGAATGGAGGAGAAGGGATTGTGGCGTGGCCATCCACCTGAGGGGTGATTTCTCACTCTCTCTCTTTCTCTCTCTCCCTCTCTCTGTCTTTCTGGCGAGCACACGTGCCCTATAGCAAAAAAAAAAAGATAAACAAAAATTGAAAGAATTCACCAATACTAGACCAGCTCTATAGGAAGTACTGAAGAGAATGTGGTATTAGGATAACTAAAGAGAGACAAACAGAAATAAGAGAACAACAAAAAAAAAATAACTGAGAAAATGACTAACAAAATGACAGGGATAAGTCCTCAAATATTGATAATAACATTGAACGTTAATGGATTAAATTCTCCCATTAAAAGACACAGACTGGCTGAATGGATATAAAAAGAGAAGCCATCTATAACCTGCTTACAAAAAAACACCTTATCGATAAGGACATGCATAGACTGAAAGTGAGGGATTGAAAAACCATATTTCATGCAAATGGAAACCAAAAAAAGGCTGGAGTTGTGATGCTGGTGTCAGACAGAATAGACTTTAAGAACAATAAAAGAAGAGACAAAGAAGGACATTCTGTAGAACTAAAAGGACTTGTTCACCAAGAAGATATTACACTTGTAAATATGTATGCACGCAACAGTAGAGCACCTAAGTACATCAAAGAGAGACTGTTAGATCTCAAGGGAGAGACAGACTGAAACACAATAATTGTAGAGGATCTCAACACCCCACTGACTCCTCTGAACAGATCATCTAGACAAAAATAAATAAATAAATAAATAAAAAGATACAAGATCTAAATGATACCATACATAAAATGGGCTTGACAGACATCTACAAAGTATTTCACCCAACCACGACAAAATATACATTTTTCTCACCTACAAATGGAATATTTTCAAAGATTAACCACATGATAGGGCACAAAACAAAACTTTACAAATTCAAATGTAGAAACTATATCCAGCATCTTTTCTGATCACGATAGAATCGAAACTTAAAGACAACTACAGAAAGAGCCCTCGAAAATATACAAACACAAGGAAACTAAACAATCTGCTCCTGAATGACTTTACAGCTACAGAAGAAATTAAGACTGAAATAGAAAGGTTTATGGATACCAACGATAATGAACAAACAAGTGTTTATAACCTATGGGACACAGCAAAGCAGTCGTAAGAGGGAAGTTCATAGCAATTAGTGCCCACAAGAAGAAAGCAGAAAGGTGGCAATTAAACCATCTAATGACACAACTCAGGGAACTGAAAAATAATTCCAGGAGAAAAGAAATAATAAAGATTTGAGCAGAAATAAATGAAATATAGAATAAAAGAACTATACAGAAATCGAACAAAACCAAAAGCTGATTCTTTGAGAAGATAAAAAATATTGACACACCTTTAGCTAGATTAATCAAGAAGAACCGAGAAAGGGACCAGATAAATTGAATTAGCAAGAAAACAGAAGTTATTACAATGGACATAACAGAAATACAAAATATCATCAGAGAACACTGTGAGTGATTATACACCAATGAACAAGAAAACCTAGGTGAGATGGATAAATTTCTGGACACGTATAGCTTACCAAGATTGAACCAGGAATAAAGTCTTGAATAGACCCATAACAAACAATGAGATTGAATCAGTAATAAATAGTCTCCCAACAAAGAGCTCAGGTCCCAATGGCTTTACTGAATGCTACAAAACTTCTAAAGAACTAACCCAAATTCTCCTCAAACTATTCTAAAGATTTAAAAGGAAGGGACTCTCCCAAATTCATTCTATGAAGCCTCCATCATCCTCATTCCCAAACCAGACAAGGACATGACAAAAAAGGAAAACCAGGCCAATATCCCTGATAAATAAGAATGCAAAAATTCTCAACAAGACATAGCAAATCATATTCAACAACATATTAAAAATATTATATACCATGACCAAATAAGTTTTGTTCCAGGGATGCAAAGATGGTTCAACATATGCAAAACAAGAAATGTAATACATCACATTAACCAAAGGAAAGATAATAACAATGATAATATTAATTGAGGCAGAAAAAGGCACTTGATAAAATACAGCATCCCTTCATGATTAAGACTCAGCAAAATAGGCATAGAAGGGACATTCCTCAACACAATGAAAGCCATCTATGACAAACCCATAGCTAAAATCATACTGAATGGGGAAATGCTGAAAGCTTTTTCACTAAAAACTGGAATGAGACAAGGCCTCCCACTTTCTCCACTCCTTTTTATCATAGCCCTAACAATTCTAGCCAATACAATTGGATAAGAGAGTCAATTAAATGTATCCAAATGGGAAAAGAAGTGAAATTATCTCTACCGAAGATAATATGATGCTATAGATAGAAAATCCAAAAGAATGCACACACACACACACACACTCACACACACAAAACTCCTGGAAGTGATCAATAAATACAGTAAAGTGGTAGGATACAAATCAATATACAAAAATCTATAGCATTTTTATACAGCAACAAGGGACAAACTGAGACAGAATTGAAAAAATTAATCCCATTTACAATAGCCACAAAACCAATAAGATAATCAGAAATAAATCTTACCAAAGATGTCAAAGATCTCGGGAACCAGCAGTTAGCGTAATGGCTATGTCGCTGGACTCCCACGTAGTTGACCGCAGTTCGCATCCCGGACCCAGTGGCTTAAAACTCACGCCGGGCGCGTGTGCGTGCATGCCCAAGATCCCAAGAGGAGAATGGAGGAGAAGGGACTGCAGTGTGACCATCCCCCCTGGGGGGTGATTTCTCGCTTTCTGTCTCTCTGTCTCTCTCTGTCTGTCTGGCGAGCGCACACGCCCTATAGTGAAAAAAAACTCTCAAAAAAAAGAGGAAAACTATGAAACATTTGAAAAAGAAATTAAAAATGATACAAAGTGGAAAAATATCTCATATTCCTGGATTAGAAGAATTAATATAATCAAGATGTCAATCCTACCTAAATTACTCTACAAATTCAGTGCAATTCCAATCAAACTACTACAGATATTCCTCACAGAAACAGAAAAACAATCATAAAATTTGTCTAAAATCATAAAGGTTCCCAAACAATCATAAAATTTGTCTAGAATCATAAAGGTTTCAATAGTAAGTGAATAAAGGAAAAGACTGCTATAAAGAGGGAATAAAGTGGGAGGTATCTCACTTCCTGACATCAAAACATTACGAAGCTGTGATCATTAAAACAGCATGGTATTGGCACAAAAACAAACAAATAAACAAAAAAACAGGCAAACCAATGGGATAGAATTGACAACCCCCAAATAAACCCCAAAACATACAGTCAACAGACCCTTGACAAAGAACACAAAACAATCCAGTGGGAAAAAGAATCTCCTAGGCAAATGGTGCTGGGAGAACTGGATCTCCACCTGCAGAAGAATGAAACTGGACCCTTATCTCTCACCACTAACAAAAATTAACTAAAAATGTATTGAAGATCTAAACATAACCCTCAAACTACAAGAATACTGGTAGAAAACCCAGGAAAAACTCTTAGAGACCTTGGAGTAGGCAAAGACTCCTTGAAGAAGGCCTCCAAAGCAATGGCAGTAGTTCCAAAAATAGACAAATGGGACTATATTAAGCTGAGAAGCTTCTGCACAGAAAAAAAAGAAAGAAAGAAAGAAAGACAGAAAGAAGAAAGAAAGAAAGACAGAAAGAAGAAAGAAAGAAAGACAGAAAGAAGAAAGAAAGAAAGACAGAAAGAAAGAAGAAAGAAAGAAGAAACATAATTAGAGAAGACAACCTTTAGAGTGGGAGAATATATTTGCAAACTATACCTCAGAAAAGGGAATGATAACCAGAATATACAGGGAACTCAAGCAGCTTACCCCCCCACACACACACACAAAATAATCCAATTAAAAGATGGGGAAATAAGCTGAACAGACATCTCTTCAAAAAAGACATATGAACGGCCAAAACGCATGAAAACATGCCTGACATCTCTTATTATAAGGGAAATGCAAATCAAAACCATAATAAGATACCATTTAAAGCCATTCAGAGTGGCTAAAATTTAAAAAATTAAAAATGTAAGTGCTGGTGAGGCTGTGGTGAAAAGGGAACTCTCCGATACTGTTGGTGGGAATGCAAATTAATGCAACTACTGTGGAGAATGGTGTGGAGATTCCTCAGAAATCTACAGATAGAACTACCATACGACCTAGGTATAGTTTGCAAACTACCTCCCTTATCTGAGGTGTAGTTGCGAATATATTCTCCCACTCTAAGGGAATTTCACTCTTTGGTATTTACCCAAAGGGCAGAAAAACCCTCAGTCAGAAAAGTATCTGCATATCCATGTTTATTGAAGCATTATTTACAATTGCTAGGACATGGAATCAACCCAAATGTCCAAAAATAGATGAGTGGATTGAAAAAATGTGGCATATTAGGGCTGGCAGATGGTGTGGTGGTTAAGGTGCTTTTCTCCCACTTGGCTGACCATGGTTCAAGTCCCAGACCTGATGGTTTGCTTTCTCACTTTCTCTTTCTCTCTCTCTCTCTCTCTCTCT
>NW_006159689.1:731470-733904 GCF_000334495.1 Tupaia belangeri chinensis | reverse complement strand
AAAATGTGGCATATGTACTCTATGGAATACTACTCTGCCATAAAAAAATCAATGAGACCCTGACATTTGATACAAAGTGGATGAATATGAGAGACTTAATGCTAAGCAAAGCAAGCCAGAGTACGAAAGATAGACTTTGTATTTTCCCATTTGATATATACCAAATATCTGCACTCTATAGTAGAAATGGAAAGTTTGGAAGGTATAGTAGCAGGGAGGGCAACTATAGATACTAGCGATAGTAAGGATGGGGTTTTAGTACAGGGGTGGGTAATGGGGAGAGGGAAGGAAATGAAAAGTTATTTACTGATGATAATGTACACAGTAATGTCTTTGTCTTGACTGATATACACTGTATTCATGATGGAAAAAGCAATGTTGTACACTATAAAGATATATAGTAATTAAATGTAAATTTAAAAATTAATTAAAAATTTTTTTTAAATCCTGAACATACTCATCATACAATCCAGCAATTATACTAATGGGTATTTAACCCAAAAAAGTGAGTACGCATTTACACAAATGTTCAAGGCAACTATGTATGTAATAACTCCAAACTAGAAACAACCCAAATGTCCATCAAAGTGTGAATGGTTAAACAAACTGCGGTACACCCACACCATGGAATACTAGTCAGTCATAAAAAGAAACATACTATTTGATCTATGCAACAAGTTGGACAAATCTCAAGGGGGTTATGCTGAATTAAAAATCCATCCTCAAAGGCCACATGCTGCACGATTCAACTTACATGACACGCTTAAAACATTAAAATGAAAGGGATGGAGGATAGAATAGTGGTTGCTAGGGGTTGGGAGGCTGGAGGTGATGACGATGGTGTGTGTGACTATAAAGGAGGGGCAGAGAGAGCTCATTGTGGGATAGGATAGTTCTACATCTTGTGGTGGTGGTTACGTGAGTCTATACATGTGACAGAAGACACATAAGACAGAATAACTAACAATGTAAGATACCGTATTCTAACTAATGACTTAATTTTTAAAATCTCTTCATTCAGCAAAGTGTTTAGAAGTTCCAGGACAGTTCTATGAGATTACTAAGTGGTGTGTGTGACTATAAAGGAGGGGCAGAGAGAGCTCATTGTGGGATAGGATAGTTCTACATCTTGTGGTGGTGGTTACGTGAGTCTATACATGTGACAGAAGACACATAAGACAGAATAACTAACAATGTAAGATACCGTATTCTAACTAAATGACTTAATTTTTAAAATCTCTTCATTCAGCAAAGTGTTTAGAAGTTCCAGGACAGTTCTATGAGATTACTAAGTTATGAATTTTCTGAAATAAGCAACTGACCTGCCACCCGTAGCTCCCAGAAGGCTTCCTGCTCGTAGGTCTGGGAGCCGAACCAGCACCCATACAAGCCAGCATCCAAGGGAGTGACTTGCTTCAGCCTCAGTGAGACACGCCCCTCAGCGAGGAAGTCCTTTACAAGCTCGGTTCTCCTTTGATATTCTGGCATCTTCATATTTTCTTGGTCTTTCCCATCTTTGTAGAGGTGAACCACAGCCGAGAACCGATCCTTGAAGAAGCGCACTTCCATGGCCTCTGCACTTGCCTCAGGAGAGAGGAAGCAGGAGAACTCTGCATCCTCCCCAGCCAAGACCTGGATGGTCCTGTCTGGCCCAATCACCTGCCACCGACCTGTGAGAGGAAACAGCACAGATAACCGAGAAAGTTTATTTAACCGTTAGGCTCAGGCGGGAGTGGGCTGGCGATGTGCATGGATGTAGAACGCTCATCCCACCTCCGTTCTACACCAAGGACTCACATCTATGTATTTTTGTGCTTTCACATTCATTACTTCACTCAGTCCTCACAAACATCCCTAGAGATGTGCATTATTTATTTACTTACTTATTTTTTAAAGAAGTATTTTAGGGACCAGCAGTTGGCGTAATGTTTATGTTGCTGGACTCCCATGTAGGCGACCGCAGTTCACGTCCCGGACCCGGTGGCTTAAAACTCACGTCGGGCGCATGTGCGTGCGTGCCCAAGATCCCAAGAGAACGGAGGAGAAGGGATTGCAGCGTGGCCATCCCCCCTGGGGGGTGATTTCTTGCTTTCTGTCTGTCTCTCTGTCTCTCTCTGTCTGCCTGGCGAGCGCACGCGCCCTATAGCAAAAACCTCTCCAAAAAAAAAAGAAGTATTTTATTTAACTTTATTTATTTGCTCATTTCTTTATGTTTATTTCTTGTTCTTTTTTTTTTTTAGAGGTTTTTGCTATAGGGCGCGTGTGCTTGCCAGAAAGACAGAGGAAGTCAGAGAGACAGAAAGCGAGAAATCACCCCCCCCCCAGGGGGATGGTCACACCACAATTCCTTCTCCTCCATTCGCCTCTCAGGATCTTGGGCACGCACACACGCACCCGGCATGAGTTTAAGCCACCAGTCTGGGACTCGAACCAC
>NW_006159689.1:726002-731449 GCF_000334495.1 Tupaia belangeri chinensis | reverse complement strand
ACGCCAGGAACTATAGCCATTACACCAACTGCTAATCCCTTTTGTTTATTTCAATTTGACCAGAGAAGGATAGAGTGAGAGAGAGAGAAAGAGAGAGAAAGAAAGTGAGAAAGCAAGCTGCAAGCCTGGGACTTGAACCGCAGTTGACCATGTGGGAATCCAGCACCTTTAACCACCACTCCACCTGCCAGTACTGATTTATTTACTTAGCTTTTAGAGAGATTTTTGCTGTAGTGTGCATGTGCTTGCCAGAAAGGACGGAGACAGAGGCCCTAAACATATAGTTAGAGGATAGGCCCAAAATGGAATTGCAAAGTGGCTGAACTTTAAGATGGAGACACAACAGCTCAGCAGCAGCTCAGCTCTCACTGGAACGGCTTGTTCAGTGATTAACCAAGGCAGCATAGCCTAAAGCAGAAGTGAGAATTCAGGTTTTCCCCAGGCCCGACCACATTCTGAGAAGATAAGATAATGGTTTTTATGGCCACTAGACAAAGAATCTCATGACTTTTGTACCCACTCCAAAATTAAGAAAATAACTGGACCCATCTAGCATGTGACCCCAATTATGAGGGGGAATGCATGCACAAGCTCCTCCTGAGAACAAATTGGGACAAAGCCCCTCCTAACCAAGATAAAAATCCCCTACCTCAGTTCCTCTTCGGCAACCCATGTGGGACTGGCTGTCTGTTTGGGAGCTCTGTTCTTCCTTCCCTCTCTTAATACACTCTGGTTTTCTATCCCTTCTTTGTGTCTGTCTCTAATTCTTCATAAGCGTGAGATGAAGACTCAGGCTCCCTGGTGTTTCTGCACTGGGTAATGTGCCCACAACACCCACCTTCCCATGTCAAAATTACCTACATATCATAATAAGCAAACTGACACTAAGAAAAGTTATGAACCCCAAAGCTCATTGGCAGAGAAAATTACATTAAAAAAAAGTAAAGTATTTCTCCTGAAGTCATTTCCACAATGACCTGCTGTCTCTCTCCAAAACAGTAAGCAGACAAAGAAGTCCATTGGAAAATGAATGAAAATTACTTTAAATGAGAGATTTTCTCATGCGTAACACAAAAAGATTTTGATGTGACACCAGGAAACATGTTTTGAATACCTCATTTCCCTTTTCTTAGCTTCAAGTAATGCTGTGGAAAACCAGAGGGCCGAGGAACAAAAAAAGGCAGCACTCCGGAGAGACAGGAGTAACTCTTTAATACATCGGCGGGCACGGAGGAGTTAATACTCAGAATCTTTGGCTCCCTTGGGTGTCTCGACCCGCGAGACAGTGGAAAAGGTTTCCTGCGGAAAGGAGTGAGAGACGGGACGTACGGCGCACTATCACAGCACGGAGATGACGCAGTGTCTCTTCAGGGTCGTCTCTTTATTGTAGGCAGCACGGAGACGACACAGTGTTCAGGGTCATCCGGAGCCGACACAATGTCGCCACAGCTCAGGGTCGTCCGGAGACGACGCAGCGTCACAGCTCAGGGTCGTCTAGAGACGACGCAGCGTCACAGCTCAGGGTCGTCCAGAGACGACGTAGTGTCGCAGCTCAGGGTCGTCTGGAGAATGGCGCGGTGTCGCAGCTCAGGGGTGTCTTCTTCCTGGTTGTCTGTGTCGTCTTCCTGGTCGTCTGGCGATTATGGGCCAGAGATCGTACTTATATACACATTGGTGGGCCGTGATTGGTTGAATGAAGGATAGCAAAAGGTGGGTTATGATTGGTTACTTTGTGGACCAATCATGAGGTACCCGGATATGCAAATCTGAGGGATTCTAAGCTCACCGATTTGCTATGTGAAGTGGCCAATCAGAGTGTGGTGTCGAAGGTGAGGTTTTTGAAAGGGAGCCAGTTGTGGCTTTTGTAATTGTTTGCTCTCTGAGCCTAAGATGACAATAGTAAGAGACTCATGAAAAGGGGCCTCGGCAGACTCGCTGGTGCACAGCCTCCCACACTTGGGGATGGAGCACAGTCTTTTACTGGGAAGTTTGGGGAGAGGCGGCTCTCAGTGGGCTGAGGGTATCCTATCATGGAGAAGAAGTCTATCAGGAAGAAGCAGCCCACCAGGAAGATGCCGCCCAGAGTTTGTTCTCAGGAAGAAAGGGTTAGATAAGCAGGGTGTCCAATTCTCAAGGTCTTGGGTTGCTTCTTATCACTCCAGAGGAGGGGGTTTGCAGAGGTAGTGAATTCTCAGAGGCCTGGGGAATGTTGACAATTGCCGGCTGGGAGCTATTGTGAGTCCATGACCCATCCACACTGACTTAGCAAAAAAGAGGTAGGCGTGTATGTGGAAGGGTGGACCCCGCTCATACAAGTGAGCAAGCTGCAAGTATGGTGTGACTGGAGGCCTGAGGCCCAGGAGCACACTGTGGTCATTTGGCTTTTTTTTTTTTTTGGAGAGGTTTTTCACTAGAGGGCACGTGCGCTCGCCAGACAGACAGAGGGAACCTCAGAGGCCTGGGGAATGTTGACAATTGCCGGCTGGGAGCTATTGTGAGTCCATGACCCATCCACACTGACTTAGCAAAAAAGAGGTAGGCGTGTATGTGGAAGGGTGGACCCCGCTCATACAAGTGAGCAAGCTGCAAGTATGGTGTGACTGGAGGCCTGAGGCCCAGGAGCACACTGTGGTCATTTGGCTTTTTTTTTTTTTGGAGAGGTTTTTCACTATAGGGCACGTGCGCTCGCCAGACAGACAGAGAGAGACAGAGAGACAGAAAGCGAGAAATCACTCCCCAGGGGGGATGGTCACGCCGCAATCCCTTCTCCTCCATTCTCCTCTTGGGATCTTGGGCACGCACGCACACGCGCCCGGCATGAGTTTTAAGCCACAGGGTCCAGGACGTGAACCGTGGTCGACTACGTGGGAGTCCAGCGACATAGCCATTACGCCAACTGCTGGTTCCCTCTGGTCATTTGGCTAAACACAGCCATAACAGGGACTCCAGGGACACACAGCTGACCACGAAGAACTCTTACCCCATTTCCTCTGTGCTCGGAACAATGCTGAGAACAGAAATATCAGTGAACTCTGGCAGCATTCTCTGACAAACAAAAACCAGCGGATGTGTGAACAAAGGGATTGGAAAGTAGAGTATGTACACAAGTTAATTAGGGTATATTCAGGGCCAGCCAGAGATTGTTATCTTTTGCCTTTAAATATGATGCTCAGTAAAGTTCATGGTCTTGGGTTTCATTCTCAAGTCCCCCCATTAATACTCATATGGAGTGTCATTGTCAGTGTTTCCACAGCTCTAAGATGCCTGACCAGACTTAGCCACAGAGTTCTGCTCCAGCCTTCAGCTCTGTGAATTGTGCTCAAGTTCTCAATACCCTAGACATCTGGCTCTGTGTGGATGATAACTGGAAGGAGAAAGAAGAGTGGATTTCTGACCAGAAGAAGCCACCTTCTAGATTGTTCCTCACGTAAGATCTGTACACTCCCTTCTGGTCACATATCCCAGGCGTTTCCAATTCAGTATGTTCCCAGAGGAGAAAATA
The DNA here is from genome assembly GCF_000334495.1 of Tupaia belangeri chinensis. Lineage (NCBI taxonomy): Eukaryota > Metazoa > Chordata > Mammalia > Scandentia > Tupaiidae > Tupaia > Tupaia belangeri. The sequence continues at coordinate 727,947 of NW_006159689.1, read as the reverse complement.
ACACCACTACCAAATGTCCTGAAAATTGTGTTCTTCCAACGAGGCACTCAGTTCACATATCTGGGTGTTGTAGTAGATGATCTCCTGTCTAACCCCCACAACCCATCTGGACCAACATTTAATTTATTCACCTTAACATCCACCCTGGCCTTTCTTCAGCTCCCCTATTTCTGTTACTTCTGGACTAATACAGTAGTTTGACAGGACCCAAGTCCTGCACACTGTCTTGCACTTCCCTCAGCTCTGGCATTGGTAATTGCCAGGTAGGGGCCAGACGAAGCCAGGGGAATACAGAAAAATAGATAGATGTATCATCCTATTGTGTTTTAATCATGGTAGATAAAGAATTCAGACTGTTTATCACCAAGAGAATGACAGAGAACACTCTAGCCTGGAAGGCTTACCTGAACCCAGCTTAAGGAGACTGAGAACCAACATGAGCATGAAAGCCATGGACGTTCTCTGCAGATCGAGTTCACACTGTAGACGTGGATGGCAGTGAGGATGGATGGATGGCTTAGAGAGGAGAGAGCAGACCGCGTCCCAGGTGCAGAAGATATGGAGGGGTTCCTTGTGACTTGACGGCAAAGTGTGCTTCCCTCTGGAAGTCTCACTCACACTGACGTGGCTGTATGTGTTGGGTGTGTGGGGATCCTGGACTTTGGTCACTACATTTATTGTCAGGCAATACATGTCTATCTCAGACCAGGGACAAAGTTTGAAAGAGGGTGAAACACACGGGAAGGGATCAAGACAGTCTAGGATCAAGACTGTTCTGGGTCTGTAGTGTGGGAATATCAGATGCCCCAAAGTTTAAGACCCAGTGAGGAGGCGGGCTATGGGGGAGGGGAGGTTCTAGTTGTGAAAGCAAGATTGCCTCAGCACAGGGCACTAGGGGTCCAGACAAACACATCACTCTGTGGGAAGTGACCGAGAACAGCCAAGACCAGCATTTCCTGGCAGTTCTAGGAAGTCCTGCCTGCACCTCCTTGTCGTGAGTTCAGGACCAGGACCCTGATAATGGGACCAGATGTTGAAGAACTTGCTAGAAAAAGACAGTGCCCTGGTATTCAAGAATCTGAGAAGTTGGGAGCAGTATTGGGCAGTGGGTTCAGGCATGGGTCTAATAGAGAGTCATTCATTAGACACACTAGGCCAGAGTGCTTACAGTTAAAGATTATGTGGTCTTTTCAAGCCAATGGGAACTCACGATGAGATTAGAAAGCAAATTTCCACAGATAAAAATTTGTTGGGCCAGCCTGTAGCATGGTGATGAAGGTGGCTGGATCCTACATGGCTGACTGTGCAGTTCGAGTCCTGGGTCCAGCAGTTTGAAAGACATGCCAGGCATGTGTACGGATGTGCCCAAATTTCAGAAAGGAGAATGGAGAAGGGATGGTGGCATGGCCATCTCTCCCCAGGGGTGCTCATTGTATCTTTCTCTCTGTTTCTCTCCTCTTACAGTGAGTACATGTGATTTATAGCAAAAATTTTAAAAATTGCCATCACAAAGAACTCATTTTTTTTTTTGAGAGAGATTTTCGCTATAGGGCACGTGCGCTCGCCAGACAGACAGAGAGAGACATAGAGACAGAAAGCGAGAAATCACCCCCCAGGGGGGATGGTCACGCCGCAATCCCTTCTCCTCCATTCTCCTCTCGGGATCATGGGCACGCACGCACACGCGCCCGGCGTGAGTTTTAAGCCACCGGGTCCGGGACGCGAACCGCAGTCGACTACGTGGGAGTCCAGCGACATAGCCATTATGCTAACTGCTGGTTCCCAAGAACTCATTTTTCTAACCATAATGTAACTCAGGTAAAAGCAATTAAAAACTTAGGAAACCCTATACATTTAGAAGTAATCGATGACAAAATTTAAAATAATAGGTCCAAAAAAACTACAACTAAAGTTAAAATAATGAAAATGATGCATTTAGGCTAAA
>NW_006159689.1:691180-720395 GCF_000334495.1 Tupaia belangeri chinensis | reverse complement strand
AAATCTAAAACACTAACATTAATTGCTGGCTAGGATGTGGAATAGAAACTGCCATTTATTATTTCTTTTTCTTTTTTTTTTTTTTTTTTTTAGAGGTTTTCGCTATAGGGCGCGTGCACTCGCCAAACAGACAGAGAGAGACATAGAGGCAGAAAGCGAGAAATCACCCCCCAGGGGAGATAGCCACGCCGCAATCCCTTCTCCTCCATTCTCCTCTCGGGATCTTGGGCACGCACGCACACGTGCCCAGCGTGAGTTTTAAGCCACCGGGTCTGGGACGTGAACTGCAGTCGACTATGTGGGAGTCCAGCGACACAGCCATTACGCTAACTGCTGGTTCCCCCGTTTATTATTTCTGAGAATGCACAATGGTACAGCCATAATACGAGACAGCTTAGAAGGGTCTAACCGAGCTAAGTGCAGCCTTACAACACGACCAGAGACCATGTTCCTGGAGTTTATCCAAATGAACAAAACCTACATCTAAACAAAAACTCGCACATGAATGTTTATAGCAGCTTTATTAGTAATTGCCAAAAATTGGGAACAACCAAGAATTCATCAGTAGGTGTACTGATAAATAAATCAATGGAACATTATTCAGCAATTAAAAAAAAAAAGCCCTATCAGACTGACTGAAGTGGGATAGCAGAATTTAGGAAGTTCCAGCCCTCATTCCCCCACAGAAACAGCAATTTAACAATGACATGTGGACCAAAATATAATACATAGGTTCCTGAATCCACATAAGAAGTCATAGCACCCAAGATGAGCAGGAAACTGAGAACAATCACATTGAAATGAATGAGAAGGACATTTCACTTTAGCCGCATCAGCACCTTCTCCAAGCTGGCCAACAGTGCTGAGAGTACTGGCCTTGGCCCAGGGTTATCTCTAAGAGGGAAGGAGAGAAGCATGCACCTGCACCCCCAGATCTTAGTGTGCTGTCCAACGGGACGATTTCTATCTCACTTCACCCAGAGGACTGACAAAACTGGCATAATTTGCCTGGGCACCAAGAGGCTTACATAAAACATCTTATGATTATAATGCCCTCATTTAAGCTGATAGCACCCTGACTCCAATCACATATAGACTCCACACTTCCCTTCTCTCCCCTCCACATTCTGTGCTACTGATGTCACTCACTTATTTGTTAATGGTCGTGGGTGCTTTAAAAGCCAGCACACACACTAACATCTGATGCTGTGTACCTAGCAGTAAATTGTCATAAAGAATAGGTTTTTTTTTTTTTTTTGAGAGGTTTTCACTATAGGGTGTGTGCGCTCGCCAGACAGACAGAGAGAGACATAGAGACAGACAGAGAGAAATCACCCCCCAGGGGGGATGGTCACGCCGCAATCCCTTCTCCTCCATTCTCCTCTCGGGATCTTGGACACGCACGCACACGCGCCTGGCGTGAGTTTTAAGCCACCGGGTCCGGGATGTGAACCACGGTCGACTACATGGGAGTCCAGTGATATAGCCATTACACTAACTGCTGGTCCCCCAATAGACTTTATTAACTTTTAGATCACTTTTAGGTATACAGAAAAATTGCGGATAAAACACGGTTTTCCATATACTCTTCCCCCATGCACACACGATTTCACCTATTATCGTGCATTTACGTGACGTATCTGTTACAGCTCTCTGTGTTGTACTGCCCTATGGGTTTTGATAAAGGTCCGATGCTATGTATCCAGCAGTATAACAACATGGAGCAATTTTACTGCCAAAACCCCTCCTGTGTTTACCGCTCTGTATGTTACCAGTTTGTTATTTGCATCCTCCTTGACCCCCATCCCAAACCCTTGGAGATTAGTGACTTTTTATCATTCCGTAGCTTTCCTTTTCTAAACATCATATGGTTGGAATCATGCCCTACACTGGCTACCTCCACAGCAATGTACATTTGTGGCTCCTCATGTCTCTTTGTGGCTTGGTAGCTCACTTCTTCTTACTGCAAAGCAGTATTCTAATGTGTGGACGTACCACAGTTTGCTCACCTGTTCCCCTACTGAAGGACATGTTGGTTGTTCCAGTTTTAGGCAGTTCTGAATAAATAAGCCATAACCATTTATGTGTAAGCTTTTGTGTGGACATAATTTTCAACTTTTGAAAAGTAGCGGAGAGTATGATTGTTGGATCACATGGTAAAAGTGTGTTCAGCTTTGTACAAAATTGTCAGGTTGTCTTCTAATGCAGGGTGCTCCGCATCCTTGCCAGACACTGGCATTGCCCATGTTTGGGATTTTAGCCAAAGACAGTGTTTTCACTCTTGTTTTATTCTAAATACATTCTAGATTTTATTAAAATTTATTTAAGGTCCATGAGTTATTTAGAATAGAGTCATTAACAATTTCTTAGTGTATAGGGCTTCCTACTTTTAAATAGCTTTTTCCTTAATTGCACTGTGGTAAGAGAATGTGTCTTTCGTGATAGTAGCCATGGAAACTTGATTTCTTATCTAGTAAACGTTTAATCATCATGGGTTTCCACATACTTGAAAAGCTTGCATGATCTTTTTGGGGGCACTGCCTTACCACCTCTAATAAATGATTGAATGGCTGCGTCTTCGCCTTTCCCCATTCTTGAATCAACACTGATACTTTCCCAATACTTTGTATCCGTTGACACCAAGACTCTATCTTCATCCGGCAATTTCTTCCCTAGCTGGTCTTCTGATCCGAGTTTTGGCTCTGAACTCAAGACAAGAAAGCAGAGGACAGAGTTACCCTCAGCACCTTCTAGAACACTACCATTTTGTCTGAGACCCACCACCCTCTGCTGGCATGACCATTCTTTCAAAATGAGATCTTTACCCTCTGCACAGCTCTGCCAGACTGAGCCCCCAAATATTCCAGCATCAGATATGTCCCTGCCACTAACCAAGGCATGATGGCCGTTTACCCAGGACAAAGTCTCCTTTGAGTCTGTCCCAACTGCACTTCAGCCTTTGTTTCCTTAGTCTGAGATAAATATTTATGGCCTGCCAGTAAATGCCATGACTCAAAGTCCAGTCCCCATATTCTCAACACACACTCCTGTGTCTACATTAGAGAGACTAAGAGAAGAACAGCAGGGTTTGCCATCAGCTCATCATAGGCTCTTTCTCAATCCTGCACCTGCGACCACTGGCCTGACCCCCCATCTCTGACCCATCCACCCATGCCTGCCGTCATCTGTTTCCACAGCGTGAGATCAGCCTCAGGACCCACCCATGGTCGTGGTGCTCATGCTGGCTCTCGCGCTCCTCCAGCTGGCGTCAGGTAAGCCTGATAGGTTCAGGTAAGTCCGGACGGGCTCTCTCCATTCTCTTCGTATTGAACAACTGTTTTCATTACTTAGCTACAACCATTTCAGCACGATGACGCGGGAGCATCTTTGTTTTATGGATTCTCCTAGTTTCTGCTAACCCAGGCCTGGCAGTTACCAGTACCGGGCTGTGGGAGACATGGCAGCAGGAAGAGCTCCGGGTTGTGGGAGCTACGATGGGGGAGGGACGCACCCGGAATGCTGAGTTGCGTGTATCAACTGTTTGTCCCACACAGAGTGTGGGGGTTAAGAAAGGAGGTTTCTGCCCTGAGTGCCTGGGTGGCGTGAGATACAGCTTAGCACTTTGAGGAAAAGACAAGAGCCCAGCTGTGGACGTGTGATCAGTGACCGGAGGACAGGGAAGATGTCCAGTCCCTCTGCTGGAATGTGGCCTATCTGAGACTGAGGTCCACTCTTTATTAACATTCAGTACAAAACCTGGTGGTCAGGAGGTTGAGTAACTGAATAAAATGCTAGAGGAAGCTGGACCGGAGCAGGGACCCGGGCAGGCAGTAGCCACAGAGAAGCTCAGACGACCGTGTTCACCTCCTGTGTTTGAAGACTCCATTTACTGCCTGTGAACCCGTGTCTTCCTGCTAAACAGCACTGAGAAAAGAGAAGTAACAGCCGAATCCACGCGTGCTGCTCAGAGAGGGCCTCTCAGGGGAGGTTCAGGACCTCGTGCAGATGACTCAGAGGCAGAAATGCTTCGTTTTCGAACACTCCCATTTCCTCTGCTCCTGAGTTTGTGGTTCATAGCTTTTTAATGTGTCAGTGTGCTTGCCATGACAAGGACCTAGGGTTGCACTTCTGGCAGGGCTGCCCCGAGGACAGCGTGACCCTGGGTACACAGAACTCGTGGCCGAGCTCCAGGGGTGTAGTACACGTTTCCCTGTCGTGCTACAGGGAAGGACAACTAGAGAGGAAGGAGGTGCTGTAGGCAGGACAGGTGTCAGTAGGGAGGGCTGCCCGAGGGAGGGCTGCCCAAGAAATAGACTCAGAGAAAGGCCTCTGCTGGCACAATGGCAGCCCCGCTGACTTAGGCTGAGTTCCCAAACTTTTTGGAACAGAGACCTGTTTCACAGACGACCACTGTTCCGTGGACCCGGTGGGGATTGTGGTTTGAGAGTGCACATTCCCTTGCATGCACAGTTCACAGTAGGGGTCACATTCCTATGAGGACCTGAATCTGGAGTTCAGGCAGTAACAGGGAGCAAGGAGGATCCACTGTGAACACAGATGAAGCTTTGCTCTTGCCACTCACCTCCTGCTGTGTGGCTGTTCTGGGGTTGGGGACCCTGCTCTAAGCAGATCTAGAGAGAAGTCTTGTATATGAGTGGTTTGTTTAGGAAGTGATGCTGGGAATCAAAAGTGGGGAGGGGGTGAAGCTTGACAGTGGAAATCTAAATGAAAATATGCTAACAAGCAGCTCGCAGTGGAGAGGGCAGTGGAACTCAGTCACACTGAGGACTTTCTGGGGAACTTTCTGGAGAATCATGTAGACAGAGGCTCACGCTCCTTTCGTCCGGATCTAGGAAAGGTTGGGCTCATCCCCTGCCTCCAACCCTCCCTGGCTAAAATGTGCTCCAGGGTCGTTAACATGTCAGGGACAGAGTGCAGCGTTCCCTGAGGCCGGCCAGCACGGGAAGGTTCTGGGTTTGCACCTAGAGACCTCCCTGAGTGCACCAGGCCACTTGCCATGATCTGGAGCTGACAGGTCGGAGTGGACTGTGGCGTCAAGACCCTCTCAGGGATGCCCTTTCTCTCTCTGTCTCTCTTAATCATGGAAGAAGTAAGTAACTAAACTTAAAAAAAAAAAACAAAAAACCTGCAAACTCTCCTTACCACATCATAGTGTGTCTTTTAGGTCTGGGCAGAATAAGCAGGTATGAAAATAAGGAGACACAAAAAACATTTAGTCTATAGTCAGATAATACGTGCTCCTGTACTGTGTTCACAAAATGTTTACAAAACACGATCATGTGTTTCAAGAAAACAAATAACCTCCCAAATGGACATTTATGCAATATCCACTTGCCTTGGGTCATTGAAAAAGGAGAGATCTTGACTTTTTCTAGGAAAGAAGATATAAAGGGCTGTTGTGGGTCCTCAGTGAAGGAATGGGCAGGGAGAGAGAAGATTCGCGTTTTTGAGAGAAGATTCGCGTTGGGAATAGCGTCTCGCTCACTTGATCTCTCTGAGATACGGTCTCCTCATCTTGAAAACAGAAATATTAGTCAGACATGTCTCCAGGACTGTCTGAGCACCGAGCAGGTTAACTAAAGTGGATTTGTTCTCTCAAGTGCAAGGAGACACACAGTGACACCCACTTGGTTCATTAGGGAGATTGTGACAATGTTCTGCCCCCTCGCTCAGTTACTGGTTGTGTTCTTTCCACAGGTCAGTGGCACGTGATTGGGCCAGAGAATACTGTCCAAGTCTTGGTGGGAGAGGATGCAGTGTTCCCCTGTGCCCTCTCTCCTGAGACCAATGCAGAGGCCATGGAAGTGCGGTTCTTCAGGGAGCGGTTCTCTGCCGTGGTTCACCTCTACCAGGGTGGGAAGGACCTGGAGCACATGCAGCTGCCAGCCTATCGGGGGAGGAGCGAGTTGGTGAAGGACTTCAAGGATGGGCGTGTGACACTGGTGCTAAAGAAAGTCACCACCGCGGACGCCGGCCTCTATGGCTGCTCGTTCAGCTCCCAGACCTATGAGCAGGAGGCCCTCTGGGAGCTGCAGGTGTCAGGTCAGTGGCTAACTTCAGAGGACTCCTGACTGAGCTGTTCCATAGAACCATCTTGAACTTTAAAAACAACCCCATTAATGAGGGGAGTTTAAGATCTTAGACTGTTACTTAGAAGATGGAATACCACACCACCAATTTGTTACACCTTGGCATGTAGCGCTATCCTCATCATTTCATCAGTTATTTTTTTAGTTGTTTTGTCATCTCTTATTTCTATTTATCTCCCTTTTGTGTTCCTGGTAGAGTATTCCCTTAAGTATTTCCTGAAAAGCTAGTCTAATGTTGATAAATTCTTTTAGTTTTTGTTTATCTAGGAATCGTTTTAGTTTTTCCCATTTGAAGGATAATCTCTCTGGGTATAGTATTCTTGGCTAAAATTGTCTTTATTTCAGGGTTTTAAATATGTATTTCCATTCTTTCCTTGCCTGCATTGTTTCAGTTGAAAGGTCTGATGTTAATCTAATGGGGTGACCACTTCTCAACTCTTGCCATTTTTAGAATACTGTCTAGTCTTTGATGATCACCAATTTGGCTATGATGTGCCTTGGAGGGAATCGTCTTATGTTGATCTGTTTGGTGTTCTTTGTGTTACGTGGATCTGGATGTCTGTATGTTTCTCTAGATTTGGGAAGTTTTCAGATTTTTCATAAAAGAGAGTTCCTATGCCTTTACCCATTTCTTCACCTTTGGGAATGCCCATTTTACAGATATTCAGCCTCTTAACAATGTCTAGAATTTTCTGTGTGTTGTCATTTGTTTTAATGGTTATTTTCCCATTCTTTTTGGTTGCTTGGACTAAATTAGAGCCTTTTCTTTAAAGCTGGTGAGTCTTCCTTCTGCATAGTGTAATTATAGACAATAATTGTCTTTTGCTACTAATACTTTCAAGGGAGGTTTTGATTTCCTGTATTGTATTCTTCATTCTCAGAAATTCTGTTTGATTCTTTTTTAGGGTGTCTATCCCTCTCTCCCTCTTTTTCTTTTAGGGAGTTTTTTTGGTGGTTTTTTTTTTTTTTTCAATAGAGCACATGGACTCACCAGAGAGACAGAGAGAGAAACAAAGAGAGAAACGCACACACACCCAGCATGAGTTTTAAGTCACCAGGTCTGGGACTTGAACCATAGTCGACTATGTGGGATTCAACAATGTAATCAGTATGCCATCTGCTGGTCCCACTTGGCATGATTTTTTTTAGAGAGATTTTCCCTATAGGGTGGATGTGTCTGCTGGAGTGGCAGAGGGAGACAGAGTTAGAAAGTGAGAAATCAGCTCCCTCCTCAAGAGGAATGGCCATGCCACAATCCCTTCTTCATTCTCTTCTTGGGATCTTGGGAATGCAAGCACACACAAACTTCAGTAGACCACATGGGAGTCCAGTGACGTAACCATTACGTCATTTTCTTCTCCCCCCCCCGACATGATTTGTAAACCATTGGGTCCAGGACTCAAATGGTAGGTGGCCATGTGGGAGTCAGCGACATAACTACTACACCATCTGATAGCCCACCAGCATCCAGTGTCTTAACCACAACACCACCTATTGGCCCGATAATTCTTTTTTTAAAAAAATGTAGATGCTTATTGCTCTAAATTTCTCTCTCAGAACTGCTTTTTCTAAATCCCATAAGTTCAGATATGCTGTGTGTCCTCTATGTTTATCTCTACATACTTGTTTGATTCCCTGTGGAGTTTTATTTTTACACATTGGTTAGTTATACAGGAGCATGTTCTACTGTATCCTTCTGTTATTCATTTCTAATTTTATACTGTGGTTATAAGAGATACTCTATGTAATTTCTGGTTAGTTATACAGGAGCATGTTCTACTGTATCCTTCTGTTATTCATTTCTAATTTTATACTGTGGTTAGAAGAGATACTCTATGTAATTTCTTTTTAAAAATAATTATTTATTTGTTATTATTATGGTTATTATTATTTGACCAGAGAGAGAGAGAGAGAAAGAGAAAATGAGAAAGTAAGGAGTCTCAGGTCTAGGACTTGAACCATGGTCAACCATGTGGGAGTCCAGCACCTTAACCACGGTGCCATCTGCCAGCCCCATTCTATGTGATTCCAATTTTAAATCTGTTAAGACTTGTTTTGTGGTCTATACGACCCATCTTGGAAAGGATGTTTATTTCATCACTATTGGGTAGATTTCCTGTATATGTCCTTTAGGTTGTGGTCCAAAGTGCAGTTCAAATCCAATGTTCTCTTACTAGTTTTCTGTTCGGATGATGTATACATTATTGAAAGTGAATTATTGGCATCTCCTACTATCATTGTCTTATTTATTTATTTATTTATGCTATAGATCCTGTGCATGCACCAGAAAGAGACAGAGAGAGAGAGGGGGGAAGTGAACAATCAACCCTGGCAGGGATAGCCACACTGCAATCCCTTCTCCAGTCTCCTCTTGAGATTTTGAGCACACACACATGCCCAGTGTGATTTCAAGCCTCTGGGTCTAGGACTTGAACCATGCAGAGAGCCATGTGAGATCAGCTGCTTCTTTTAGTGATGAATACATGTCCAGAATATTTTCTTTATTGAATATGTTTTATGATTTACTATAGCCATACTAATTTTATCTAATTAAAAATTATTTTGATGTGTTTATTGCTCTTAATGTTTCTTTTAGTTTCTATTTATTTTATTTTATTTTTAATTGACAAATAATGTACATATGTGGGGCACAATAATTACTCTCTGTTTATATTTTTTCAATAATTATTTATTTAATTAGTTTATTATTATTCTTCATTTTGACCAGAGAGAGAGAAAGCAAGCTGCCAGGTCCTGGACCCAAACCACAGTCGGCAATGTGGGAATCCAGCGCCTTAACCACCATGCCACCTGCCAACCTCTGTATTGTATCTCCTATGTGTCTCTTTCATTGTTTTTCATTTTTTTCTTTTTTATTATGCAAGAGAATGCATGCACACACATGAAAGAGAGAAGGAAAGAGAAAGAAAACATTCCCACGAAGGCTCGATCATAACACAATTCCTTTTCCTTCAGTTCTCCACCCATCAGGATCCTGGGCATGCACGCATGCACCCGGCACATAAGCCTCTGAGACTGAGACTCAAAACCTGATCAGCTCTGTGGCATCTGACTTCATCGGCACAGCGCTTAGCCATGTGCTACGGGGCCTGCTGTATGTCTCACATGTGCATAGCCATCTTAGAGTTATAACTCTACTGTAAACTATTGACAACTAAACGTTATTGCATACCAAAAAATCAACAGTTTTTACTCCTCACCTGTCATGTTTTTGATGTCATAGTTGACATATTTTTATACTGTGTATTCATTAATAAGTTAATACAGCTACATTTATATTCAGTACTTTTGTCTTTTAGTCAGATTCAAAAAATAATTGCCCAGACCAATGTCTTAGAATATTTCTCTTATTAAAAAACAAAAACAAAACTAAAAGGGAACCAGCAGTTAGCATAATGGCTATGTCGCTGGACTCCCACATAGTTGACCGCTGTTCAAGTCCCAGACCTGGTGGCTTAAACTCACACCGGGTGCGTGTGCATGAGAGGCCAAGATCCCAAGAGGAGAATGGAGGAGAAGGGATTGTGGCGTGGCCATCCCCCGGGGGGTGATTTCTCACTTTCTGTCTCTCTGTCTCTGTCTCTCTGGCAAGCACATGTGCCCTATAGCAAAAACCTCTCCAAAAAAATAATTAATTAAAATAATACTTTTCTTCCAATATATGAACATGTATATATTTCTATTTATTTGTCTTCTTCATTTTATATTACCAATGTTTTATACTTTTTATTATACAGATCTTTCACCTCTTTAGTTAAATTTATTACTAAATTTTTTTTGGTGGCTATAGTGAACAGGATTATTTTCTTGATTTCTTTTTTGTACAGTTCTTTATTAATGTCTAGGAATCTGACAATTTTTGTATGTTTATTTTGTATCCTGAAGCTTTATTGAGTTTATTTACTAATTCTAACAGTTTTTGAAGGAATCTTCAGAGTTTTCTTTTTTTTTTTTTTTTTTTTTTTTTGAGAGATTTTCACTGTAGGGCGCGTGCGCTCGCCAGACAGACAGAGAGAGACATAGAGACAGAAAGCGAGAAAGCACCCCTCAGGGGGGATGGTCACGCCGCAATCCCTTCTCCTCCATTCTCCTCTCGGGATCTTGGGCACGCACGCACACGCGCCCGGCGTGAGTTTTAAGCCACTGGGTCCGGGACACGAACCGCGGTTGACTATGTGGGAGTCCAGCGACATAGCCATTACGCTAACTGCTGGTTCCCCAGAGTTTTCTTTACAAAAGATTGTTTTGTCTGCAAGCAAAAACAGTTTGACTTCTTCCTTTCTGATGTGAATCCTTTTTATTTGTTTTTCTTGATTAATTGCTCTTTTAAGGTGTTCCAGTACTAGGCTGAGATATATATTTAGGACTCCTAAAGTTGGGATATATATGGGGCCGGCAGGTGGTGTGGTGGTTAAGGGCAGTGGACTCCCACATGGCTGACTGCAGTTCAAGTCTGGACCTGGCAGGTTGCTTTCTGGGCCTGGCGACTTGCTTTCTCTCTCTCTCCCTCATTCCCTCTCTGGTCAAATTGAAATAAACAAATGAATAAATAAATAAATAAAGTTAAATAAAATAATTGTTTTTAAAAAAAGAAATATAAAGAAAAATTACGTACCATGCCTTCCAAAGCTGATTAGATAAGAGGACAAAATTAGTAAGAATATAGAATATTTGAATTACAAATTAATAATACTGATCTAGTAGACATTTTTACTGGTTGTTTCCCTGTGTTTTTTTGTATTGAGTTGTCAGAAAAGTCATGATGTATTTTTGCAGCAGATGGTGCTAGTTCATTTTTGAAAGTACTAGAATCATTCGCAACTATGTTACTGTCATATCGTTTGACAACTGACAGGTCTAGCTTCACCCTTTAAAAAAAATGAGTCATTGGGACCAGCAGTTAGCGTAATGGCTGTGTCGCTGGACTCCCATGTAGTCAACCACGGTTTGAGCCTTGGACCCGGTGACTTAAACTCACGCCTGGCACGTGTGCGTGCATGCCCAAGATCCCAAGAGGAGAATGGAGGAGAAGGGATTGTGGTGTGGCCATCCCCCGTGGGGGGGTGATTTCTCACTTTCTGTCTCTCTGTCTCTCTGTCTGTCGAGCGCCCGCACCCTACAGCAAAAACCTCTCCAAAATAAATAAATAAATAAATATAAATAAAAATAAATAATTAAATGAGTCATTCAGTTGAGTTTTGAAGATTTTGCAAGTTGAAGATGGAAGACTAAACCGTGCACTTTCATATTTTATTGTTTTACTTCTGTAAAGGGAAGAACTTGAGTCAAACTTGTGAAAAGTTATGTAGTTTACGGTGACAATGCTCTCCAGGAACATCAGTGCCAACCGTGGGTCATGAAATTCTATGCGGTGACTGATCTCAGTGACTCTACTTGCTCAGGGGGCCCCACCAAGGTTGATGATGACAAAATAAAGACATTGATAGAGTTAAACCCACATATACACAACACGAGAGATTGCAGGAAGGTTGAAGGCCCACCATTCAAAGGCTCACGACTACTTGAAGGAGCTGGGAGTCGTAAGCAAGCTCGTTGTTTGGGCTCCTCACGAACTCAGAGAGGGTCATGTAGACGTATAAATGTCTACCATTTGCTCATTAAATGTGAGGGAGGTGATCTTTATTTTTTTTTTTTTTCGGAGAGGTTTTGCTATAGGGCACATGCGCTTGCCAGAAAGACAGAGAGAGACAGAGACAGAAAGCAAGAAATTACCCCCAGGGGGGATGGCCACACCGCAATCCCTTCTCCATTCTCCTCTCGGGATCTTGGGCACACACGCACACACGCCCGGCGTGAATTTAAGCCATTGGGACCAGGACTCCAAACATGGCTGACTACATGGGAGTCCAGCAATGTAGCCATTATGCCATCTGCTGGTCCCAATTGATCCTTTTATGAAGCAACTGATAACTGGTGATGAGAAGTGGATTGTTTATGACAATGTGGTGTGCAAATGGTCTTGGTTCCAGTTTAATGATTCACAGATGGCGTAATGGTTATGTTGTTGGACTCCCATGTAGTCAACTGCAGTTCAAGTCCCAGACTCAATGGCTTGAAACTTAGACTAGACACATGTGCATCAGTGCCCAGCCCAAAATCCTGAGAGGAGAATGGAGGAGAAGAGATTGTGCCATGGCCATCACCCTGTGGGGTGATTTCTTGCTTTCTGTCTCTCTGTCTCTCCAGAGAGTGCACGCACTGCATAGCAAAAATCTCTCTCCTTGTGGTTAACATTCAGTTCAGATGAGGCTGTAAATCAGCACCTTGTTCAGTTTTTCACCAATCAAGAGTTCCTTCTACGAATGAGAAATTAGGAGGCTCACTGAGAGATGATAAAAGGTTATTGAACAAAATAGATGATCTATCATTGATTGACATTTGTTCTTTATATAAATAAATGGCATTTGAGAAATATAGAACAAATATGTCATGACTTTTCTGACAACCTAATTTTAAAGTTCACTGAGCTTTAAAACAATCATTTAAATCTTCAATTTGGGGGACCAATTTCTAGACGTTATTGTATTCTTTGGTGGTGTCATGTTTTTCTGATTCTTACTCATCCCCGAACCTTGCGAAGGTGCTGACCATCTGCAGCAGCAGCCACCTCTTCCAGACTGCACCAGGTCTAGAGGTACAAGGCCCCAAGTGCGTGGGGGTGCAGCTCTAGTTCTGGGGCAGGGCTGTTGTTTTCTCTTGGCTCAGGCAGCTGCTGTCCGCAGCAGCAAGTGTGTGGTCCTCAATAGCAAGAGTTGTGGGCCACAGTCGCTGTGAATGTGTGGAGTCTTGGGCAGGGCATCTATGTCCAACAAGTGGCCAGGGCAAACAGCCATGGGGGGCATAGTTGGTGGTGGGCTCGTGCTCAGCTGTGAGGGCAAACTGTGGGCACACGTATGGCAGCAGGTTCCTAGTACAGACGCACGTGTGTTAGAGGTGAGGACTGACTGCAGGCTCCTGTGTGGTAATAGAGGTTGGCAACTCGCATGTGCACACTTGGAGATGTCATCAATGTGACAGTGACGCGGTCAGGCCAGCTCGGTGTGATGTGAGCCAAATTTAATTGGAGAAGAGGGGTCCACCCTGCCTCTGCAGAGTGACCACATGGTGTATCTCTTGTCCACCCCTTTATTCCTAGCCTGGATATGCCATAGTATTTGCTGTGGATTCTTACGGATTCTTCTCAATGTGTCTGCCAAGCTGTGCCTTAACTTTTAAGGTAATCATTGAAACATTAAAGCTTATGCTTGCCATTTTATTTGGTTTTTGCTTTTTCTCTCTGTTTCTTTGTCTGTTTCTCTTTCCTGGATCTCCTGTGAGATACTAGAACATTTTCAGAGTTCCTTATTTACTTATTTGGAGTGTTTTTAGTATATAATTGTGTCCAGTTTTCTTAGCAGCTGCTTGGGCCTTTCAGTTACACAGTAATGTATCACAGCTTACTGGCCTTGACGTCTTAAACGTCCACGTAAGCCCTTTCCACTCTCTACTCTCGAATAACATTTTCTTGATAATTGTAATGTGCATGCATTGTAACTATCACATCAGATGGGGTTATAATTTTTGTTTTAATCCTCAAGTATGATTTAAAAACTTCGTGGGGACTTTCCATTGTATTTACCTTTATTTTTGCTGTTTCCATGATTTCTTATTTCCTATGACCCTTATCACTTCCTTTCTTTTCGAGAAAAATCTTTAAAAATTATTCTTAAAGGTTAGGTTGGGAGCATCAGATTCTCTTAGTTTTCCTTCAGTTGAGAATATTCTGATTTGCTAAATAAAAACTGCAATTGACTTTATTTTTCTTTTAATACTTGAAAAACATTGTGCTATTTTTTTCCTGTCCTTCAAGGTTTCTGATGAGAAATCCGGTGTCATTCAAATTTATGTTTCTTTACATGTAATGCATGGTTTCTTTCTGGTTGCTTTCAAGATTTATTTAGCTTTTAACGATTGAATTGTAATATTTCCAAGTGAGAGTTTAGTTGGGTCTTTCGCATTCAGTGATTACTCAGTTTCTTGAATGTGTAGTTCTATGCTTTTACTGAATTTAAGAATTCCTCAGCTCCACTGTTTCATCCTCCCCTTCTGAAACTGATGATATGAATGTTGGGTCATTTTGTTTTTCTCCGATAGGTCCTTGAGGCTGTATTCTAGATTTTTGCCATAGGACGCATGCTGTCCCCAAGACGGTGAGAGGGAAAGTGAGAAATCACCCCCTGGCGGATGGCTACGCCACAATCTTTTTACTCCATTCTCCTCTCAGGATTTTGGGCATGCATGTACACCCTCCAACTTGATATTTAAGCCACCAAATCTGGGACTCAGACTGCAGTCAGCCATGTGAGAGTCCAGTGCCTTAACCACCACACCACCTGCTAACCCTTGAGGGTATATTTTTAAAATGTGTTTTGTCCTTGTTCAGTTTCAGTGAATTCTATTGTTCCATACTTAGGTTCACCTATTTTATCCTGTCATCTCCACTTATTGACATCATTCAAAACTTTTTATTACAGTTCTCACATTTTAAGCTATGTGATACTCAAATGTTTTTATATAACTTCTTTTTTTTTTTTTTTCTTTTTCTTTTTTTTTTTCTTTGGAGAGGTTTTCACTGTAGGGCGCGTGTGCTCGCCAGACAGAGAGAGACATAGAGACAGAAAGCGAGAAATCACCCCTCAGGGGGGATGGTCACGCCGCAATCCCTTCTCCTCCATTCTCCTCTCGGGATCTTGGGCACGCACGCACACGCGCCCGGCGTGAGTTTTAAGTCACCGGGTCTGGGATGCGAATCGCGGTCGACTACGTGGGAGTCCAGTGACATAGCCATTACGCTAACTGCTGGTTCCCTATAACTTCTTTTTGTAAGATTTTCTGTATATTCATTTGTTTTAAGAAAAATGCATTTATTAAAGCATTTTTGTGATAGCTATTTAAAAACTTTTTGTCAGACAATTCCAACATTGATTCATCTTGGTTTTGGCATCAGTTAATTGTATTCAACCAAGAGATAGATATTTTCTTGGTTCTTAATGTGATGAGTAATTTTTATTGAAATATGGAAATTTTATGGGGTCGGCAGGTGGCTTGGTGGTTAAGGTGCGTCCCAGACCTAGCGGCTTGTTTTCTCACTTTCCCTTTCTCTCTGTCTCTGGTCAAATTTAAAAGTAATAATAAATAAAATAAAATAGATAATTTTTTTAATGAAAAAGAAATATGGGTATTTTAGCTATTAGGAGACTCTTTAAACCCTTTTAAACCTATTTAAACCTTTTATTTAATCAGGTAGATCCTCTGTTTAGGTTTAGCACTTGGGTCCAAATCTACTTTTACCAGTTTTGATTACAAAGACAATTTTAAAATTTATTTTAAAATAATTATTTTATGTATTGAATTTTATTAATCATCATCATTTGTTTTTTAATTTGACCAGAGAGAGACAGAGAGAAGGAAAGTGAAAAGGCAAGCTGCCAGGTCTGGAGCTCAGACAATGACCAACCACGTGGGAGTCCAGAACCTCAACCACCATGCCACCTGCTGGCCAAGACCGGTTAATCCTCCAGTCATCGCTGGGGCACTTTGGTCCACTTAATTTACTTGCTAATCCTGGAGCCCTTCTGACTACTTCTAGTGCTGCCTGTGGGGATACTCCTCCGGTCAGATGCCCAAGTGTCTCCCAGTGACTGAGGAGAGACTACGGCCCACAGGAACAGACAGTGCTTGCCCTGCTCCTTGTCAGTGGAACTCCTGCTCAGTCCTTTTCCTGGCCCACTGTGTCCACCTGGAGCTGCCAGTAACCTGGAGAAGGAGTGAGACTGCCCGGACCAACTCCATCTCAGTTCGAGGTAGATGTAGGTGCTCGGCTGCTGTGCTGCTCCTCGGCCCTCGGTCCCTCCTCACGCCACCTTTGTCCCCTCACGGCTGCCTTTTGTTATTTCTAGGGTTTATGTTTTTACTTGGATAGGTGAGCAGAGGAAGATGAGTCTACACTGTCTTATTTGGAGTTCCTTCCTCAGAACTTATACCGTTCATGGGACCAGCAGGTGGCAAGGTGGTTAAGGTGCTGGACACTCCCACATGGGTGTCTACGGTTTGAGTCCTAGACCTGGTGACTTGCTTTCTCTCTCACTCCCCCCTCTCTCTCTCTCTCTCTCTGTGTGTGTGTGTGTGTGTGTGTGTGTGTGTGTATCTGGTCAAATTAAAAAATAAAAGGAATGAATGAATAAAAGTAAATAAATATTTTTTTTTTTAAAAAGAACTTACTCATTTATTCACTATACAGACATTATAAATCTCCATATGCTGGCTGAGATCTGGGGGATAGCATAGAATAGCACATGGAGGGTAATCTCTACCTGGAGTGGGGAGACAGTTAATAACAAATGACCATCAAGTAGACGCTACCTCTAAGGAATGTTTACCTTGGTCTCCAAGTTGTAAGCTGAAGTTAGGCTATAACTTCCTGGGACTCCAGCTAGTTCTATTTAACCAAACTCCCAAATCACTCTCTTCTCTCATAGCTTTTCTCTTCTCCTGCCATTCTCTTCTCTTACTTGAGTTTCATCAGTGGTCATCTGGACACTCTTAGCCCCCACTCCCCGCTGCTGCATGGAAGCTTTTTAAGATAAAGATCAAGTCACCTCTCCCACTGGCTGGAAACCAGCCAACAGCCCCACAGCTCTGAAGGCACATCCCCAGTCCCCAGCCAGTGCACCCACTCCATGGTCTGTTCCTTTTCTCCTTGTACTTTACAGTCCAGAAACACCGACTGTGACTAGGTCCTTGAAAGCACTGTGGCATGTCTGGTTTCCACATTATGGTATCTACTCGTCCCACTGTCTGGAATGCACCCCCTGTTCCTCTGACACAGCCACATACGAATGTCACGTCAGGAAGCTGTGACTTCCCCGACACTCAGTCTAGCAATCAAATGCATTCCTTTACGGCTGTCTTTTCTGCTTAGTCATCGGGTTTTTATAAGAAGCTCTGTCATACTTGTTTCATCATATCTAATGACTGGGAACTTCAAAAAGTTCACGAAAGAATGGAATTAAAGTATGAGTTTATGGGAACCAGCAGTTGGCGTAATGGCTATGTCGCTGGACTCCCACGTAGTCGACTGCGGTTTGTGTCCCGGACCCGGTGGCTTAAAACTCACGCCGGGCGTGTGTGCGTGCGTGCCCAAGATCCCGAGAGGAGAATGGAGGAGAAGGGATTGCGGCGTGACCATCCCCCCTGAGGGGTGATTTCTCGCTTTCTGTCTCTATGTCTCTGTCTGTCTGGCGAGTGCACGTGCCCTACAGTGAAAATCTCTCCAAAAAAAAGGAACGTAGGAGTTTATTTGGGTGCAATTAAAAAAAATCTCCCATAAACTTTTTGAAGATCAATAGTCTAGCAGTTGCTAAATGCACGTTGAAAAGCTTTGTGCAGTAGCAGTATTGTAGCCAATGAGATTTATCCAGGGAACAATTACTATGAATTGAATAAATGGAGACTGTGAAAACTTAGAAAAGTATAGTAAGTTTGGGTGTGTGAGACAAAGAATAAGAGAGGGATGAGACTGTTATGTTAGTGGGTTTGATGAACCTGGCCGAGGACAACAGTGACCTTGGGTAGAATCCTTGTTTTCATCCCTGCTCTGTTTTCTCCCCCAGAGATGGGCTCAACGCCTCTCATTTCTCTCATGGGGTTTGTCGACGGGGGCATCCAGCTGCTCTGCCAGTCCTCGGGTTGGTTATCTCAGCCCATAGTGCGGTGGGAAAATTCACAAGGACACGACTTACCCGCACACTCCAAGATGAACGAAGACATGCACGGGCTGGTTGATGTGGAGACGTCCGTTATCATCCAGGAAGGCTCCGGGAGCGTGTCCTGTTCCATCCAGCTCACCCAGCAGAGCCCGGCCGTCAGGTCCAGAGTGCTGGTAGGAGGTGAGAAGGGAGGAGGAGCGTGAGGGACGGTGAATTCTTGTGTGACACTTCAGAAGAAAGGAGCCCCTGTGTTAGAACTGTTTAGTATTTTAATGATTAGTTTTGAAAGTTAAAGTCAAATGAGGTATAAAAAGGAAAATCATAAACATTTGATTAACTGGAAACAGACTTTATTACAATTTCCAGGAGCAGAAGTAAGTGTTTCTTTCACCTCCAAACAATATATAGAAAACTTAATAAAACTAACTTTAGGGTCAAGAAAAAAATAAATTGTTGGGGACCAGCAGTTAGTATAATGGCTATATCGCTGGACTCCCATGTAGTCAACTGCGGTTCAAGTCCTGGACCCGGCGGCTTAAACTCATGCCGGGCGCGTGTGCGTGGGTGCCCAAGATCCCGAGAGGAGAATGGAGGAGAAGGGATTGCGGCGTGGCCATTCCCTCTGGGGGGGTGATTTCTCGCTTTCTCTTTGTCTTTCTCTGTCTTTCTGGCAAGCACGTGCACCCTGTAACAAAGACCTCTCCACCCCCCCAAAATGTAGACAGTAGCAGAATAATTAACTAAAATATGCCAATGATTGTAATCAATGTAAAAAATTTAATTTGCCAGTTAAAAGACAAAAAATGTCAGACTGGATTAAAATAAACCAACCATTGCATTTCTGAGAGAAAAATATGAAATATATGAGTTACTTATTAACATTTAAAAAGTGAGAAAAATACCAGACCCATGTGTTTTCAACGTTTATTAATTTATTTAGTCTGAGAGAGTCACAGCCAGTCTGGGTCTCAGGCACACACGTGTACCCAAATGCTCAGAACCTCGGACCTTTCCCATGTGTGTCTGCTTGTGTTACCACCGTACTATCCCCTGGCCCTGGTACCAGACAAATGTCAACCAAAGGGGTACCATAACAGATATATTGGTGTCAAGAAAAGAAATATTATTTTAAGAAAAAACATACTAGTTATCCCATAAATATAAAAAGCTCATTTACCAGAGAAACATAAAAATCTTTACTATATATGCACCTTATAATATAGCTTTGACACATAGAAACAAATATCCACAGAAATGTAAGGAAAAATCATCATACTGTGTGTTTTAAAGTGATTCAATAAGATTAAAATTAGTAAGGGTATAGAATATTTGAATTACACATGAACAAACCTGAATTGGTAGTCATTTTTCAAAGGCCACATTTCCAGAAATTTACAAACTTTCACCAAGCACAGGTATATGAAACAGTTTTCAAAAAAATTTTAGGACATGATATCATTGCAACAATGCTGTCTAATGGCAATATGAATTAAAACAGAGCCACATTGAGCTTACTCTGGAATGAAAAGTTCAGTTCATATTGGAATATATATAAGTGCAATAGTGACTAGAAGAATTAAAGGTGAAAAAGTTAAATTTCTTGACAGATGCAAATAAGATAAAAAAAATGGCAACATTCATTCATTATTTAAAACTCTTTTGGACTGACCCCATAACTTAGTGGTTAAGAGAGCCTGATCCCAAGCCAGCAGGTAGGTGGTTAAGGCACTGGACTCCCACTTAGCTGACTATGATTTGAGTCCCAGACCTGGTGGCTTGAAAATCACACCAGGAGTATATTAGTGCATTCCCAAAATAATATGGCCATCCCGTGGGGGGAGATTTCTCACTTTCCTTCTCACTGCCTCTGTCTCTCTGGTGAGTGTGCTTACCCTATAAAAACCTGAAAAAAAAAAGAGGAGAGAGAGAGAGAGCACACCACATCCCACATGGTTAATCACTTGGTTTGAGTCTTGGACCTGGAAGCTTAAGAAGCATGCTGGGTGTGTGACCATGTGTGTTAAACAATCTCAACAGGGTGGAAAAATGGGAAGGAATTGTTGTATGACCACATCTCATTAGGGGAGTGCTTTCTTCCTTCTCTCTCTCTCTGTTTCCCTAGCTCTCTCTGACAAGCACATGCATACTCTGGCAAATAAAAACAAAAAGATGGGACCAGTAGATGACATAATGGTTATGTCGCTGGACTCCCATGCTGTCAACCAGGGTTCTAGTCCTGGACCCAGCAGCTTAGAACTCACATGAGGCATGTGTATGTGCCCAAAATCTCAAGAAGAGAGTGGAGAAAAAGGAAGTGTGCCGCGGCCATCCCCTTGGGGCTGATTTCTCGCTTTGTATCTCTCTGTCTCTGTCTTTGTGGTGAGTGCACACACCCTATAGCAAAAATCTCTCAAATAAATAAAAATAAGTAAATAAATAGAAATAAAACTTCCGAATCTGGAAATAGAAGAAAATTTGTGAATCTAGAAATAGAAAGGACTCTCTTTGAAAGCAATAAGAAAGTATCTCAAAATACAGCAAACATCACACAAAGCAGTATGTTAAGTAAAATTTAAAATACTTGCAAAAAATATTATACATATTGATTTATCATGTCAAATCAGGAACTTAATGAAGATGATAGCATTAAGCATTTTTCCAGCAATGTATTGGCGTACTAATCATTGTAATTAAGGAAGACTATGACAAAGGAGTTATAACTTTTAGAAAAGAAAAAAACAGATTTGCCATTGTTCACTGGTTATATGACGATATAAACTGAAAATTAACAATTTTATACTGTTAAGTTTTTTCAGTCCACAAAAGAATTCATCATGTCCATGTGATATAAGACTAATAAACAAAATTGCATTTCTATACACGAGCAATGAAAAAGCAAACATACCATATATGATAGCAAATAAAATGTTAAATAGTTCAGTAAAATATGTTCAAGTGCTTATTGAGGGCCAGCAAATGGTATAGAAGCTACAACCCTGGATTCCATATGGCCAACCATGGCTCAAGTCCTGAACTCTGTGGATTGAAAATCACTTTGGGCGTGTGTGTGTGTCCGTGTGTGTGTATGTGTGTGTGTGCTCAATATCCCAAAATGAGAATATACAGGAAGGGATTACGGCATGGCCATCCCTCCTGGGGGTGATTTCTTACTCTCTCTCTTACTGTCTCTGTTCCTCTCTCTCTCTCTCTCTCTTTGGTGAGTGCACATGCCATAAAGTAAAAACCTTAGGAAAAAATGCTTATTGAAAAAAATTATAAAACTTTAATAAAGGAGTGATTTCAGGGAAAAAAGAGAAATGAAGATTTTCTACTGATAATTCAGCCTCCAGCCCCCAAAGTTCAAGTGGTAGGGAGCCCCTCTAGCCTTCTCTCTGTCTCTGTCTCTCTCTGCCTCTCTCTCTGTTTTCTCATTTTTTTGGTAATTTTTCCTTTTAAAAATTTTTTAAGGTTAAGTATTCTCTTGGCTTTCAGTTCCTCCTTTATCTTGCTAATAATCCCCTTTCCCCCTTCCCTCTAGGAGAGGCAATGGGTAGGCCCTCAGAAGGAGACTCCATCATTGCTCCTGAGAACTAGTGATTTTTAGTTTTTGCTTTTTTAAAAAAAAATAAAAGCTAAATTGTTTTGGTTGTTTTTTCTTTTTCTCCTTCTTTTTCTCTCTCTTTCTTTTTTTTTTCTATTTCTTCTCTGTTTCCTTCTCTTTTCCTTTTATCTCATCAGTCTGCTCCTCAACCTCCATTCTCTGTATTTCTAGATGGATCTAAGGGAACCATAGCCGAACATCCAAATACTACTAGGGTTAACATAGTCCTCAATACCCACTGAATCTGCTGCATGAAGGGATAAAATCATATGGCAAAGAGATTCCAGATCACCTCCTTCTGCACGCTCCTGAATGCTCAGATTGAACTCTAAGAATTGGGAAGAAACACACTGTCCATCAGAGGACTAGAAATCACTGCAGGGCCACAAGAAATATGGGAAAGCAAGAAAATATCTCTCCTCCCAGGGAAAAGAATAACTCCTCTTCATCCACAGACAGTTCAATGGAAATCATGGAAATGTCTGATAAAGAATTTAGAATATTAATAATGGCGAAGCTAACAGAGATGGAAGAGAAGAGAGACAATAAACTGCAGAAGAGAAAGGAGAAAGGAGCTGATGGGTTCCGGGAGGTGAGGAAATTCTTGCAAGAGCTAAAAGAGGAAAGACACACTATAAAAAAGAATCAAACGGACCTGTCAGAGATAAAGGCTATAACACAGGAAGTCAAAATCTCCCTTGAAAGTGTTAAAAGCAGACTAGATCACACAGAAAAATCGAATCTCAGATATAGAAGAGAAAATCACTGGCCTAGAAAAACCACCACAAAGACTGAAAAAATTGCCCCCCAAAAATGAGCATAATATGCAAGAAATACTGGGACCAGCAGTTAGCATAATGGCTATGTCGCTGGACTCCCACGTAGTCGACCGCAGTTCGTATCCCAGACAGGGTGGCTTAAAACATGCCGGGCGTGTGGGCGTGCGTGCCCAAGATCCCGAGAGGAGAATGGAGGAGAAGGGATTGCGGTGTGACCATCCCCCTGGGGGGTGATTTCTCGCTTTCTGTCTCTCTGTCTCTCTGTCTGTCTGGCAAGCGTACACACCCTATGGCAAAAACCTCTCAAAAAAGAAAAATTCTGGATACTATCAAACATCCTAATATCTGGATAATTGGTATCCCAGAAGGTGAAGAGACTCATAAGGGCATTCATTGATCATCTATTCCATGAAATTTTGCAAGAAAACGTTCCAAACCTAGAGAGGCACTCAAAGATCCAGTCCCAAGAAATACAAAGGACCCTAAATAGAATCAACTCAAGAAGATCTTCTCCAAGATACATTATAGTCAAACTGATCAAAACCACAGAAAAAGACAAGATACTAAGATTGGCAAGAGAAAAACAGCAGGTTACCTGCAAAGGGTATCCCATCAGACTAACAGCAGACCTCTCCTCAGAAACAATGAGAGTGAGGAAAGAATGGGAAAATATATTCAAGGGAATATTAAGGGAAAAGCAATTTCAATCAAGAATACTGTACTCAGAAATATTATCCTCTACATGGGAAGAAAAGACAAGGACATTCTCAGATAAACAAAACCTGAAAGAATTTACCAGCACCAGACCAGATCTCCAAGAAGTTCTCAAGGGAGTGCTATACCAGGAAAACTAAATACAGACACACAGAAACAAGAGTTCAAAAACTAAGAAATGGCCAACTTAATCATAGGGACAAGTCTGGAGTTGAATATTTTATCCCAGAATTTAACTGGGAAGATCAAACCACAACAGAAGATAAAGTACATGAAACTGAACTGGTGAAATAGCATTCTGTGACTTTTGGCTAAACCATTGCTGATTTTCTTCTAGGCTTTGTTTTCCGGTTTTAAGGACTTTTGTCCTGTCTTCAGCTGTCAATAGGCTGATGTACCTACTATTGAACAGAATCCTAACCTGTTTCCTGTCTTTAAGTTTTAAGCAAAGTTCCTTAGCATTTCTTTGATTTATTAAAGTTAAAACTGCTTTTCTTGATTATACCAGCTAAACTTGCTATTGAAAGTAGTTAGAGGGACCAGCAGTTGGCGTAATGGCTATGTCGCTGAACTCCCATGTAGTCAACCGCGGTTCGAGTCCCGGACCCAGTGGCTTAAACTCACACCGGGCATGTGTGCGTGCCCAAGATCCCGAGAGGAGAATGGAGGAGAAGGGATTGCGGCGTGACCATCCCCCCTGGGGGGTGAATTCTCGCTTTCTATCTCTCTGCCTCTCTCTGTCTTTCTGTGTGTATGTGTATATATATATATATATATATATATATATATATAAACTAAAAATGGAAAATTATTGACCATAACATGCATGATTAAGCCACTACGCAGTGTGTTCCAGATGGGAAATCACATTTTGTATGCTGTGACGATGCTGCTCAGGGAATGAATGTAAATTAATTAATTAAGAAAAAAATGTTTCAGAAAAAAGCTCATGGAAATATGTGTAATAGGAAAACTATGTATGAATTTCAAAAAAATTTTTACCAAAATAAATTCATACTTTAAGTGTAAAAAAATCAAATAAAATAGGGACCAGCAAACGGCTATATTGCCGAACTCCCATGTAGTCAACTATGGTTCGAGTCCCGGACCTGGTGGCTTAAACTCACGCCGGGCACGTGTGCATGCATGCCCAAGATCCCGAGAGGAGAATGGAGGAGAAGGGATTGCGGTGTGACCATCCCCCCTGGGGGGTGATTTCTCGCTTTCTGTCTCTCTGTTTCTCTCTGTCTTTCTGGTGAGTGCACGCAAAAACCTCTCTAAAAGTAAATAAATAATAAATAAATAAATAAATAATACTAACAAATGGAATTAAATAAATATATAATTGTTTTAAAAAACATTTACAATGTTAATACCCTTTAAAAAAGAAATTCATCATATGCATTTGAGAGATTTTTTTAATAGTTTTTTTGAGAATTACTACTTTTATTTGCTTTTGGTAATAAAATTATGCTGATGTAAAATAAATTAGATAATTTTTCTTAAAAAAAAACTTTAATAAAGGACACCAAAGTAAACTGAAATGAAAGGAGCTATAACTCATCCTTATAAGAAGATGCATGTTTTAGAGATAGCAGCTCTCCCAGAATGGATCTACATGTTTAATACAATTTCATGAAAACACTCATTAGAATATTTTTAAAACCTGACAAATTAATTCCAGAAATTTATGTGTCACAGCAAATGCCAAAAACGAAAGGTGAGTTAAATGTAACAAAACGAAGCTGAGCAAGAAAAAGTCTCCAGATCTGGGCAGCAGTTTGGATTGAAGGTGGTTCCGCAGCCCCCAGGTGAGGAGCTGCGTTTATAACCAGAAGCCAGGAAGTGACACACGGAGATGAAGTGCGCCCCCGTCTGGACACGACTTGGCATCCTGGCATTGCTTGCTGTGATGACGGGTCAGCTGCGTGGTTAGCAGGGCTGATCTCAGCTCCGGCGCAGGCTGCCCGCGGACTTCTAGGCTGCACTCAAGCGTATGCGGAGACTGCTTGGCGCCGAACTTTGCCGTCCAAGTGCGGAGTAGTTTAGGGCAATTCAACTCAATTCAACACCCAGATGTACCCTGTGGTGGCCATAGGTGAGCCGGTCAGTGGGGCACAAGAGAGACAAATGGGCCAACAGCCAGAACCCAGGACTAGGACAAGGTCCGCGCCTGAACAGAGAGCTGATGCAGACAGGGGACAGCGGGGGTAACTGTGTCAAGTCCTTAAATAAACGAGGCCGTCTCAGGTGCTGTCTGTCTAGAAGAAAATGAAGCAGAGCCTCGACCTCATTTTATATGCAAAAAGAAAGTCAGTTTTAAAGTTACAGGAGAAATTACTGAAAACATATCCTTTTCATCCTGGGTCATGAGAGGATTCCTTAAGTGAGAGTCGAATTGCCTTTACTGTGTTTGTGTTTGATAAACATTAAGGGGTCTCTGTTTTTCAGAGACACTTTTCCAGCCCTCAACCTGGCGTCTGGCTTCTATTTTGTTGATATTACTCTGCTCTGGTGCATGTGCTGGCCTCATTGGGATGAAGCTTTCATTCTCAAAATCCCAAGGTAGGTGAGACAGGAGCGTGGGCTCACGGCTGACTCCCGGTCCGGTGGGCCCTGGATCAAGGTGTTACCGAACTCACATCAGGTTCACTCGCCCAAGCGCTATAAAACCAAGCCATAGGCACATGGTGTGATGAAGGAAAGTACAGCTTTATTGCTAAGCGCAAAGCAAGGAGAGTGGGCAGCTCATGCTGAAAAGACCCGGTCTCCCCCAGATGTTCCCCACATGCGTTTTTAAGGGCAAAATTAGGGGCAGAGGTCCCAGGCATGTGATCAGTTCGGTGATTGGTTTAAGAGGGCGTGATCAGCTTGTGGGCATTCTTGATTGGTGAGGCCTCAGATCATCAAATTCCTCTTCAGGTGTCTGGAACCATTCAGCCTGGAGTCTCTGAGCCCACTACCAGCAGTTTCCAGTCTACAAAACATCTTACACATTGAAATGAAAACCTTTCCTTTAAGTGAGAGTTTTAGAGGTCAAATGGCCCTCAGTCCTGGTCCATGTTGGTCATTATCATAACCAAAGTCTGAAGACTTACTCCTTACTCCGGGTCATTACAATGTAAATGGACTTTATATTTCAGGAACCCTAAAAAATACATTAGGGGGTTCTTGCTCTGTTTCAAAGGCTTCTCCCACTTCCTGGGACAGTTTTCACAGCTCTTGGCTCCAGGACCCCTCGCCCCTGGCCACAAAGATCGTGGTGTTCATTTTCCTCCCGTGCTGGTCTGACATGATTCCCTCAGCAAATGCCAGCGCTCCCACCCTTGTCCACACCAAGGAAGGCCCAGACTTCGGAGAGGAACGATTTTCAGAACCTGTAAGGTGGATATAAATTTCCAAGAATTACACCAAGAGGTTTATTTGGTAAATTTTTATGTTTTACTGTAGTTGAAGAGGCTTTTTACAGAGGAGCTGGAGACGAGTTAAGGCTCAGTGCATGGACGCAGTGGTGTAGACACGGAGGTCAGAGTCTGGTCCCAGGTGGCCAGTACACAGAGTGCCTGGCTGGCCAGGACGGCCGAGGAGAGGGTCGTTGCATTTCAGCATTTGAGGGTCTCTCTCTCTCTCTCTCTCTAAATACACAAATTTTTAAAAAGACAAGATAAAGTAATATTCAGCCTAAAACAGAGTTTTCACTCTGAAGAGTTAATTTTCTCCTCCTGGGGGCTGACCCTCCCTCTGAGTGTACACGCACAATCCCTTCCCCCACTCCTCACTTCTCTCTGATAATCTCAGTTCTTCCCTCCCGGGGGGCCCTAGTGTCCCATGATTCTCTTCTGTGTGAGTGGCCCTGATCTCTCCTATTCTTCTTAGAGAGCCCAGGAGCCAGGGTGGGCACGGGGGGAGTTCTGGGGAAGCCGATCCTCAGCCCCACATCCGGCACCACCTGAGCCAGGGGCCCTGGCTGTGTTTGTATCCCACGCACGCTCCTGTGTCAGTCGCTGAGTGCTCTGTTTCTGTTTCAGGGAAAATCCAGGAAAAATTGAGTAAGTGACTCGTTACAGCTCTCGGGGTCCTTTCCTGCACCGTGATTGGAGCTTTTCCCATCTGGATTTCAGACCAGACAGGAAGCACAGGCAGAGCTACAAGAGCAGCGCTTTGCCCTCCTTGTTTTTAACAAGGTTCCTGCATATCTAGAGGCTTTAGAATGGGAATCAGTGTCTGGACAGCCCCTCTCCAATTGTCGCTAAATCTTGCCTCTCGGTATATATAGAGAGGAAAAGTGGATGTAGTGAGCGCTCTGCAGGTGTGCGGCCCCAGATGGTGACGAGCCTGTGGGGTTCCCCTTAGCTTTCCCTGGCTTGATTATGTGAGCCTTTCTCCAGTGATACAGGTTAAAGGCTGCATTATATTTCAGGGGCACTCCAGGGGAAACTGGGTAAGAGCGTTATCCCCCTCTGCCATCACTCTGGGCTCTGTGTTGCCGACGCTCTGCTCTGGTGTACTAACCTCTGCTGCTCTTGGTTTCAGAATGGAGAGAAATGCACAGAGAGTCAGGTGAGAGAAGCCACTATTCCCTGTTCCCAATGATCTCTTCTATTCATAGTTCCAGTGTATGAAATCCCATAACCCGAGGCTCATGGGGTCTGCATGGGCAGAGGGTCGCCCATGGCGACCCGGAAACTGTCAGCAGGTCCTGAGCGAGGCACGTTTTGCAGAGAGGCCTCACAGCCCTCAGAGTTACGGTGGCTCCTTGACCCTGAATGGCAACCCCTCTCCCCATCTTGCCCTGTGAGCACTGACACGCCTGCCCTGTCTGCTTATTTCCAGAGTGGAGAGAGGCCCGGAAGCATGCAGGTACCAAAGCATGACTGGATGATGGTGTACAAAGCCTTTTCCATTTTGTTTTTGTGGTTTAATTAATTAATTGTTATTATCGTTACTATTATTATTTTAATTTGATCTGAGGGAGATAGAGAGAGGGAAAGTGAGAAAGCAAGCGGCCAGGTCCATGACAAACCTGCCAGGCATGGTTCAGAGCTCTGGGTGGGTGTAGAAGAGCTGTTTGGGGTGAGAGGGGGCTGCTGAATCTGTGACGCCCTGATCCGTCCAGAGTGCATCCTACCCCAGATGTAATTCTCAGGCCAGACCCCAGTGGAGGAGCATCAGCCCAGGTAGGGTCCCAGGTGAAATCCAGGAAGTGGAGGACACAGGTGCCGTGAGTTGATGATGAAAAGAAAATCCCACAAACTCAATTACTGGCTTGCACGCCACAGCAGTAGGGTTGGGATGGTACCACAAGAGGCAATGGCCTTACAGCCGCCCTCACGCATGGGCGAGAGCCCGGTCCAAACTGGTGGTGGGTCAGGATCTGGAGGATGGTGTCCAATGAACTCTGCCTCCTGGACCTCACCTGGTCCCATCCTGAGTCAGTGCAGTGGGAGAGGGTGACCTCTGAGCCCAGTTCAGAATTCCCTCCCTCCAGTAATTTATGCTCTTTCTCTGTCCCCCAACATGACTAGTGGAGGTGACGCTGGATCCAGACACGGCTCACCCCCAGTTCCACATTTCCAATCTAAGAGCTATGTGCTACAGGAATGTTCCCCAGGATGTGCCGCAGACAGAGAAGAGGTTTACCAGGAAGTGTGTGGTGGCGACTCAGGCCTTCCAGACCGGGAAACATTACTGGGAGGTGGACGTGGGCTGCAATGAGTACTGGTACTTAGGAGTGTGCTGGGACGACGTGGACAGGAGGGGCAAGTATGTGACTTTGTCTCCCAGCAACGGATACTGGGTCCTTGGACTGCGGGCAGACCAAAATTATTTTACAATCAATCCCAGTATCATCAACCTCTCTCCCAAAACGCCCCCCAGACGAGTGGGGATCTTCCTGGACTATGAGGGCGGGGCCATCTCCTTCTTCAATGTAAACGATGAGTCCCTCATTTACACCCTGACACATCCGTTTCACGGACTTCTGAGGCCCTACCTTGAGCATCAGACCTATGAGGGGGAAAATCCACATCCTATATCCATTTGTCCAGTGTCCCTGAGATGAGAAGGAAATTATTCAGTTTCCAGAGGCCAGCAGGTGACATGGGGGTTAAGGTGCTGGGTTCCCACATGTCATTTGTGGTTCAAGTCCTGGACCTGGTGGCTTGCTTCTTTCTCTGTCTCTCTCTGGTCAAATTAAATAATAATAAAAATAAATTAAATAAT
>NW_006159689.1:679025-690577 GCF_000334495.1 Tupaia belangeri chinensis | reverse complement strand
CCCCCCTCGGGGTGGGAGCAGGGGTTAAAGGGAGAGTAAATGTGAATCATGGTCGCAGCTTGTTAGTACAGTAGGACAGTGTCTGCTGACATGTTCTTTTATTCCACATTTCCCAACATGGTCCGTGTTTATTTACTCCACGCGAGTTCATTACTTTCCTATTGCAATGACCCATGGGATCGTTACTGACAAACCCTCTGTGCCACTCCTGAACAACTGAAGAGGAAGCAGCACTTTGCAGCTCGTTTTATAAAGCCAGAGTTACCGTGATACCAAAACAAGGCAAGAACATTAAATATTCCCCGTAAACATAGTTGCAAAAATTGTAAGCAAAATGGTGGCACACTGATAGCATTTGATCCCATAATGTCATCAAAGGCTTGCACACCCCTGCTAATGGAGTGTATCCCCGGAACGCAGTGTTGGCTTCATAGTCAGACATCGCTCAGTGCCATTCACCATATTAACAAACTATGAAGGAAAACATATGCTCATCTCAATAGATGCAGACATTTCTGACAAATCTAGAACCTATTATTAGTCAAAAGCTATCAGCCATGAAGATACATAGCCGACAAGTAAGCACATAAAAAGATTCTCAACATCATTAGATATCGGAGACATGCAAATTATAAACCACAAAGCGATACCATTGCCGCCTGTTAGAATGAGAAGCAGTCAAAGACTCACGCCGCGTGTTGACGAGGACGTGGAGACTGGAATTCTCGGGCTGATCGGGGAAACAGTTTGGCTGTTGCTTTAGAAGATTAAGTCACCTACTGTACGGTTTTCCCACTGCAATCTATTTTTCCAAGGGAAAAC
This sequence comes from Tupaia belangeri chinensis, assembly GCF_000334495.1. Lineage (NCBI taxonomy): Eukaryota > Metazoa > Chordata > Mammalia > Scandentia > Tupaiidae > Tupaia > Tupaia belangeri. The sequence goes on along the minus strand of NW_006159689.1, from coordinate 689,755 downwards.
AAAATACATGTATCTACAAAGACTTGTACATGAATGCTCACAGAACTTTATTTGTAATCACCACAAGTTGGTTAAAAAAAAACTGTCATGAACTAGCAGGTGTGCACATGCACTAACACGCCACTGTCTGGTTTAAGTGGGAGAGAGGGATGAACTGCTGAACAACGTTAGTTCTGACCCCGAAGTAATCACTCCAAGTCACAGAAGCCAGACCAAAAAGAACACATCTGTATGATTGCTTTTATGTGAACTCTAGGAAGTGCGAACTTTCTACAGTGACAGGAACCTGGCCAGTGGGTGCTTGGAGGAAGGAGCAGAGACGGGAGGACTGTGCTGAGGGTGTGGGTATCGGAGCTGCCTGCGTGTGGTGACGACTTCAGATACATGAATCAGAACAAGCCAAGGACTAAAACTATGTACCGTGAATTTTATGTCAGTTATGTCTAAGCAAAACTTTTTTTTAAATAAAAACAAACAACAATGGAAGGACCTTATTGATCATAACGATGGCATTTCTTAAATCTCGCTCTATATGTTTTGCTACTAGCCCTTCTAACTGGTGTGAGGGGCCACCTCATTGTGGTCTGATTTGCACTTCCCTTAGGATCATTCTTTCGTGAGCTTTTTGGCCGTCTGTATGTCATCTTTCAAGAACTGTTTAGATGGATTGCTCATTCTTAATTGGGTCATTTGCTCTTTTACTGTTGAGCTGTTGGAGTCCCTGATACGTCTGGTCATTCATCCCTTCTCAGATGTATAACTTGCAAATAGCTTCTCCCATCCTGTCTGTTTGTCTGTCTGTTTGTTTGCTGGGCAGAAACTTTAACTTTGATGTGATTCCATTTGTCTATCTTTTTTTGGAGAGTTTTTTTGTTTTTGTTTTTGCTGTAGGGTGCCTGCGCTTGACAAAAAGACAGAAAGAGATAGACAGAAAGCGAGAAATCACCCCCCAGGGGGGATGGCCACGCCAAAATCCCTTCTCCTCCATTCTCCTCTCGGAATCTTGGGCACACACGCACATGTGCCCGGCCGTGAGTTTAAGCCACTGGGTCCAGGACTCAAACTGCGGTCGACTACATGGGAGTCCAACAACGTAGCCATTATGCCAACTGCTGGCCCCTCATTTGTCTATTTTTGCTGTAGTTGCCCTTGTTTTTGAGGGCTTATAGAATAAATATCTCTTTGTGTACATCAGTGTCCTGAATTGCTTCCCTATATTTTTATATTTTCTTCTAGTTACTTCATGGTTTGGAGTCTTACATGTAAGACTTCAATCTATTTTGAGTTAATACTTGTATTGAGTGAGAGAGGGGTCTAGTTTCATTCTTCTGCACACGGATATCCAGTTTTCCCAGCACCATTTAGTAAAGATTGTCCTTCCTCCCCTGAACATTCTCGGGACTTTTATTAAAAGTCAGTTCGCCGTGTTTGTGGGTTGATTTCCAGGTTCTCCATTCTGTTCCACTGTTCTGTGTGCCTGTTTCTGTGTCAGAACCTGTACTTTTGGTCACTGTGGATTTGTACTATGTTTTGAAGTCCTGGCTCAGCTCTGGAGGACAAGGAGCTCTTGTGCACTGCTGGTCGGAACGTAAATTAGTGCAGCGACTACAGTAAACAGAAGAGGGGTCTTCAAAAACTGAAAATAGGACTAGCTCGTGAGCCAGGGGTCCCATTACTGGGCATATACAAAGCGAAAGGAAATCAATATGGGGAGAAGCTGTGTGCTCTTCCATGTTTACTGAAACAGCTAAGACACGGACTCCACCTAAATGCCCAACACCGCACAAGGAAAACGCGTACTTACACAGCAGGGGTGTTTTCAGCCGTTGGAGAGGATGACACCCAGCCATTAAGGCAGCATGAATGAGCCTGAGGGGACAATGCTGTGAGACAAACAGGGCACTGGGAGACAGGCCACGTGTGCTCTCACCCATCAGTGAGACCAAGGCTTACAGTATCTGTGAGCACAGCGTGTAACAGAGGATGCCAGGAGCTGGGAAGGGACGGGGTGAGGGGACGGTGAGAACTTAGTCAGCAGGTACAAGAATGCAGGTGAGGAGGAGGAGGAGTTCTGGAATTCTACAGCACAGAGGAGAATCGATAGTTACAATTCAGTGTGCACGTCAGAGTAAGAGAGGAGCCCGAACGTCCCAACACAAAGGAATGATAAATGTTCGAGATGGTGGAATTAAAGAAAATTATTTTATTAAAGTTTCTCATGAGTGAGAAAAGCAAAAAGAGAGACAGAGAGACAGAGCCCCGGAGTCTCAGTTGAGAGCTGACTGATCCACCTCATCTTCAGCCAACCCTGGGTCATGGGCACGCAGGGGAGTCTCAGATGTGAGCCCAGAACCTCCCACGTGCATCAGCTCCACAGGCATCACCTTTACTGCTGCACCAGTGTCCAGCCCACTGAGGATAAGTCCACGGCCCTGACCTGATCATTACACAGTGCACACATTTTCAAGACCCACACTGAATCCCCCAAATTTCTACAACTATCATATGTAAGTCAGAGCTCATAGTAAATCAATTACCACCTTTTGGGTGCCAGGTTTATTTTTTAACCACAGCCCTGTGCATGACATACTATTTACTATTTACTCAGTGATTTCCCTTCCAGACTGATCCTGTGGGAATCTGGGCACATGCGAGGAGACACCGTCAGGAAGGGAGGGGACATGCTCCCTAAGGCAGCATGTCAGCAGGGCCTAGTGGGGGGGTGACAGTTTCACTCATTGTCACTATAGGGCCCTGCAGACTTCAGTCCCAGGGAGTTACAGGGCAGCTGGGGAACAATCCACAGGGTTGTGCACACCCCTCACCTCTAATACTGTCTAAAATGCATAAATAGAATACTACGCAGTTACAAATTTTTGGTACGCACGACAGTTCGGATGGATCTTCAAAAAATTATACTGATTGGGGAAAAAAGCCATTTCAAAAGGTATTGCATCCCTCTCTCTCTCTCCCTTTTTAAAAGTTTGCCATAAGTCATGTGCACTCCCTGGAAAGATATGTTGGGGAGGGAGTGAAAAAGTACCCTATAGGGGCGGGTCACCAACAACCCATCTTTTCCATTTCTCACTCCTTTAAAGATTTTAGGCATACACACACACACACCCAGTATATGCTTTGAAGCCACTGCACCTGGTCTCAAACAGGTGGCCATGTGGGATCCAGCTCCTTCAACCACCACCCCACTGGATGGCCCATGATTTATTTTCAAAATGACGACATGACGGAGTCGGAGAATAGATTAGTGTTTTCCTGGCTGTAGGAAAGGAAAGGGAGCAGCAGGAAGAGTTTATCTATGGTGATGGGACAGTGTCTCCATTGTGTGTGGCCATAAGAATCTACCCAGGTAATGAAATTGTTCATAACTACACACACGTGTGTGAGAGTGCATGTAAAACTGGAGACACATGGGGCAGCGGTTTATCAGAGAAGGAGAACCAGCCTCCACTGCAGTGGAAGGGGCCGAATGGGTTGCTGAAGAGGAGTTGGAGGTGAGGGGTTCTCATCGCAGGCTGAGTAGTGGGCTGGCTCTCTGATGAAGTGGGCTTTAGGAAGTATGAGTGATTTAGTATGGTATTCGTTGTGGGCTCAGCAGACTGTAGTGTCCTGCATTCTGGTTAGAATACGGTTACTGAATAGAGGCTGCTGCCCTTAGCTGCAGTGGCTCTGAGTCCCAGTGCAGCCAGCTTCTGGCTTTGAGAACTTAGCCACTGTGACTCCATCTTGGCCTTCCCCTGTCTGTGCTCAAGATCCCTAACTCCTGCCTTGTTAGCAAGGAGTCCTGAATTCCTTAGGAACACGTAAAAGGGGTGTGTATTGTACATTAAGCAGACCGTACAGGGAAAACACAGAGACTTCGTTAAAAAGAAAAACAGTGACTTCCTTCTGGGGCCCTCACCCTACCTACTGTAAGTGGGTATAACTCCTGTTTCAGTTTGTCAAGGCCCATAGGCAGTGTGTGATAGTCAGATTAAGGATATTACTATATACTTGCTTTTCAATAGAAAACCTTACATTTTTGTGTCTAAGTATTTCTTCCCTGTGTCCCTGCCACCCTCCCGCACTCATTTACCCTCTCTGGTATCTACACTTCCCTCCCTTTTATTATGTCTTTGAATCTTTTTTTGGAGATGTTTTTGCTATAGGGCACGTGTGCTCAATAGAAAGACAGAGAGAGAGAGACAGAGAGACAGAAAGCAAGAAATCACCCCCCAGGGGGGATGGCCATGCCACAATCCCTTCTCCTCCATTCTTCTCTCAGGATCTTGGATGTGCATGCACATGTGCCCAGCGTGAGTTTAAGCCACTGGGTCCGGGACTCAAACTGTGGTCGACTACACGGGAGTCCAGCCACATAGTCATTACACCACCTGCTGGTCCTGATCTTTTAATCTTTTTGAATCTTTCAACTTCTGCCATTGAGTGTGGACATGCATGTATATATTGAGTGTGGACATGCATGTATATATTGAGTGTGGACATGCGTGTATATATTGAGTGGGGACATAGCACGTTTGTCTTTCATAGTCTGGCTTATTTCACTTAGTATTAAATTTCCAGTATTCATCCACTTTGTATCAAACAACAATCTCACTATTCTTACAGCTGAGTAGCATTCCATTGTGTATATGTGCCACTTTTTTTTAAAGTGATTTTTGCTATAGGGCATGTATGCTCGACAGAGAGAGACAGGGAAAGACAGAGAGGCAGAAACTGAGAAACCACCCTCCAGGGGTGATGGCCATGCTGCAATCCCTTCTTCTTCATTCTCCTCTTGGGATCCCTGGTGTGAGTTTTAAGCTGTCTGGTCCAGGACTCGAACTGCAGTTAACCATGTGGGAGTCCAGCAACATAACTATTATGCCATCTACTGGTCCCATGTGCCAAATTTAAAAATCAGCCTAAGTTGTTTGGCACTTAAGTTGATTCCATGTTTTAGCAATTGTGAATATTGCCACAATAAGTATGGATGTGTGAGACCAGAAGATGATGTAATGGTTATGTTGCTGGACTCCCATGTAGTCAACTGCAGTTTGAGTCCCAGACCCAACGGCTTTAAACACACCCTGGGTGTGTGTATGTGCATGCCCAAAAATCCCAAGAGGAGAATGGAGGAGAAGGAATTGTGACGTGGCCATCCCCATGAGGATGTGCAAGTGTCTTTCTGACTGAATGTCTCCTATTGTTGGGGTGATATGCAGGAGTATGATTACTGAGCAATATAGTAATTCTACTGGTAAATTTTTTTTAGTTTATTTTTGTTTGTTTTGTTTTAGATTTTTGCCATAGGGTTCATGAGAAAGACAGAGAGAAGGTAAGTGAGAAATTATCCTCTGGGTGGATGCAATCCCTTCTCCTTCATTCTCCTCTCAGGATTTGGGGCATATGTGAACACAAGCCAAATGTGTTTTTCAAAGCACTAGGTCTGGGAGTCAAACTGTGGGGTCAGTCAGATGGGATCCAGTGCCTTAACCACCACACCACCTGCTGGCCCCATATTTGTAAATTTTTGAGAAACCTCCATATTGTTTTCCTTAGTGGCTGTACCAACCTGCTTTTCTACCAGCAATGCAAGAAGGTTCTTTCTTCTCCATAGCCTTGCCAGCGGTTATCCTGTTTTCTGAATATAGACATTCTTTTTTTTTTTTTTCGAAATTTTATTCAATTCTGGGACATGACATAAAATACATAAAATCTGAAAAATGTTTAAGACAGATACCACTAGCATAGCACAAAAATTAATGAAATATTCTACAAGGGCAGCCAATAAAAGTATATAGTTCCTCTCTTAATTTGTTTATATTCCCGCAAAGTAGATTTAAGAAATAATCTTTATTTTTAATAGTCAGAGGGCACATGTGCACACCAGAGAGAGTGTATGCACCCCTCCCCGAGTAGGACGCGATCATGTTGCAATCCTTTCTCCTCCCTTTTTTCTTCCTGTCAGGATTTTGAGGGTATAGACACACAGACTTAAGTGTGCTTTTCAAGCCACTGGAGCTGGGACGCAAACCACAGTCAGCCAGGTAGGTTCTACCTCACTAATCATGGTGCTTAACTGTTGTACTACACAACTGGCCCAAGAAGTAATCTTTGAAAAGCTTTATGGAGTTCCATTTAATGTTCATTTTTAATTTTCATGTCTAGAAAGCCTTCCTGAGTTACAGTAATAATTTTTACCACATTTGACCGGTTTTGAAGATGGATGAGACTCTTGGAGCCATGATCACAATTTGTATCCCTGTAAGACTTGGCAGGAATGAACTAGAAGACTCAGGAGCTCAAACATAACTCTACAAGAGATTTAACCCTAGCAGTTACAAAAATACTTTGAGTGCTTTGTAGTCTGTGAAAAGACCAGGGAAGGCACTGGCCTCTCTCCCCTTCCTATTAAAGTCATTAGACATGGTGGGTATTATCAGAAATCAGCTTGTTGCATGGTAAGTTGGGTACAAATACATCACAATCTCCTCTGTGTGGAATTGAACTGAAATCCTTTGGTAAGAAAAAGATATGCTAAAAAAATATATATGCTGATCGTTATAGGCGATTATGGCAAGAGATGATTCCAGGAGAAATGAAACACATCTGGTCTTGCCTGGCTTTGTCTTTCCAGATGGTCATTGTTCGCTGCTATTCCTCCAGACCCAGCAGACCCTCTAGAACTCAGAAAGGAGCTCATTGACAAGATAAGAGGTCGGTTGTTGACACTCAGCATTGAATCATCAGAGGCAGAAATTAGATGATAACAAAATAACAACCCTGTATTACCCCAACATTAAAAAGCTTGCTGAATTCGCATGACAGATAAAATGACAAACCAAAGTCTCAGATGGAAAGCAAACAGCATGTATTTCAGAAAAATCTTTAATGTGATGCTTTGAACAAGTCTATGAAACTTAAATATGTAATGTAGTGTAATGATATTTCCTATTAACCCATTCCATTGTTAATTTCTTCACTCAGGGCTCAATGGTTCTAGGAGTATCCGTGATGCTTAAAATTCTAAGAAAAATCTCTCCAGGTCATAGTTGTAAAATTTTTTTCAGTTTCTATTTTTTAAAAAATTTCTTCAGCACTTGGACAAGGGGGAAGTATACTACACAAACCTTCTATGTTTATTCATATTTCCTTGGCAGTTCAGTTCAGTTGGTTTCAACAACATTTACTGAGCACCTACTATGTGCGAGGCACTGTACTAGATGCTGGAGACACACAGATGAATAAGACACAGTCTCTGTCCCCAAGACGCTTACAATTCCTTGGAAACAAACATAGAGTTTACGCTGAAAAGGACAAAGGTGTCAACAATGTAGTCATATCGGGCTTTTAAATACATTGGTATGGCATTGTTTGTAATGGCAGAGCGGACAATGAAAATACATTTTCATGTGAGAAAACAGTAAAATCATTAAGACCTAACTTTTAAAGATTCACATGGTAAAGGTAGTTAATACTAAAAATGTACACCACAGGTTTTCAAGTATTTCATACTTAGAAATATTATTGCCCACATTTGTGCTGTAGTCTAAGCCGTAGTTCCAGGTGGCTGGGATTCAGTTTCTCACTGAGTTTATGGATTAGAATGGCTAACTCCTCGTTGCTTGGCTCTTGTCTTCCAAAAGTTCGTAACAAAGGCTGGAGATACCTTGCTTGATTTCATCATTTTCCTTGTCTCCTTGTGCTTTCAAAACATAGCACTTTTATGAGTCTTTTCATAATCTGCTGATAACGTATTGGCTGATTGAGGATGCTGTTAAAACTGTGTGATTCAAAAACTCTTGAGTTAGACTGAGTGAAGAGGTTTAACCTGGACTTGGAGTTACCTATCCCCATCTCGGTATCCTTCTGTAGCCTTCTCCTCCTGCATTTGGAAAAGTTAATGATTTTGGACTAGGAACTAGACTGAAGGGTGGAGGCAACGTTTTTCCATCGTCAAAATAGGATAACCACAGTTTCGAACGGGCCAGCTTCCATTCTACGTCCCTGTCATCCTCGATTTCTTTTTTTTTTTTTTTTTTTTTGGGGATTTTTCTTTTAGGCTTGGTTCTCGTGCGTTCGCTAGACAGACAGAGAGAGACAGAAAGCGAGAAATCACCCCCCAGGGGGATGGTTACGCCGCAATCCCTTCACCTCCATTCTCCTCTCGGGATCTTGGGCACACACACAAACGCGCCCGGCGTGAGTTTTAAGCCACCGGGTCTGGGACACGAACCACGGTCGACTACGTGGGAGTCCAGCGACATAGCCATTACACTAACTGCTGGTTCTCATCCTTGATTTCTTGATATGAGCTATTACTTATAGCAATTAGCATGTCGAGTAGAACAACCACCATTGTGACGTATATCCCATAAAGGATGTGTCCAATATTCTCTGTGAATTTATGATCATATTTGAGCACAACGGAAGTCACTTCAGACAACCCAAATATTGACCAAAATAGAGTCTTGAAACTTTCTTCTACAGTGGTAAAAGCAGCATTAACTTTAGCCCCAAGGTAGTAAGAATACAGTATGAACATGCCAATCATAAAGGCAAGAAACACCATAATAAAAAGGACCAGGAACTTGAAAATGTCCTTCACAGTCCTTCCAAGAGAGATCTGTAAGGGGCCGAAGCTCTCGTTTGCGGGGAGGATGTACGCGATTTGTGAGAAGCTCAGCACGACAGCTATGGCGTAAAGACCTTTGGACATGATCGGTCGGAAGGGAGCCATTTATCTCTAGCGTACGTGAAATACTGGATCTCTGGTGAGAGTGTAACTTCGCTAAGGTCGCTCTCCTGGACGTAACTGTCCACGTACTGTTGTGCTTTCGTGGCCTGGAGGAAAGCGAGGAATCTGGCCGTGAAAGCGGCAATGAAGATGGAGAGCATCCCGAAGTCGAGCACATTCCATAACTGCAAAATGCACTCCCTACGTCCTTACACTCGGACCACATCATTTCAAGAACCCAGACCATGGTGAGCATTTCGGTCCATGTGAACTGGGTAGTTTTTACCCTGAAGATCTGCTTGGGGTAGTCGATGACAGTGATGTTCGGCAGCGTGGTGATGCCTTTGAACCTGTCCAAGGCATTGAACACAAGCAGGCCCAGGAAGATGATGAAGGAAGTAGCGTGCACCACGAACTTCATGAAAGGGCTTCGCAGGATTCTCCCCAGCCTGCTGCATGGTGCGATCCAGTAGCTGATGGCGAGGAATGGAAGACCCAAGGCCACGACCAGCACGACCAGACGCTTGATGGCCACGGTCTGTTCCCGCAGGCCCGGATGGTCAGGAGCTGCTGCTGGCAGTTGGGGTGAGCCACGAACTTTTTGACTTCGTACTTAACGGCGAGCTTGACTCGACTCGAGGCTTTGTGCCTGTGCACCTCCAGAGGATCCATGGCCTCCAGGTCTCCATTCAGAATGGCTTCCACCTCCTCCGAGTCTCGGCAAAGGTCCAGCACCCCCACCACAAAGTCCTTGCATTGCATGGAGAGCTTCCAACAGTCGTTCTTGAACTCCTCGATGTTGGCCAGCTTGGCTAGCTCGTTGCTGAGCTCCAGGGCCGTGAGCACCGGGTCCTCGCTGGACAAGGACAGGTATGCTGGGCTCGCCAGCCCCTTGTAGGCGTTGATCCTGGAGCGCAGGTGACTGAAGGAGCTGTGGCGCTGCTTCTCCATGCAGTCCGTGCACTTGCAGAAATAGTCCTGCCACCGCTAGATGCGGGCGCCCTTCAGCAGCAGCATGTGCACCACCTCGTACTTCTGGCAGTGCGCCGCCAGGATGATGGGCGTGATGTCCGGCGAGAAGCGCGTGCCGTCCTCGTCATAGGCGTAGAAGTCGTCGTCCTGCAGCTCCTGATCCCAGGGGCTCAGCGTCAGGCGCTTGCAGGCCGCGAAGCTGGGGCGGTTGAGGATGGCTTCTGTAAGAATAAAATCCATCTGTGCCTGTTTAGCTCTGTAAAGATAACATTTAACTTTTGCCTTTTCGCTTCTGTACTAAGCTGATGCTGCCTTTATGATAAAAGCCCTGGGTATGCAAACCCCAAAGACTTGCTCAGCAGGCCAGCTCAGCTCCATGCAAGAAGTCAGGTCCCTTACCTTACTTCCTCATTCTTTCCTCCCCTCACCCCACCGATGTCTATATAACCTGAACGCCCCTTTGTTCGGGGCTTCACTCGCTACAGTGTCTTGCATGACCGAGAGTGGAGTCCTAGCGCGCTAGCAATAAAGCCTCTTGTATTTTGCATCAAGAACCGACTTTTGTGGTTGATTGGGGTCGCTGTAGCACTCCCTGGACAAGGAGGATTGGCTGGTTATCGGCAGGAACCTTTCAGCTTCCACGATGCGCACGTAGCCCTTGCTGATGGCGAGCAGCAGGGCGTCTCCGAGGCGCGCCAGTTCCTCCTTCTTGAGCAGCAGCTCCGTCACCTCCAGGTGCTCGTTGCTCGCGGCCAGCTGCAGCGCGTTCTGGCCCATGTAGTCCACGCAGTTGACGTTCAGCGTCTTGGACTCCTCCAGCATCTTGCGCACCACGGGGACGTTGCCTTACTCGGCGGCGTCGAGGAAGCGCTCCTCCTCCGCTGTGAGGCTGGTGCCCCGTCGTTGAACACGAAAGCCGGCCCCCGGACAGCCTGGCGCCGGCCCTTCTCGCGCATCACCGTCCGTCATGCGCCGCAGGGACGGGCTTCCCTCCATGAACAGGTTAGGCCCGGGGGAGCGGGGC
>NW_006159689.1:674488-678684 GCF_000334495.1 Tupaia belangeri chinensis | reverse complement strand
CCGGGAGCAGCCGCGGCGGCGAGCGCTGCCAGGAGGAAGCTGCGGACCCAGCCGGGCGCGGGTGCTGGGAAAGGCTCTCCGGCCTCGCGCGGCGCCGCCTCTTCCGTGCAGGTCGCCAGTCTCCCGAGTTAAGTGATATGTCACTGTGACTTTGATTTGAAGTTTCTTTATATTAAGCATTTTTTGTCTGCTTTTGACCATTTATATGCCTTTATTTGAGAGTTATCTGTTCAGCTCATTTGACCATTTTTTAAATTGGATTGTTAGTTTTTCTGCAGTTGAGCTGCTTGAGTTCTCTGGTTATCAATCCTTTATCTGAGGCATAGTTTGCAAATATTTTCACTCATTTTGTAGGTTGTTTTTTTCACTATATTTATTGTTTCTTTTGCCACACAGAAGCTTTGTTCACTGAGGTAATCCCACTGTTTATGTTGAGGACTGTTGCCTGTGCTTTAGGGGTCTTATTTAAGAAATCTGTGCCTGGGACAGCAGATGGTATAATGGTTACATCACTGGACTCCCATGTAGCTGACCACAGTTCAAGTCCTGGACTTGGCAGCTTAAAGCTCATGTCGGGTGCATGTGCATGCATATCCAAAATCCCAAAAGAATGGAGGAGAAGAGATTGCAGCATGGCCATCCCCCCTGGGGATGGGGGGTGATTTCTTGCTTTCTGTCTCTCTGTCAAGTGCATGCACCCTATAGGGAAAATCTCTAAGAAAGAAAGAGAAAGGAAAAGAAGGAAAGAAAGAGAGAGGAAGAAAGAAGAAAGAAAGAGTCTATGTTAATGTCTTCAATCACTTTCTACGTGTTTTCCACTAGTAGTTTAATCATTTGAAGTTTTACATTTAGATCTTTGATCCATTTTGAGTTGATTTTTATTACTAGTGAGACATAGGGGTCCAACTTCATTTTTCTGCAGATGAATACTCAGTTCTCCCAGCACCATTTGCTGAAAAGACTTTCTTTTTTCCGTCAGATTATCTTGTGTTCTTTTTTTTTTTTTTTTTTGGAGAGATTTTCACTGTAGGGCGCGGGCGCTCGCCAGACAGACAGAGAGAGACATAGAGACAGAAAACGAGAAATCCCCCCCCAGGGGGGATGGTCACGCCGCAATCCCTTCTCCTCCATTCTCCTCTCGGGATCTTGGGCACGCACGCACACGCGCCCGGCATGAGTTTTAAGCCACCGGGTCCGGGACACGAACCGCGGTCGACTACATGGGAGTCCAGCGACATAGCCATTATGCCAACCGCTGGTCTCTCTTGTGTTCTTCATCCACAATCATTTGGCTGTTTGTTTTGTGGCTTATTTCTGGGTTCTCTGTTCTATTCTGTTGGTCTATTGGTGTCTGTCTCTATTATACAGGCCATAACAATGATGTTAGTACCAAACACTTGCTATGCTCCAGGCACTGTTTCAAATGCTTTATAAATTCCAATGTATTTAGAGTAACTTATTTATTTAGAGCAACTTACTTAGAGATGAGCAAAACAAGATTAGGGCTTGTAAGCAAAGGGATAGGCAAATCTAGGCTAGCAGGAAAACAGAAAGCAGAGTTGAAAAGGCAACAGTTATATCGGATAGAGAAGAACACGGAGAGATGGTTTACGCCAGTTACAGGTATTTCTCTCTGTAAGTGGAATAGCACGTAACAGCACACATTGAAGAACAAAAATCAAGCATAGATGTGCATTACATACTGGGAAACTGACAAGAAAGTGTTGGTGGAAAACAACTTTTTTTTTGCTATAGGGCACATGTGCTCTCTAGAGAAACGGAGAGAGAAGTCACCACCTGGGGTGGCAATGCTGCAATCCCATTTCCTCAGGTCGCTTCTTAGGATATTGGGCATGCACACACACATGCCCAGAGTGATTTTCAAGGCACGGGGTCCAGGACTCGAACTGCCATCGGCCGTGGGGGAGTCTAATGCCTTAACCCCCATGTCACCTGCTGGCCCTTGCAATAATTTATTTCAATGACTCATTCAGTATAAAAGGTTGTGTCCGGCCCATTAGCCTATGAGGCAACCGATGACACAGCGAGGACCGGGTATGGCCCAGCGCGTGCCTGTCAGAGCCGATGCCGCACTTTGGTTCCCGATGTGGCACTTGGACGGGGGCCCAGTGGGAGCTGTTCGGATCTGGGGCAGGTCCCTTGTGGGCAGACTGCCTTCCTGTCACAGCGCAGAGAGGTTCTTGTTCTCATGGGACTGGACCGCTGCCTCCAGGTGGGTCTGCAGAAGGCGAGCCCCGATGTCGGCCTGTCTTCTATCCCCTGCTCGCTGGCCTTTCCACATTTCCATGGTGAGATGAGGCAGCCCGGCCTTCACCAGAAACCTCAGACGCTGCCTCCAACCTCCGCGTTCCAGCTCCGGAGCTGTGGGCAGACCCGCCTCTGCTTTTGAGAACCATGGGCCAGGTCTTCCATCAGAGCAATGCCCACCGGGCGAGAGCTGATGAGGAGCATCTCAGGAGGCTTAGCGGGGACGGGTCATGCACAAGGCTGGCAGCACCCGGGCGGTAACCGTGATTGGTGGGGCTTTCTCTACCGAGAGGAACTGTTTGCACTCCACTGGACGAACGCCGAGTTGCCAGTGAAGTTTTCCGAGCCTGGACCTTTAAGTAACAGGCAGGAGTGACGTGCCCTCCGACAGAGGATTGTCCTCGGTCAGGCCAGAGCCCCATGTGACGGTGAAGGGCGTATTTCTTGCCTTGTCACCTTATTTAGAAATTTCAAATATTTTCCCTTAAAATGACTCCCCCTAACAGCGCCAGCAGGCGCTATCTGTTCACAGGTGAGCCGGGGAGGTCTGAGCGCACGCTGCGCAGGGGTGAAGTCGGGACTCCCGGGGTGTGGAGTAGCGCCTTCAGGAAACAGGTTATCATTTTGTTTTCATTACGACCACCGTGTGACTCCGCGAAACTCCGGGTGCGGGCTGGCTCTCCGCAAAAGGGTGATGGAGGCCCAGGGACCCGCCCTCCTGCACATGGACAGGGCTCGGGCAGGGAGTGCTCTCGAGGGCCTGGATGGCAGCCTTGTGCAGCCTGCTGTCCTTCCACACAGCACAGCCTGGGTGCCCTGCTCCACCTGCTTGGCCATGTTCGGAGCTGGGCTGGGCGGGCCAGGCGTGGCAGAGCAGGGCCACCATACTCTGAGATGCTGGGCCTGAGCGGGAAGGCATGGGTTCGCATCCACAGGCTTCCACGTACCCACCCAGTGTGTCTGTGTGCTGGTGATCGGGGTTGGCTGAGGCTTGCAGGTGGGGTGCAGTGTGCAAACCCCACCAGGGGTGCCTGCCTGTGTGCATGTCCGTTGTCTGTCTCCATCATGGAGGAAATACACACAATAAGAAAGGGGCGGGTGGTGGCTGATAACACGTTTCCTGTGCAGCGACCCCCCAGGGGCCCCACGGATGCCGCTCCGTGTCCAGACCTCCCTGAGCACACTGGGCATGGGGTGGAGTGTGAGCTCGGCTGGCTGAGCTGGGGGTGAGAGCAGCGTCAAGACCCTGTCAGAGACCCTGTCTCCCTCCTGCCTTCTGTCTCTGTCTCTCTCACTCATGAAACAATTTTTTTGTGTAGAGAGATTTTAACTATAGGGCGCATGTGCTCACCAGAAAGACAAATAGAGACAGACAGAAAGCGAGAAATCGCCCCCAGGGGCATGGCCACGCTGCAATCCCTTCTCCTCCATTCTTCTCTTGGGGTTTTGGGCACGCACGCACACGTGCCCAGTGTGAGTTTAAGCCACTGGGTCCGAAACTCGAACCACAGTCGACTGTGGGAGGCTGCGCACCAACAAGTCGGCTGAGGTTTCTCAGAGAGCAAACTAATTGCCATGATTGGTTCCCTTCAAAAAACCTGACCTTCGAAACCTTGCTCTGATTGGCCACTAGAATCCCTCAGATTTGCATATCTGGTACCTCTTGATTGGTCCAAAAGCAACCAATCATAACCCACCGTTTACAACCAATCACGGCCCACCGTTTACAACCAATCACAGCCCACCAGTGTGTATATAACCACGAAGCCTGGCCCACAGTAGCCAGACAACAATGACCAGGAAGACGACAACTGAAGAGCCTGAAGAGCTGACACTGCATCGTCTCCAGACGACCTGGGAGACCCTGAAGAGCTGTAACACTACATCGTCTCCGGACGACCCTGAAGAGCTGTGACACCGCGTCGTCT
>NW_006159689.1:668770-674468 GCF_000334495.1 Tupaia belangeri chinensis | reverse complement strand
TGCTGCTCACAGTAGATGACTTGACCCTTAAGAGTTGTGACACCGCGTCGTCTCTGTGCTGTACCGTGCTGCCCACAATAAACGGACGACACTGTCGTCTCTGTGCTGTAACACTACGCCGCTTGTCCCGGCTCTCACTCCTTCACTCAGGAAACCTGTTTGGCTGTCCCCCCGGGTCGGGACAGTTGACTATATGGGAGTCCAGTGACATAGCCATTACACCATCTGCTGGTCCCCTGACATAAATACATTTTAAAAAGAGAGAGCGGGAAAGCGAGAACATGTGCACTGCCTAGCATCTTTACGGCAGAGGAGTCCCTCCAGGGGGGGACGCCTAATGCAGGTGAACTTGGGCCCCCCGAGGCACCCTGAGAAATGGCTGCTGACTTGGAGACGTCAGCTGAGCCCCTTCCTGCCCCAAGACTGAGCGAGGTGAGCACCCACCCTCAGAGAGCGCTCTGCAGGGTCTCTTCTCCGTTGTCTGCGGGCTCCGTCGTGTGACAGCTGACGGTGGTGGGCACCTTGCCGTGACAGCACAGGGACCCCACCTGCGCTCCCTAGAGGACAGGAACACAGGTGAGGAGAGAGCTCAGGGGCCATGCTTTAGGCTGTGGGGGAGGCTGGTAAGAAATCATAAAGTGCAGAGTAAGCTCCATGTCCCCAGGGACCCTGCCCTCGTCTGCGTGTCAGCGCTTGGCACTGGCTGGCATGCTCTGTGTGAGGATTGTGTGCAGGTGCAGGGAACATACACCAAGGGCCACGAAGACTCGGTCCCGGAAATCTGGGGCCAGAATTGTGCTTGAAAAGGATAGTCACCTAACGGCGTTTGCAAATGTGCCCCTGCGGCATTTCTGTAGCCGAGAGTCTCAGAGAGAGGAGGAAGCTTGCGCAGGCCAGGCTGAGTCTGCCATGAAGACCCTGGAGAGAGAATTCTGATCAGCAAAGGGTCTGGTAGGACGCCACAGCAAACCCCTGGGGGGGTTGACGCCCAAGCACTGGGTGGTGAAGGGACTAGGAGGCAGCGAACGGAGGGAGGCTGGAGGCCGAGGTGAGACACACTGCCGTGGGCTCTGAGGGTGGGGGAATATTTCAGGTAATCTTGGGGGGTGGGATGCGCCCCGCAGCCTGCCGCACATGCCCAGCTTTCTGCGGGGCAGCTGAGGGTCCTTCCTGCTCCATCACCCCACTTCTGCTCACCCCTCTTTGGATGCATCTATGATGCATTTCCTGAGCCCCTGGAATGGGCAGTGCCCAGGTGCCCGGCTGCTGGTGACACACTGGGCCTGCAGGCTGTGGCAGCTGGCATCTCCCCACATGTGTCTGGGGGAGGCGTGTGCAGGCGTGTCTGGGCTACAGAAGGGACCGTGTGGCCCGCAAGGTCCTCTGCGATTTGGTCCCGACCGTTCCGGTCCAGTCCTCCCTTCCACTGGCGAGCTTGCAGGCTCACTCCAGCTCCCCACAGACTTCGCAGCCACTCGGGCTAAGGACTGGACTGCCCTCCACCGGAATGTCTCTCCCCTCCCCTCACCCCTCCTGCTTCCCTGACCCCGCTCTTCATTAAACCTTGAGGTTTAACCTACCCCAGCCCCCTTCTGTCTCCATAGCCCGGGGACCTGCGCCCGCTGTCCGAGCTCACTCTCTGACCCTTTGCTGTCCCGGGGACTTTTTGCATGAATACGTGGGCCTCATTGCCGTCTGCACACGCATCGTCACGTCACCTTCGAGGTGCACCGGCGGCTCACTGGGTCCCGCCTCCATCTCCTTGCAGAGTGCCTGCACCTGCACTGTCCTCTCCCTAGGCATTCCCAAGAGTTCCTGGGAATCCACCCCGCGCCTCAGCCCTGACCTGGCCCCAGCAGAGGAGGTCAGCATGGGGTGCAGCCAAGCGCTCCAGCCCTGGGCCGCCTCACTGTCCTCCACCCGCACCGAAGTCGCGGTGACCTGTGCAGCTCTGGGCCGGCGGGGGTGCCTGCTCTTCGGTGACCTGTGCAGCTCTGGGCCGGCGGGGGGGCCTGCTCTCCCTTCTCCAGCCGACTGCACAGCCAGCCCGGCCGCGCCCACGGGGTTTCCCGGCTGGGGGAGCAGGTCTCAAGGTCTAGCTCAGGGCAGCTCCCAGACGGCTTCCTCTGGCCTCACGGAGGGCAGGAGCTCGGCGCCGTCGCCTTCGGGTTCTGTCTGCAGCAAGGAGAGCCGGCTGGCTGGACACAGCCCTGTCCCCAGGGGTCCCTCCCGCTGCTACTGGGGCGTTTCTCCCGGCCCAGAACCTCATGTCCCGTCCCCCTGTGGCTAAGAAGGTCACCTTTCCCCTCCTTCCAGACCTTGAAGGGACGGTCTCCATGAGAAGTCCCTCCCAGGGACAGGACGTGACAGCTTCCTAGTTTTGTTCCGTCCATCTCGGATTCCACAGCAAAGGGCAGAGCGGACAGCCTTGTCCTGGGTGAGAGGTGACCAGTGGCCTGTCACCTGCACTGCGCCCCGCTGCCAGCAAGGAAGGCGGTCTCAGATCTCAGCGTCTGGACCAGGACGCTTTACAGTAACTGTCGCCTTCTGCAGAGAAGTGAGACCGCCAGGACTCATCGGCCGTTGGCCCTTCACTGCCCCTCCCCCCAGGTGGGTGACTCTCCACCTCCCCCTTCAGACACGCAGTGCAGAGAACCAGGGAGCAGAGCCAGGCTGCAGGGTGGAGCAGCCCAACTGTGGCCGGGGAGCTGCCCCGGAGGCCTTCCTGGAGGAGGCATATCCCGACAGGTTCCATCTCCTCAGAGGAGAGGGACTTGGCCTCACTGAGGTTCCCTGAGAGACTGGGGGTGGAAACGACTTCCGGCCCCTGGAATAGAATCAGTGCAGGTCCTGAGGCACCCCGGGGCTGCCGCAGGAAAGCTGTGCATGGTGAGTGCTGGGAGGGGAGGTGAGAGGGCAGGATCCCTACCTGCACTTGGGGGCCAGGATGGAGGGACGCAGGCGGCTGGCCTGCAGGATCAGAGCAGCAATAACGTAGTTAGAGACTGGGGGCCCGGGGACAGCCCCAAGAGCAGCAGGTGGTGTTCAGGCCTCGGAGCTGCAGAGAGCAGGAAGAGCAGGGATAGGGCAGAGAGAGGAGGCACGAGACAGGAGAGGGGCACGGGCTTCTGTGTCAGGGGCAGTGTCTCTGTGTGGGGGCAGCATCTCTGTGTGCAGAGGGGCAGCATCTCTGTGTGGGGGCAGTGTCTCTGTGCGCGGAGGGGCGGCATTTCCTCGGCCTCCGTGTGCCCTGTGTTCTCCCTGTCTTCAGGAGGGCACACCCTCCAGGCTTCCAGAAGAGCTGAGGTTTCCCCCGGCCCAGCTCAGCCCCAACGTGACCCCGCTCTGGGCCCTCCACCTCCCGGGTGCCCACGTGCCCACTCCTCAGCACCCTCCTAGCGACCCCTCTCCAGGAGCAGAATCCGGGGTCTGGTCCAGCCAGGCTGCAGAGAGCCGGGGCGGGCGTGTGTCCGTCGGGGCGGCTCCTGCTCAAGGAGGCAGAGAGGGCAGCAGGGGAGGACGGTGCCGTCGGCAGGGACAGGCCCAGCCCCTCTGACGCCCCTGGTGTCCCTTCAGGAGCTGCCAGGCCTCTCTCCCTGAAGAAAGCCTCTCAGGGTGACCACGTGCGCCCTCCTCCAGAAGGTGCTGCTGACAGTCTTCCATTACACTGCTCCGTCAGCACTGGGACTCTAGTTCGCATTCGTCGCTTGGCCGGCCGTGTGGCTGGAGCCCGGGACGCGCTGCTGCTTCAGAGCTCCTGCGAGTGGCCAGCCAGGGGCGCCGCGGGCAGCTCCTGGAGGGGCCGCGTCTGGCGAGCAGCAGGGACCGAAGGACGTAGTCCTGCCCAAGGCCCCTCCGGCTGGTTACCATGACATTCTGACCTCTGTAGGCCATGAGACAGCCTGACCCCCCTCCCCAGGACCCTGACCTCTGACCTCCAGTGGTCTCTTGTGCACGCGAATGGAGCTACCCCTGCTGTCCTGGGCCTTCCCTGTGTCTGAGCCTTGGTCCTCGCTCTTCCCTCGGGCCTAGTCCCTCAGCACAGGCCCTCTGCTCCCAGGCCAGCGGGGAGCCCCCAAGGCCCCCACCCCATGACCCACCCTGCACCCCGACTACTGAACTGCGTGACCGAGAAGGACAGCTGAAGAGAGGCCCCACCTCCTACCTTTATTGCATCGTCCATTAAAAACCGTCAATGTGCCCCTGAAGCTGGGCAGGACAAAAACAATAGAAGAAAGACAGTTACTAAAAATTGCTGGAGGGTGCATGTGCTGGCCATGGGGAGAGAGAGGGAGAGAGGAGGGGAGAGAGAGGGAGAGTGAGAAACCACCCCGGGGGGATGACCACGCTGCAGTCCCTTCTCCTCCATGCTCCTCTTGGGAATCTATGCGTGCACATGCGTGAACACACACACACACACACACACAGGCCTGGCGTGATGTTCAAATTACCAGGCCCGGGATGCAGACTGTGCAGTCGGCCTTGTGGATCCAGCCATGGGGTGGCCCAGAACAAATCCCATTACTGTCAGACCCCAAGAACTCACCCAGCAGCTCTCCGAGTCCCTCGGAGAGGGGCCTAAGGTGTGGCTGGGCTCTGCACGCATGACACCCCAGGACATGTGCCCCCCTGAGAGCGCAGAGGACCGGAGCCAGGGAAGTCCGAGTGGCCAGCAGGACGAGAGGAGACTGGGGCTGCAGAGTGGAGCCCAGGGGGTCTGCCCTCTGGGTCCTGGGGCGCAGTGAGGACAGAGAGGCAGCTGGGGGCGGGGGTGGGGGACGGGCCCTGGGCAGCTTGGTGGCCCTCTGAGCTGGGCCTGGCTTCTTTCTCAGGTTCCCTTTCTGGAAAAGCAGGGGGACACCGCCCAGACCTCCAAACTGGCCAGCCTCCAGAACTCGCCCCACCTCTGGGGAGAACTGCCCTCCCGTGGACCCACTGTTCCAGGGCAGAGGGCAGCAGGAGCCACAGGAAGGTGGACGTGGGACTGAGGGGATGAGTCTGAGGGTCCCAAGGTCGGGCGGGCGGTGCCCACACAGGCTCTGATCCCGGCTCTACACAATGACAGCCCAGATCGGCTTCCTGTGGGACCTTGGCCCTGTCTCCCCACAGCTGGGGCCAGGCAGGCGCTGCTGGGTAAAATTAGAAGCAGCTCACAACCTCCTGTGGCTTAGGAACCAGGGAGCCAGGTTTCGGGGACTTGAGAACAGGCGAAAAGTAACTGTGGACCACAGACCTTGGGCCCTAGGGGCACGTCTTCTCCCTCCCTGCCTCACTCTGCATCTCTGTTCCTCTCCAGGTTGCCCCTGCAGACAGGAATGGCGGCTCTCCCTGCCCCCCTGGCTCTCCTTCAGCAAGCGCCGGTGCCCAGGAGCCTCCTCTTCACAAGCGCCGGTCCCCGGGAGCCTCCTCTTCATGAGCCTGCTGGCCCTCCTGCTCTGGCCGGGGGCAACGAACCCAGGTAGCCTGTCTGACCTGCGGCCGCTCAGCCCCACCCGCCTCTCTGCTCTGCCCTGCCTGGCCCCAGCCACTCCTCCAGGCAGGCCTCCTATAATACAAGGCAGGCCATGCCATGCTGGAACACAGACCCAGAGCTGTCCCAGTGTCACAGAGTCACCGCCCAGGGAACCAGTGGCCTTCTGTGCTCAGCTGTCCCCTCTCCAGCCCCCAACTCCCAGACACTGCCCGGGACCCCACAGCC
>NW_006159689.1:663152-666015 GCF_000334495.1 Tupaia belangeri chinensis | reverse complement strand
GAGGACAGAGACGCAGCTGGGGGCGGGGGTGGGGGACGGGCCCTGGGCAGCTTGGTGGCCCTCTGAGCTGGGCCTGGCTTCTTTCTCAGGTTCCCTTTCTGGAAAAGCAGGGGGACACCGCCCAGACCTCCAAACTGGCCAGCCTCCAGAACTCGCCCCACCTCTGGGGAGAACTGCCCTCCCGTGGACCCACTGTTCCAGGGCAGAGGGCAGCAGGAGCCACAGGAAGGTGGACGTGGGACTGAGGGGATGAGTCTGAGGGTCCCAAGGTCGGGCGGGCGGTGCCCACACAGGCTCTGATCCCGGCTCTACACAATGACAGCCCAGATCGGCTTCCTGTGGGACCTTGGCCCTGTCTCCCCACAGCTGGGGCCAGGCAGGCGCTGCTGGGTAAAATTAGAAGCAGCTCACAACCTCCTGTGGCTTAGGAACCAGGGAGCCAGGTTTCGGGGACTTGAGAACAGGCGAAAAGTAACTGTGGACCACAGACCTTGGGCCCTAGGGGCACGTCTTCTCCCTCCCTGCCTCACTCTGCATCTCTGTTCCTCTCCAGGTTGCCCCTGCGGAGCCTCCTCTCCCTGAGCCTGCTGGCCCTCCTGCTCTGGCCGGGGGCAACGAACCCAGGTAGCCTGTCTGACCTGCGGCCGCTCAGCCCCACCCGCCTCTCTGCTCTGCCCTGCCCTGTGCCAGCCACTCCTCCAGGCAGGCCTCCTATAATACAAGGCAGGCCATGCCATGCTGGAACACAGACCCAGAGCTGTCCCAGTGTCACAGAGTCACCGCCCAGGGAACCAGTGGCCTTCTGTGCTCAGCTGTCCCCTCTCCAGCCCCCAACTCCCAGACACTGCCTGGGACCCCACAGCC
The DNA here is from genome assembly GCF_000334495.1 of Tupaia belangeri chinensis. NCBI lineage: Eukaryota > Metazoa > Chordata > Mammalia > Scandentia > Tupaiidae > Tupaia > Tupaia belangeri. The sequence continues at coordinate 665,151 of NW_006159689.1, read as the reverse complement.
CACAGGCGTCCCTGGAACACAGCAGGAGTGAGCCAGGACACTCTCACTGGTCTGTTTGTGTTGGCGATTTTTTGTTTGTTTGCTAAAGCCGTGTGCTCACCAGAGACAGAGAGAAATCGCCCCCCAGCTCCCCCAGGGAATGGCTGACAGCAGTCCCTTCTCCTCCATCTCCTCTCGGGACTTTGGGCAATATACACGTGTCTGGCATGATTTCCAAGCTGTGGGTCGGGACCTGGAACCACACAGCCACGTGCAATCCGGCCCCTTAGCCTCTTGTGTAAGGAGATTCTGGCTAAACTGGGAAGTAATGAGTGGCCGGCCGAGGCAGGAGAGGAGGGGGCTCCCAGGAGACGGGGGAGGGTGTGTGCGGACTAGGCAGGCCAGCAGTTCTCACGGGACTGCAGGAGAGAGGCGCCTGCAGAAAGCATGGTAATTAAGCCGGAGGCAGGCTGGGCGGGAAACCGGAGTGGGGGCACCCAGCATTTATTTTTACCCCCTTGGTTTCATAGAGGCTGTAAACACATTTAAAGTTAGCAAATCAGACGAGCAAGACTAAGGAAGCACCTATTCCTTTATGCAGAAATTACCTCCATCGGGGTGGAGGTTAAGGTGGCTGGAACCCACATGGCTGACTCTGTGGTTCAAGTCCAGGACCAGGGGCTTGAAAAGCATGCCGGATGCATGTGCGTGTGTGCCCAAATTCCCCAGAGGGGACACGGAAGAGAAGGGACTGCAGAGTGGCCATCCTCCATGGCAGCAGCAGCCAGGGGTGGGGGTTTCTCACTTTTCCTCTTTGTCTCTGTCTCTCCCTGTCTCTCTCCAGGGAGTGTACATGCTCTCTGTTTTTTTTTTTTTTTAATTACCACCATCAATGATTTGGAGTGTCTCCTTTTGGAACTTTTTCTCAACGCATTTATGTTACTATGTAATTCTTAGATAACAGTGTACATATTGCTTAAAACTGTCTTTTTTATCAAGAATTTTATTTAACTGAAATCCTTGCCATATTTACAGAATTGTTCTAAAAATAACACTTGTAGGGCCAGTGGGTGCTGTGGAGGTTGGGGTGCTAGATCCCTCATGCCTGTCTGCTGTTCCAGTCTGGGCCCACTGGCTTGAAAACTCATGCCATGCTCATGTGCTTGCGTGCCCAAGATCCCGAGAGGAGGGTGGAGGAGGGGATTTGTCATGGCCATGCCCCCTTGGGGGTGATTTCTCACTTTCTCTGTCACCTCTCTGCCAGCAGTGCCCTAGCCCAAAGCATTAAAAAAAAAAAGTGTCGCTGTCGGTTCCAGCCCTAACCAGTCCGCCCCCACGGTCCCTGGTCTCCCGTGGCCGCAGCCCTGAAGCGTCCCCCACCTTCCGTTTCCTGAGCCCCTAAGCTGCTGGGTGAGGCGCCGTGTGCTGACTGGGCTGCTCTCACCTCGCAGGAGAGGTGACGGTGGTAGGCCCTGGGGAGGCCGTGCTGGCCCTCGTCGGGGAGGAGGTGGAGTTCCCGTGCCATGTGTCGTCCTACCTGAACGCCGAGCACATGGAGATCCGCTGGTTCCGCGGCCAGGCCTCCGACGTGGTCCACCTGTACCAGGGGCGGCAGGCGCTCCCGGGCCCGCAGATGGCGCAGTTCCGGAACAGGACCTCGCTGGTCCTGGACGAGCTCGCCTACGGCACCGTGAGCCTGCAGCTGCACCGCGTGGTCCCCGCCGACCAGGGGCCCTACGGCTGGCGCCTCCGCTCCAGCAACCGCTCCGCGGAAGCCATCTGGCAGCTGGAAGTGGCAGGTGTGTGACCTGAAGGACCTAGGAGGGGGGGGTGACAAAAGGGCCAATTTGGGTATTGCTGCTTTGCTTAAGAGTAGATAGGAGGGAGACCAGCAGAGTAATGGTTACATCACTGGATTCCCATGTAGTCTACCACAGTTCAAGTCCCGGATCCACTGGCTTAACACTCATGGTGTGTGTGTGTGGTGTGTGTGTGTGTGTGTGTGTGTTTGTGCGCCGAA
>NW_006159689.1:660439-663133 GCF_000334495.1 Tupaia belangeri chinensis | reverse complement strand
ATGTAGGAGAAGGGATTGTGGCATGTCCATCCCCCCTGGAGGATGATTTCTCACTTTCTGTCTGTCTCTCTCTCTCTGTTGAGCACAATGCCCTACAGCAAAAATTTCTCAAAAAATAAACGCATATGTAGCTAGAGGGACCAGCAGATGGCATAATGGTTACGTTACTGGACACAGTGTAGTCAACCGTGGTTCAAGTCTCGGACCTGGTGGCTTAAAATTCATGTCGTGTGTGTGTGTGTGTGTGTATGTGTGTGTGGGCACGCGCGCATGCATGTGTGTGTGCATGCATCCAAAAATCTCAAGAGGAGAATGGAGAAAAGATTACAGCATGGCCATCCACCTGGGGATGTGACCCCAGCGACTTCTTGCTTTATGTCTCTCTGTCTCTCTGATGAGTGCATGCACCCTATAGCAAAACTCTCTCTCAAAAAAAAAGAAAGAAAGAAAGAAAGAAAGAAAGAAAGAAAGAAAGAAAGAAAGAAAGAAAGAAAAAAGTAGACAGAAAACTGCAGAGAGAAGAGCAGACAGGGAACTGCCCAGAAAGGGCGAGGGACAGTTCCTTTAGCAAATGAGCCAGAGAAACAGACATGCACAGAGAATACATGAGTGACCCTCGCACGTGTGGAGACGATCGTTGTTAGTGAGAGAAAGTCAAAGTAACGCGACATCGAGCTGCATTTCTTAGCCCATCAAACTGGCAACAGTTCAGACTCCGCCCACCAGCCAGAGCTGCTCCCTGACCTGCCCGTGGAGTTAAAGCCAGGAGCCCTGGCAGGGGCCTTGGCCACCAGGTGGAGCTGCCTGCGTGTCTGCCTTTGGGTGGTGACCCCACTCCGGGCCCTGGCCTGGCCTAGCCCGGCACCTGCACTAGGAGGAAGGCCAAGGCTGACTCTTTTGGCTTTACCTGTAATTGAAGAGTACCGCCTTGACAGCCAGGCAGACAGGGTCCGGGCCTGCAGGTGACAAGCGAGGGGTGAGGGATTGGAGTGGTTTCTAAGATGCATTGTCCAGAAGAAAGCAACACGCAGACGCAACACACAGCACCAGAAGTGACATTTGTGCAGGGCACCCTGTGAACAGCACAGGCAGGTGGAAGGAGCTGAGGGGAGTTGCTTCCCCGGGAGGGGTGCTGGTGCAGGGGGCTGGCCTCCCCGGCAGGCGTTCATTGCGTGCTGAGCTAATCATGTTGGTGTTCTGCATGTCGAGAAGCTGCCAGCTCACAGGGTTGGGGACACAGGGGTGCAAGGACCCGGTGCTTGAGCGCAGGTGGGGTCGAGAGTGGGCGATGTGCTGGGCTTTGACGGGGCTCGTTTTCCTTCTGGGGGTATCCGTTGCACACCATGACGAAGCACCAGGAACCCTTTCCCTCGTGTGATGGGCAGTCACAGCTCACGGTGCCCAGTGGGACCACCAGAGGACACCGGGGTGAAGCGTCACACACGACTTCCGGGAGGGAGTCTCATCCTCCTGCTCTCCTGCCTCTCCCAGGGCTGGGCTCAGACCCTCACCTGTCCCTCGAGGGCTTCACGGGAGGCGGCCTGCAGCTGAGGTGCAGGTCCAGTGGCTGGTACCCAGAGCCCAAGGCCCAGTGGACAGACCCGCAGGGACGATGCCTGCCTCCGGAGTCGGAAGCCATCACCCAGGACGCCCTGGGCCTGTTCAGCCTGGAGACGTCCGTGGTGGTCCCAGAGGGAGCCCACCGCAACGTGTCCTGCTCCATCCAGAACCCCCTGCTGGTCCAGAAGAAGGAGCTGGTGGTCCAGATCGCAGGTCGGTGCGGCCCTCACCTTCCACGTCCAGGGGCCTGCAGGGGTCTCTGAGGACACAGTGGGGCAGGGGCCCGGCTGGTGTGGGGTGGGCTGGCCTTGACAGCTGAAGAGTCAGGCCCAGCCGTAAGCAGAGGAGAGCCAACGGCCGTGGAATTATCACGGCTGCCCCTCTGCCTGGCGGCTACCTGATCTGACCCTGCATGGCTGGCTGCCCAGTTTGAGTCCCAGACCTGGGAGCTTAAAAAACACGCTGGGTGCATGTACGTGTGTGCCTAAAGTCCCGCAGGGAGAGAAATGGTGAAGATTGCAGCATGACCGTCTTCCCCGGGATGCGTTCCCACTTTCTCTCTGTCTCTGTCTCTCTCCAGGGAGTGCATGTGCTTTCTGACAAGTTTTCTTTTTAAATGACAAAGATGGGAAATGCTACCTTACTATGTTTCACTCCAAGAAAAAAATATTTTTTGCAAATCTCTCTGAGAGAAAAGCCCCACTTTTTAATAATTGTGTCAACAGGCTAAAGTCTTTCCGCTACTGCCAGGAGTCCCGGAAGGGCTGCTCCCGCCTTCCACTAGCGGTCCCGGTCGGGGGCCCTGGGCACGTCCTGCCGGGGGAAACCCCGCAGGGCGGGCGAAGGCTGTGGTTAGTCCCTTTGTTACCACTTCTCTCCAGGTTGCTGAGGACGAGGAAGCCCAGGGCTGGAGTGTTTGCGGCTAAGCCAGGAACGCGAGACCGCTGGCGGCTGGCAGCTGGGCGTTGGGCAAAGTCCTTCCGATGGAGGTCGGGTCGGGGAGGTCGGGGTTGTGGCCCCAGGGGCCCTGAGCTGTGGTCGGGGCACCGTGCCCCTCTCCTTCCTCACCCTTCAGGGGGCGGCATGTCCCCAGCTGCTGAGCACGTCAGGCCCTGCTCCCTCGGGCCGTCCTGG
>NW_006159689.1:658100-659321 GCF_000334495.1 Tupaia belangeri chinensis | reverse complement strand
GGTGCATGTACGTGTGTGCCTAAAGTCCCGCAGGGAGAGAAATGGTGAAGATTGCAGCATGACCGTCTTCCCCGGGATGCGTTCCCACTTTCTCTCTGTCTCTGTCTCTCTCCAGGGAGTGCATGTGCTTTCTGACAAGTTTTCTTTTTAAATGACAAAGATGGGAAATGCTACCTTACTATGTTTCACTCCAAGAAAAAAATATTTTTTGCAAATCTCTCTGAGAGAAAAGCCCCACTTTTTAATAATTGTGTCAACAGGCTAAAGTCTTTCCGCTACTGCCAGGAGTCCCGGAAGGGCTGCTCCCGCCTTCCACTAGCCTTCCGCCTTCTGCCCGGGGTCCAGGTCTGGGGCCCTGGCCACGTCCTGCCTGGGGAAACCCCGCAGGGCTGGCGAAGGCTGTGGTTAGTCCCTTTGTTACCACTTCTCTCCAGTGTGCTGAGGACGAGGAAGCCCAGGGCTGGAGTGTTTGCGGCTAAGCCAGGAACGCGAGACCGCTGGCGGCTGGCAGCTGGGCGGTGGGCAAAGTCCTTCCGATGGAGGTCGGGTCGGGGAGGTCGGGGTTGTGGCCCCAGGGGCCCTGAGCTGTGGTCGGGGCACCGTGCCCCTCTCCTTCCTCACCCTTCAGGGGGCGGCATGTCCCCAGCTGCTGAGCACGTCAGGCCCTGCTCCCTCGGGCCGTCCTGGACAGGGCAGGGGTGCAGCCCTCCCGCGCGCCCTGCAGATGGTACCGTGCGCCCAGAAGGTCGCTGGGAGGTCCTCCAGCGGGACCCAGGGCAGTTGGGCCCTCAGTACTCGGTGGCACCTCAGGAGAGGATGCGGGTGTTTTCCAGACGCGTTTCTGCCGGGACCCTCCCCCTGGAGGAGGGCTTTCCTGGGGACCCTGGTGGCCCTGCTGCTCCTCCTGGCGCTCCTGGTCAAGCTGGCGCTGCACTTCTTCAGGAAGCAACGGAGGGCCCGAGGTACGCGGGGTCCGGCGCCCCAAGGCTGGCAGTGCTCGGGAGGAGAGGGGCGACGGTCCCTGACGACCCCGGAAGTGCCACCTGCCGGGCGTGGGGGCTGGCGGGGCTGTGACCCGCTGGAGGGCTCTCAGTCCTGGCCTTCGCCGCCCTGGCCTTCCTCTAACTGTCAGAGGCGCTGCGGACGCGGGCGGAGAAGGAGAAAGGTAACGGAGGAGGCCGCTCTGCCCCGCGGCCCTGCCGATCGGTCCGCGGCGGCCCG
>NW_006159689.1:653758-654179 GCF_000334495.1 Tupaia belangeri chinensis | reverse complement strand
GGCTCGGTCCGGGGCGGCATCCCCTGGGCGGGCGGGCTCGGAGACCGCGGAGAGGGCGAAGGGAGGAGTTCACTTCCCCGCTCCGAAGGCTCCTGTCCAGCCGCAGTCCGTGCACCCCGGGGAACCGCGGCCCGGGCGTCCACTGCCGCGTCGGTCCTGACTCTCGCTCCAACCTGAGGGCTTTCTCCTCGTTTCTTCTGCAGGGAGACTCGCGGCAGAGCTGGGTAAGTTCCGGGGCCACGCCGAGGTGCTCCGTGGTAGCCGGCTGCTCTAAGTCCGGCCCTCTGCCCCACCGTCCCCTCCTGGGTCGGCTGGGCCATCTAGGGTCTGCCCAGGGAACCACCGACAGACCCTGCCGCCCCTCCCCTGCGCAGTCTGCCATTCCTGAGGTCCCAGCAGTAAACGTTTCCTTCCCCTGGCT
>NW_006159689.1:649594-653734 GCF_000334495.1 Tupaia belangeri chinensis | reverse complement strand
GGCTGTGGCAGCAGGGTCACTGTCCACCTGGAGCTCAGGGGTGCCAGGCACCGCCAGTTCACCCTGGCCACAGAGCACCAGGGGTCCTGGCTGGCTGGGCAGTAGGGGAACTGCACAGTGTGGAAAGACCCGGTGGAGCCCCTCTCTCGCCACCCCGCCCATAAGAGGAAAGAAAACAAAAACACAAAAACAGCAAAACCAGGGCCAGACGTTGCACAGGGGCCCTGCTGTGCACGGGGAGGCCGGCCCCTGGGGCAGCTGCGCTGGGACTCCCAGCCTGCGGCTCCAGAGACAGCCCTGCCCTGCCTGTGTGCCCAAATCCTGCTGGGTGGAGAAGCCAGGGGAGAGAATCCCTGCGTGACCACGGCCGCTGCTCACTCTCTCCCTCTCCCCCTTCTCTGGCAAGCACATGTACCTCTGCCCGCCCCATGTGTGAGGTTAGACAAGGTTATCTTTCGGTCTGCCTAGTCCTGCGGGGTGGGGGGATAGCTGCACCGAGTCATTAACACTGTAGTCTGAATTAGCCGCAGCGTGGCCTTTCCCAGGGGCTTTTGCTTTAAAAGACAAGGTAAGGTGCGACATCAGAGTGCATTGCTCCACACGGTGTCAGCGTCCTCAGCATCAGGCCAGGAAATAACTGCGTGTGGCGTCCTTCCAGTTCTCTAGATACTGTGCCCAGTAAGTGGCCCTGAGGCTCACAGCACTTGTGACCCACACCAGCCTACTCAGGACCTCCTCCCTAGGAGAGCTGTGTTTATGGGGCAGGGTGAGCGAGCAGGAGCCCCTTCAGACAGGCCCTGAGCCTGGGAAGGGCCTTTCGTACAGAGGCCTGCCCTCCCTCCCGGCCCACCTGAGAATCCTGAAGACGAGCCTCCTTTCGGGCAAGGCAGAAAGGGGCTGAGTTAGCCCAGTTAGGTGACTGGGAGTAGGAGCCTCTCCCAGCGACCTCGTGCTGCGGGAAGAGGCCGCCTGTGCGAAGGCTGATGTTCTCTGTGTCTCACTTACAGAGAAGCTTCAGACAGAGCTCGGTGAGTGATCTGCGTCCCACTCGTCCCTCTCGTCCGCCTTTTGCACCTGACTCCCCATGCACGTCTCCTGCTCTGGCGTGTCTGATGCCTGGGCTGAACCACCTGACCATGAGTGAAAGCCGGCAGGGAGCAGGGCTGGGTGGTGAAGGGGCCGTGAGCGGGACCTGCGGGACCTGCTGTTCTGATTCCCCTTTCCCTTGGCTGCCTCAGACTGGAGAAGGGCCGAAGGCCAGGCTGGTGAGTGAAGCCCGATTCTCCACCGTGCTGTGCTTTCCTCTCAGCTCTCGGCTCCTCACGCTCCTCACCCACCACTTTCCTGCTGGAGCCATTGCATGCCCTCACATGGCACATAGTAGTCCTTGTCACTTGGTGGAGGTTATGTTTATTTTCATGTTTTCCCGAAGCCTAAGCCTACCGGGAACCACTGGGTCTGCGGTCACCTAGACTCCCGGGGTGCGTTCTCAGACTCTGGCCCGAGGTCTGGGGGGGGCGGGCACCACAGGTGAGTACTCTATTCCCACCGTGAGGCACGGCGCACACGCATCCCCACTTGCATATATTCTTGCGAACTGGGCACAGCTTTGCGCACACGCATCGTGGTTGTGCAATGACTGCGGTCTCACGCCCTCCTGGCCCTTGTCGCTCAATGCTGTCTACGTCCATCCGTGACACCAAGTCTGCCTCTGGCCCGCCTCTCCTGCCGCAGAGAGCCCCTCTTGGCAGGCACCTGCTGGAGTAGACATCCAGGCGGGCTCTGACCCCGCCACAGACAGCCCTGAATGAGTAGTCCCCGTCGGTCACCTGTGCCCGAGATGTCCCCAGGAGAGGGACACAGGAGGGCACTGCTGGGCTGCTGGGTGGGCTAGAAGGGTCCCTGGAAGGTAGTGTCCTCACCCTGCCGTGGGCAAAGCGGAGGCCCCACGGGCCCCTGTGAGCAGGTTCTCAGCCCGCCAGCCAGGGAGGGTGAGCCGGCGCTCGCTGTTCCGGGGCGCACACCCGAGTGCCAGGCCGCCATGTCTCTATGCACTCGCTGCTTTGGGGAGCTTCCTCTTCTGAAAATTGCTAGTTCATAGTCTTTGTCTATTTTCCTGGTGGGGTTGCTGCTTTTTTCTTACTGATTCACAGGAGACGTATACATATAATCCTATACTTACATATTATGTACATATTTCATCTCTTACTATTAAACGTTATACATTTCTTCTTCAGTGCTGTCGGCTACTCTTAGCTTCATCCCTGGTTCCCTTATTGAAATAATTAATTCTGATAAAATCTAATTCATCAACTTTAAGCTTCTGGCTGAGTTTTTGAAGTTCTGTTGAGGAAGACCGTCCTTATGTTAGGCACAAAGGTGCTCTGACGTTTCCTGTTACCCTCACGCATGTGACGTGTAAGCCTGAATTCACCCAGGACTTGCCACCCGTGGGTGTCAGGTGATCTCCGTAAAGGAGCTGGTCTCCCCGACGCCTGCTTCTCCAGTGCGTGGGGTCACTTCCTGCACACTCGTTGTAACAGAGGTACAAGCTGTGGTTTCCCATGACCTGAGAGTTCTTCTTTCCCATTTCTGCTTCCTTTTTAAAGTCAATGGGCCTTTCTTAAATATAAATTTTGGAATCAGTTTATGAAGTTCTTTTTAAAAATGTGAAAGATTACTTTGAATTTATAGATAAATTTGGGAATTGACATCTTTATAGAATTGAGTTTTCCCATGCAAAAGCCATGTATTTTCAGAGTTCCACTTACTGGTTACTCAGATGCAGAACTGGGGTTGAAAAGTCCGTGGTCATTTAGGCGCTCTGAGAACATCTTGTATCGCTCTTGCTACTATGTAGCTCGGCGATGTCTGTGTCTCAGAACAGGACAAGAGGGAGCAGCACGCACTCAGGACGGCTCTGCTACGAGAGGAAGGACTGGAGGGTGTCTCAGGGAAGGGCCAGGCTCAGACAGCCTCCCAGGGATGGCCTGGCTGGCAGAACTGGCCTTCACAGTGCTCCCTCAGGGCGGGAGGCCTGCCGATCAGCTCCTTCCCCACACGCCCTGTTCTCTTCCCAGCACAGTTCCAGCCTGCGTATAGTTTGGTGTCACCTCGTGCTGACACAGCCCTCTGCCTGAGATTCCCAGGAAAATGCCACTGGCCCCGCCCAGTCTGTTATGGTGGGAATGGGATCATGTGACTTGCGGACGTCCCTCTGGCACCCTGAGCCTCGCGCAGGAGTCCGAGTTTCCCACTCCAGCCTCTGAGTCCTGGCCTCTGTTTGGTTTTGGTTTCAGAGTGGAGAGCAGCCCGGCAACACGCAGGTAACCGGAAGAGACTGGCTCCAGCTGGGAGTGGGCGGAAACGGAGTGCAGAGGCTGGAGAGCAGAGGAAGCCTGCCATGGCTCCTGCACACACACGTGTGCGCATGCACACACAGCTGACACCAGCGTGCACACACACGCATGCACACGCATGCACACGCCCCCACATGCAGGTCTGGGTCTCAGGCTGGTTCCACCTGGTGGGAGGCTGAGAGAGAAGTGTAGTCTGGAGGGAATCTCTCAGGTCATCTGAAGGGACCCTGGAGGCCCCCTCTGAGAGACAGGGCGTTTTAGGGGTGCAGGTAACTAGACTGGATTATCTCAGAAGTACTGTTTAGTTTGAAAATCCTAAAATTGTTATAAAACTGCCCCTCAGAGCCCAAGTGGAGTCCCCCAGAACACAGGGTGGCGGGATCGCCAGGGAGGGCTGAACCAGCCGGAGCTCCTTCCCCAGGGCGGTCTCCTTCCCACTCCGCCCCTGGTCTGCCCCGGCAGCGCCCAGGGTGGACTCCAACACCCGCCCGGTTCAGGAAAGCACGGTTCCTCCTGGATTCAGATGTTCTGGAGTGCCCGGCAGTGCACTCCAGCCAGGGCCAGGTGGGTGGGAGTGGCGGTGACCACTTCACCGACCTCCGGGACAACAGCGGGCAGAGGTCTCCCTGTCGGGGACAGGGACAGAACCTACTGCACGGGCGCGCCCTGACCGTGTCCCTCTGCCCAGTGGACGTGACCCTGGATCCGGCCTCGGCGCACCCCAGCCTGGAGGTGTCGGCAGACTGCAGGAGCGTGTCCTCCCGCGCGGCGCCGGGGCCGG
>NW_006159689.1:645342-649196 GCF_000334495.1 Tupaia belangeri chinensis | reverse complement strand
GCCGGAGCAGAGCTCGCCGCCTGGAAACCGTGGAGTCCGGCGGGCGAAGGACTGTGGCTGTTACCTCTCCATTTCTTCCCTGCATGTTGAAGATTATTCAATAATGGAAACGCATCCGTTCTGTAAGGGGGGGGGGTTGCTTTTAAAATGCTCCTGTCTCCAAGATCAGTCCTTTAAAGGAGCAGTGAGGCCGCGGCTCCCCGCCGCCCAGAGCTGGCAGGTGGGCTAGCGTCCCTGCCTGGTGGCCTGGTGGGGCGGCGGCCGGAGACCAGGCTGGGGCGCATCCACCCTGGACTTTGCTCCTCCGTTTCTCCTCCCCTCTCCTTTTCCTTTCTTGGGGACTGGGATTTTCTCGGGGTCCCGGGGGTGGGAGTGGGGCTGGGATTTTCTCGGGGTTCCCGGGGGTGGGCGGGGGGCTGGGCTTTGGGGTCCCCGGGGGTGGGAGTGGGGACTGGGATTTTCTCGGGGTTCTGGGGGTGGGAGTGGGAGGGCTGTGCTTTTGCTGGGTGATCCGGGAGTCTGCTCAGAACAGGAGGAAATGAGCCGAGAATTTGCCGGGTTGCCGAGTCAGCTTCTCCAGTCGGAGGAGGGACATGTACAGAGAAAACGGAAAGGAGGGGAGGACCTCTACAGTGACCTGGCCTGGACATTCCCGAGTATGTAGCTGCCAATCTGCTGTGAGGGACAGGACGCCTTGGCACGGGACAGGCGACAGCCGGCGGACAGTTCGGTCTCTGCTCTGTGTGGCCCAGGGCCTCGGAGCAGCAGCAGCTCAGGGCCGTGAGCACAGTCCGCCCCCAGAACTGGCTTCGGAGCACAGTTTTCCATGGCAAGGAATCAGGTTCCTTGAGAAATCCCGGCCTCATAGCTGGGGAGGGGAATCAGGATGGAGCTAAGAGTTTGTGGTCAAACGTCTCGGGTGGGACCGTGGGACCGTGAGGAGGTGCTCACGGCAGACGGGTGAGAGGGCTGGGCAGGAAGGTCAAACGGGAACCTCGACATCGTTGAAGGCGGCTCCAGGGCAGCCCTCAGTAAATAGGAATGCACGCGTGTGTCCACAGGGCAGCGCGGACACGCAGGTGAGTCGTGGATAAATCATAAAGAAATGGGGCTGAGCGAGTCCTGCTCCGCGGTAGAAATCTCAAAGCGGCTACCTACGAATGCTAATTACAAATATACTAATTTACAAGAACAAACGATTACAATGAGCCTCGCTGGGCGGGGACCCGGCAGACACCATGGTCACTAGGTGGTGTCACTAGGGCGGCAAGAATCCACACCAGGTCCATCCTGACCCAGCGCAGTGACGAGAGCACCACGCCGACGTGTCCCTGCCCGCAACCTGCGGGAGTCGTAAAGAGACATTGGCAAACCCACGTCCCAGCAGCGGTCTCCGACTGAGCATGACCTGGAAGACATGATAGCTAAATGCAGGTGACCCTGGGTGGGCCTTGGAGCGTGACAGACGTCACCACGAGGGAAAGATGTGTTTCGGAGGTCTGTGGACTCGGTGGTGATCTCACCTGAAGGCCAATTTCCTCATTTATATAGGAGATTTTCTCATTTTAAGAAAATAGACAGGGAACCAGCAGTTAGCGTAATGGCTATGTCGCTGGACTCCCACGTAGTCGACCGCGGTTCACGTCCCATACCCGGTGGCTTAAAACTCATGCCGGGCGCGTGTGCATGCGTGCCCAAGATCCCGAGAGGAGAATGGAGAAGGGATTGCGGCGTGACCATCCCCCCTGGGGGGTGATTTCTCGCTTTCTGTCTCTGTCTCTCTCTGTCTGTCTGGTGAGCGCACGCACCCTATAGTGAAAAACCTCTCCAAAAAAAAAAAAAAGAAAGAAAAACAAAAAGAAAAGAAAATAGACAAGCATTAAGGAGTTGGGGCTACGATGTGTTCCTTACCCTCCAGTGGTTCGTTTAAAAACGTGGGCACAGAGAGACTAACAGGGTGCGATGCGTCTGGAGGTGTTTAATAACGGGCCTTCCAGAGACAGCTGCAGCACGTGTGATTTCCATGGTGGAGACCCTCCGTGGTGGCTGACTTCGAGCCCTGACGCGACACCGGGACGTGGAGTGGGAAGACAGGGCGTCACTGCGGGTCCGCGGGGGACGCTGGGTCTCCACCATGGCTGTTTCTCCAACAAATTGAATAAGTGCATGTTTGAGCTTATGGGGGTGCGCTCGGCCACCTGGCGGCTGAAACTGACCTGCTGACGTGCGCTCGCTGTCCCTGTAACACGAGACAGCGACACGGCCCCGCAGGCTCTCTCCCTGACCTGACTCATGCGCTCGCTGACCCTGTAACACGAGACAGTGACACGGCCCCGCAGGCTCTCTCCCTGACCTGACTCATGCGCTCGCTGACCCTGTAACACGAGACAGCGACACGGCCCCGCAGGCTCTCCACCTGACCTGACTCTTGGCTGGCGGCCTCGATGTGGCTGTACACACCATGCACGCTTCGAAATGCTGTGTTGTACCCTTACAGTTATGTGTGTTGGCAAAAATAGCATTTATAATATTCATAAAAAGGCGGTTTTATTTTCCAGAATGCTTGGCATTTGCGTGCAGATATTTTGGGGTCCTGAGCACACCCGCGTTGTACATTAGGAACGTGTTTTTTGGTCGCGCCCGTTTCCTCCTCCAAGGTCGTTTCCAGCTTTTAAACAAGGAAGCCCTGTGCCGCTGACACAGAGGTGGCGCTGGTTCGTCTCTCGGTGACCGGTGGGTCCTTCAGGCACTTTAAATAATGAGAAGGGCTAGCCTTCAAGCTGGGGGGACCTCGAAGTTCAGTACCCATTCGTGAACCCCGAAGGCTCCACGGGTGGCCAGCCAGGAGGCAGGAGCCTTCCAGGGAACCACCCGAGTCTCTCCCAGCAAGCGCCCGTGGCCCTGTGGCAAGTGTCCAGAAACAGGGCACAGCCTTTCAGTTTACCGCTGTTCAGGTCACCTGTGCCATCCTCCCCAAGAACTGCGAAAAGCCACTGAGTCCTGTGTGGCCCCTGCCCAGCGCAGACAGCGGGGTGAGCCGGGTTGTGGGGCTGCCAGCTGGGGACCACGGCGGGAAGCCTGAGGACAGCTAACTGACATGGCGGCCAGAGCCGAGAGAACGCCTCGGCCAGATGGGTGGGTGTCAGGCTATCGCTGGCTCCGGGGACCCCCACAGGAGCAGACGAAGACCCACATGGATGATGTGCACCAGCTTCTAAATGTGGGCGTCGGACCCAGCAATCCCACTTCGGGAATCATTTACAGAACCTGCACCGGCACCTGACAACCGAGGAGGGCACACACCACGTTGGTGTAACGCCGAGGCAGAGCCCATGGTGCCCACGTAGCTTCAATCGCCAAATGGCCTGTCCGGTTTGCAAACACCGTCTCACATCCAGGCCTGACCCTGGCGGGGAGGGTGGTTCTGGCTGCAGGAAGCCGCCCCGTCCTGCCCCTGGTGGCCCCTGTTGCTCCCTCCCGGCCGAGGTGAGAGGGACAGACGAGGCAGCCCCCCGCCCCAGGCCCTCCCCTCCTGCTTCCCCAGCTCTGGCAGAACCCCCAAGCTCTGCTCCACCCTGTCTACCGAGGACACCTCCATGGCAGGTGGCGGCTGGGCAGGGGAGCAGCAGTGGCTTGGGGTGGCGAGCTCGCCAGGTGGGCTGACCCCTGGGAACACCGGCGTGCTGGTGGGGGTGGGCAGGCTCGCTCCCAGGGCTGGGTGTCATTGTCCTTCCGGGCGATCATCAAGCCCATTGAACAGGCGCCAAGCCCCTCGCGGTATCCCCGACAGCTCCACTTGACCCTTTCAGGGGCAGCTCGGGAGTGGCCAGTGCTCCGCCCCTCTCCTGGAAGAG
>NW_006159689.1:642142-645042 GCF_000334495.1 Tupaia belangeri chinensis | reverse complement strand
CTCCACCCCCTTCCAAGGCAGGGAGCCCCCCTAGTGCTTGTTTATTTCACACATTTCTTTTATTTATACTTTACAGTCAATGGGAACGATGCGGTAAAATAAGGGTGCCCTAGAGGACCAAAATGCGCCGATGCAACTCAAAACCGTGGGCAGGAGCGGGGTTGGTGTGCAGAGGCACCTCGAAGCGTAAAATCTCGAAGACCCTGCTTTCTCTGCTGACGGCGGTGACCACAGGGGATGCGGGCAGCTCGGCCTGCAGTGGGTCCGGGTCCACGTCCGTGTGAGCCAGTGTGCACCTCTGGAAATGTTCCTTTCACACGGAAACTCTGCTAACGGGGCATTTTCCTCTTACATCTAAAAACCGGAGACATCTAACTATTCAAATTCCTAAAGGTTAAAAAAATGTTGTCAAAAGTAACGTAAAAGAACGATTGCAGACTCGGCGGGTGTCGCTGCCTTGTCCCATGGTGGAAGCTGCAGCCCGGCTAGGCCTTCCTGACCACCGTGGCCTGGCCCCTCCGTCTGACCACCTCCCCACTTCCCTTCCCGGCTCTCCACGGGCAGTCCGAGCTGGTTCCAGGCGGCGTGTGTCCAATGACTGCGCCTGCTTCCAAAGCAGTGGGGCTCAGTTCCAGGGGGGCCAAGTCTCAGGGGGCCCCCCACACTGATGAGACTTGGGGGGCTTCTCCTCCATTTTTTTTTGTACTGGCTGCCACAGTGCGTGTCAGGACGGGGAGCCCGCCCCTGCTTCCCCAGCAACAGCTCAGAGAACAGTCTGAGGACGAAGGACACAAGCCACGTCATCACGGAGGTTCCGGGTGGCCGCCACTGCTGCCACCTCCCTGGGGGACTGCGGGAGCCCTGGAATGGGAGACAAGAAGCAAGTGAGCTGGGCCTCTCAGGGTGCCGGCCGGGTCTTCTCAGGCCCGAGACTGCTTTGGGAAGGGCGAACCCCCCATGCTGAGGCCTGGCGGTGGGCGAACCCCCCACGCTGAGGCCTGGCGGTGGTTCCCGTTCACCCACCGGGGCTCATCCAACCAGGATGCCTGCAGGGCAAAGAAGCCAGAGCGTGGCGATGTCGGGAGACCAGCAAGGCAGGGGGTAGGTCAGCAGAGAGCCAGGAAGGAGAGGAAGGGGGCGGGTTGAGGTTCCCTCCCAAGGAGGGGTGGCAGAGAGGACAGAGAGAACCAGGAAGGGACCTGGGAAGAAGAGGCCAGCGAGGAGGTGGTGGCTCAGTTATGGCTCCCTGTGGGAGGAAGCCAAGGAAAGGGAACCGCTGCTTGGTGTAGGCTGGAGAGCCAGCTGCGAACACTTATCCCCAGGCCAGGCCCAGGTGGTGGGGACCGAGCAGCTGGGAACACTTATCCCCAGGCCAGGCCCAGGTGGTGGGGACTGAGCAGCTGGGAACACTTACCACCCGCAGGCCAGGCCCAGGTGGTGGGGATGGAGCAGCTGGCCGGGCAGTCTGCCCTGGGCTGGGCTCGATGACCTAAGAGGAAACAGAAAGAGACAGAGTAGCAGTGCACACAGGCGGCCTGAGCCTAGGTAGCCCAAGCAGCGCCTGCCGCTCAGACAGACTGGGCGTCTTTATTTATAGCGCAAAGCGCCACTAGATAGGTGTATTCACGACATTCCACAGATACGCTGGGTGTTACAGACAATACAGGTAACTAATCCATACGGGGGCTTAGGCTCACTGGGCCGGGTGTATCCCTCGGCCATAACCGCATCAAGGAGAAATCCCATTCATCCTATCTAGTGGAGAGAAGCCGCTGCAGGTGTGGGGAGGATACCTCTCTAAAACATAAAAGGGATGTTCTGGGCGGGCACCACCACGCCCAGAGAAGGCTAAAGAGTCTCACAGAGGCAGAACAGGGATTGGATTTTGCTAACTGGGGTCAGGATGTTTCCTGAATCCCATCAGAGGTGTTAGTTGGAAGGCCCCTAGCAATTTCCACCCTCTGCTCGGCCTGCAGTGAGGGTCAAGGAAAGGACAAGCTGCAAGGTTCTGCCACAGCCCAAAGGGACAGGTGGCATTTGCTGAGAGCAGGACCCCACACCCTCAAGGGCTTCTCTCCATGTCCCTACAGGGGGTGGGCTGCAGGAGACGCTCAAGGTGCTCTTCACACTTGAAGCGCATCACCCTGGAGTGCAGAGCCATGCGCCCCCAAACTGATTCAGGGGCCTGGGAGGGTCAGGTTAACCAGGCCCCGGGGGTCTGATTCAGGTAGACCTTCCAGAGAGGGCCAGGGAATAGGAGGCTGGCAGGGGGCGGTGAGCGGGTTGTGGGAGTGGCTCTGTGGGAGGGGCATGACCTGGACATGCGGGGCCCACCTTGTCCCTGATCTTTGCCCCCAGGGCCTCAGTAAGTGACCCGGGTCTCCTCACTGCCCTGGGATAGATTAGATCCCCCACCCTGCCTGACCTGGGGCTTTCGGCAGCCCGCTCCTCCCAGGCACCAAGGCCCTCTGGCTCCCAAGGCCATCCTCCTTCCTGGTGGCCTCTCCCTTAGACCCTGACATCCACGAAGGCCCGACAGCTGCTGCTCTCCAAGTGACAAGGACACATTCAGGTGAAGGCCCTTGATCACAGCGGAGGCTTTTCCACACCTGTATGAGGAGTTTCCGATGAGGATCGCAAAACCTCGGGAAACCCCCAAGGCCAGACTCAGAGTCCTGAGTGTGTGTGGGGGGCGCTCACCACCCGTCTCCATGGGTGACTTTTCTGGAGCTTTCCAGATCCTGTGCAGGCAGGGAATGCCCTGTCCAGGTCTCAGGCAGCACCCCGCCCCTCCAGGCCATATCTCCCCCTTGGTTCAAGTGCCAACATTTCTCACCCAAATGCTACAGACTGCCCTGTGGCCCCCAGGTAGCCAAACAAGACCCGCACGCTGGCCCACC
>NW_006159689.1:635285-641177 GCF_000334495.1 Tupaia belangeri chinensis | reverse complement strand
GCTGGCCCACCTGCTCCGGGCGCTGTGGACGCTGGCCCACCTGCTCCGGGCGCTGTGGCCCAGCTGTGGAGCTCATTCTGTGCTCACACTGTCACTGCCTGGAACACTCTGCCCCTCCTGCTGCCCCGGGCTCCCTCACAGGGACACGGAGGTGCACTGCGTCTCTGGAACACGCTCGTCCTAGGTGTCTCCCTAGCGGCTTCAGCATCTTTTGCCTCTAGACGGCTTTCTCATCACCACCATGATGAGGATGGAAATATGCACCCAGACTGCTGTGTGCACCCTGCGGGGACCTGTAACCGCCACTCCCAGGGAGTGAATCTGGGTCTCTGTGATGGGCTGACTGGAGATTTCTGGTCTGTCACGTTCAAGTCTTTGTAAAAGCCCGGGCCAGCGGGTGGTGTGGTGACATGGTTGGCCCCAGTGTAAGTCAGGACCTAGTGGCTTGCTTTTTTATTTTCTCTCTTTTTCTTGTGAGTGCAAGTGACCTATAGTAAAATTTTAAAATAACGACAATAATAATAATAAACCTAACAAAAATGAATGTTAAAACGTCTTCATCAAAGACGTGTACCGAGATTTTCTTCAAGTCCTTCAGAGTCTTTCATAGGAACCAGTTCTGGCCGGCTGGTGACGTGGGGGTAAGGCTGGTGCACACGGCTCATTGCGGTTTGAGTCCCAGGCCTCGTGGCATACACCGGCACGTGTGTGTGCCCAAAAATCCCAGAAGGAGGAGAAAGGGGGAGAAAGGATTGCTGTGTAACCACCCCTGGGAGTCACTGTCTCACTTTCTCTTTGTCTCTCTCTCTCTGGTGAGAGTGCCCTCTGGAAAATTAAAAATCAAACCAAAAAAGCCCCAGGCGATGCTGATGGTGAGACAGGTTCACGCGTACTGGTTTGGAACAGCCTGGTGCATAACTCCGTTCTCTTCCTGGCAGTGATGAGAAAGCCGTGTGGAGGCAGAGGTGGTGGAAGCAGCTAGGGGAAGCCTAGGGCGCAGGGACAGGGACAGGGACACCTGCTGAGGGGTGTTGTAAGTGCAGGAGGTAGACCCCGGACTGCCAGTCCTGCAGCCAGGGTCTGGGTATGACCAGACGCCACGCGAGGCAGCACACGTGGGCTGGGGCCCCGCAGGGACTCCTGACTCCGTCTGTCCAGAGCGAGCCGTGCAGGGCTGCCCCATAAGGAAGTGCTATGCGGAGGGAGCCAGGCCCCACAGGCCCACCTGGTTTGAATCCCGGCCTGGCAACTTGACAAACACACCAGGCACGCGTGTGCATGCCCAGGGTCCCGGTGGGATGAGAAACGAAAGGAAAAAGCGCTGCAGCGTGGCCAGCTCTTTGGAGAGCTCTCTTTCTGTCTCTCCATCATGTACATGCACCTCTGGCCAAAAAAATAGCGATTTCCTTAGAAAATGAAGACCCCATCTCCCTGGCTGCCTTACTGTCAGTTGGCAGCCAGGGGCATCTCCATGTTCGCCCTAACTCTGTCAGAGCCTGAAGCCGAAGCCCGAGGTCAGCTCTTCATCTGTTAGGCCCTCCCTCACCCCTCGGCACCCACCGCCCCCTCAGCTTCCACTCTGCTGTGCTGATCGGGGGCTCAGGGCGGTGTGTGGCAAGCAGAGGCGTGGGGAGGGCCTCTTACACGCCAACACCAGGGCCCCGGATTTACGGAACTAACTAGCCAGGATGTCTTCTGTTCCTTACCAAACGGATGGCGAGCTAACGTCTCGGACCGTGCCTCTAGTCGCAGAGCGGCTGTCCGGAACGCCCCCAGCTGCAGAGAGCCTGGGACACAGACAGACGCTCCACCCGGGGAGCCAAAACTGATGAACTGACTTCAGGCCTAAGTTGGCTCCCCACAGCCCTGGCTCTGGTCAGCCCCTAGACTCCCACCTAAGAGGGCGGAGGCCCTGTGGGACGGCCCCTGCGCTCTCACCGGCACGTCCCTCCTGGGAGTGTGGGCGCCCACGGAGGCTGGGAGAGGACAAGACCACGTGGACCTTGGAGGGAAATCCGTCCACAGCTGAGCGTGCCGTCACCGGATGACGGGAAGGGGCCGCGGGCCGGTTACCCCGTGAACCTTGTCCTCCGCTGCTGTCCCCTATGTTACGGACTCAGACACTGGTCAGTCACTGCCCATCTGGCGAGTAAGTAGTGTCAGCTCTATGGCATGTGTGCATGCAACAGAAGCACCGCAGGGTCTCATCCCAACGCTGTCCCTAACCCGTCCCCAGCTCCTCAGGATCCCAGGTGCCCGGCACACGCCTGTGTTCTCACGTGCACACTCCTGGTTGGCCGTGTGGCTTCCACTCCTGGGAGGCACTCGCTCTCTGCTGTGCCCAGCGTCTGGGCCTCGGCAAGTGGTTACTGAGCACCCTGGCAATGAAGACGGACCAGGAGGAACATCAGAGCTGCGGTTTGCTACAGCGAGGGGATCCGCCACCACCACTCGCACTCCTGCAGTCTCAGAGGCAGGCGGAGAAAAAAGAATTAAGGTTTTTGCCATAGGGCATGCATGCTTGTCAGAGAGAGATGGTGAGAGGGAAAGTGAGAAAATCACTCCCCAGGTGGGGTTGCCATGCCACTGATTCCTTCTCCTCCATTCTCCTCCTCGGATTTTGGACACACACACACATACACATGCACACACACATGCCTGGCGTGATTTTCAAACCTCCGGGTCCGGGACTCAAACTGCTGTCATTCATGTGGGAGTCCAGGCTATAACCACTACGCTGTCTCCCTGGGCTGCTTACTGTATTAATAAGTGAGGGGTTTGGTTCCTAGAGCACTTGCTGCGGATTGGGGTCGCAGTTCTGTTCTGTGTGGCCAGGCCATTGTCTGTTGTGCAGTAACTCCCCGAGCACCTGTAACTGTGACTTCCCGACGGCACTCACGCGAGATCTGTGGTGCACAGTCCCGTATCCTTCTGGCCGGCCTGCTGGTACGTGGTGTGGGGCCTGTGCTTCTGCCCGTTCGGGAGGCTGGCCCCTCCTGGAACGCCCTGGTTAGGTTATGACCTCAGGGTAGAGATGGCCTCGTACAACTAGTTGTGTTGTATTCTCTTTTCTACTGTTTGGAAGGTTTTAAGATTAACGTTTGAAAGAATTACCAACAAACCTTCTTGTACTTTTCTAATACAAGCATTTACTCTCTTTACTTTTTATTTCTTATTTACATTTAATTGTTCTACATCTTTATGGTGTACAACACGGTTTTCAAAGCATGTATGAAGGGTGTGATCATCAAATCAAGAATATCACCATATATTGGGTTGTCAGAAAATTCACGGTGCATTTTTCTGTTTTCTAAGCAAAAATGCATCATGACTCTTCCAACAACCCAGTACATTGTTTTCAGCAAAGACCCTTACACTTTGTGTCTGTTAAATGCCTTGTCCCCAGACCCTCCTCCTTCATGCCCTCTTCCCACGCTGTCTCTGGTATTTATAGCCATTTTCCATGTTTCTATATCCTCTGAGAAATGTGTACATGTTGGAACACTCACTTTGCAAGCTAAGTGACATATGTGATTGAATGTATAAAAGAAATTGAAATAATTTTTTTAAGTGTGTCCCTGAGCCCCTCCGGCCCACTCTCTGCTCGCCACGTGGCGCCCAGTCACTGGTGCTAGCACTAGCCCTCCGCCATCGTACCTTCCAGCCTTTCTATCTCTGCCAGAGAGGCAGCACAGGTGTGGGCTGAGAGGGGTATACAGTGTTTGTCTCTCTGACTCCGGTTTACTCCACGTAGCAGCAACTCTTCTCTATGTATCTACTTTGAATCAGGTGGCTGGGCAGTAGTCCATGGCATAACTGTGCCACAGTTTTTCAATCCAGTCATACACTCTTGGGCACTGAGGTTGATTCCAGGTCTTAGCAATTATCCTGCAGTAAACCTGGATGTGCGAGTGTCTTTCCAACCGTGTTTTCCTGTCCTTGTGGGTAAATACCAAGGCGGGGCTACTGGGTCCTACAGCAGCTCTGTTTGCAGGTTTCTGACCCTCCGTATGGCTCTCCAGTGATGCTCTCACTCACACCCACCAGTGGTGCAGGGTCTGCCCTTCCACCACAGCCTCACCAGCACCTACTGTTCTCCACTTTACTGACCACAGCCATTCTGACTGGAGTTAAGTGAAACCTCGTGATTTGGAGTTGCGTTACTTATATGATAAGAGTTGTGAACATTTTTTTCATATGCTTTTGGCCATTTCTGTTCAGCTCATTTACCCATTTTATTATTGGACGATTGTCTGGGGGGAGCTGCTTGAGTCCCTCGTGGATCTGGTCATCGGCCCCTCGCCTACAGCAGGGTAAAGTAGAATCAGGTTGTCAGAGTGTCCTCACTCCAGGGCTTCCCATTGAAATCGAGCCCTAAAAATGCGTGATCTTGTCAAAGTTCTACCTCGTATCGTACTTGGCTTATTGGCTTCTTTGAGTGGAAACCTAAGCAGACAGGAGTAGTGCCAAGGTTTAACCCATTCACAACAAAATCCACAACAACAGAAAATTCTAAGAATGCCAAGTTCTCCAGCCCCGGAGCTCCAAGAAGCAGGCTCCCTAGGACGGCTTCGAGTCAGCACAGGGTGGAGACCCAACGTCCATGCAGTGGACGCTCTCAGTGGGCGCGATGGGCCCGTCCTGGCAGCCTTCCCGCCGCTGCCTGGCATCCGCTGGCACACGCTCCCAGCCCAGAGCCAGACACCAGGCCCGTCTGCGGCTGCCCCGACCCAGGTCCCAACTCTGACGTGATCCACTTCTCGACACCAAAGCTCGCCCTCCCTGTGTGACAGAGCAGTGGGAGGCCAGAGGGTCAAGAGTGTCCACGTGCCCCAATCCCCGGCCACCAGCCGCCTAACTGACGTCTCCGTCTGGACCTGCTGCCACTCGACTTTGCAGCCCTGCCTAAACCCTGCCGCAGGGTTTGTGATGACAAGATGTGACACCAGCGACGCCACGGGCCCTACTCGTTGCCGTACACACAGGGCACACGCATGACCAGGACAGAGCGACTCTGACCGCTGTGCCCAAGTGTGTCACAGTTCAGGGTTTTAGCGGTGGACTGAGACGGGCTTTCCCTGCAGGTTTATTGGGAAGTGCTTGCGGGGCTGACACTGGTAGGGGCAGGGAGGTGGCGGAGTTTAAGAAAGCAAAGGTGGCCACAGGAAGAAGCAGCCTAACACCCTCAGATGAGCGGTGGGGGCCCAGAGGCAGGGTGAGCAGCCCATCACACCCTCCACGCCCAGTCACCGGACTCAGGCGGCCCCAGGAGAGGCGGCTCTGGGCAGGTGGCCCTCTTCGGCCATGAGCAGTCCCTGGAGAAAGGCCGCGGAGAGCTGTCACCTGCTGGCTCCCCGGCTGTGGGACGGACTGTGTGTCTCCTCGTTGTGACCCAGGGACCTCCGCCTTCCCCTTGCCCATGCTCAGAACAGGCTCCGCGGTGGAGCGGGGAGCCGGTCTGATTGGCTCTGGTCAGGGAGGGTTTGGTTGGTTCGACTGTGCTTGCTGTGGGTTTGGTTTTTAGAGGAACGCCGTGTCTGTCCTTCAATCAAGCTGCAGTGGCCAGCCAGGTTCCGGGCGGGAGCTGCCTCCTCAGGCTCCAGCACCCGCCAGACCCCGCCCCGCGCAGGGACACCTTCCCAGGAGCCTCCGCAGAGCGCCGGTGACCTCCTTGTTCCTCAGGCTGTAGATGAGCGGGTTGAGCATGGGCGTGATCACGGTGTAGAAGGCGGAGGCCACCTTGTCCTGCCCGGACGAGTGGTAGGCCTGCGGCCGCATGTACGTGACCATGGCGGCCCCGTAGAAGAGGGAGACCGCCGTCATGTGGGAGGAGCAGGTGGCCAGGGCCTTCCTGCGGCCGGCGGGCGGGGTCCCAGGGCGCACGGCGGCCCA
>NW_006159689.1:625445-635002 GCF_000334495.1 Tupaia belangeri chinensis | reverse complement strand
GGCCACGTAGCGGTCGTAGGCCATGAAGGCCAGCAGGAAGCACTCGTCCCCCAGCAGCGTGAGGAAGGCCAGGATCTGCAGCCCGCAGCCCGCGAAGGAGATGCGGCCGGCGCCGCGGAGGAAGTCGGCGGCCATGCGCGGCACGACGGTGCACACGAGCGCCAGGTCGGCGAGCGCCAGCCAGCTGAGCAGGAAGTACATGGGGCTGTGCAGGCGCGCGGCGGCGCGGATGAGCAGCAGCAGCAGCGCGTTGCCCGCCAGCGCCACCACGAACGCGAGCATGACGGCGGAGAAGAGGAGGTCGTGCAGCGGCGAGCGCGCGAAGAGGCCCAGGAGCACGAAGTGCGTGATGAGGGTCTGGTTCCCCGCCCAGGCCATGGCCCGTGGGGCGCGGCGGCCGGGACCTGGAGCAGCGGGAGGCCTCCTTGGTGTACTCGGCTTAGGATGAAAGGCCTGGGCTCTGCAAGGGGAGGACATAATAAACAAGAACAAGTCAAAGAAGCAAACTGTTACCATGGAAACTTTGAGGGCTGCTCGGGTCTGCTGCAGAAAGCCCTCACGTTTAAGGCTGACGTGGCGGGCGGTGGGGTGCCACAGACTGCGCATGCCCCACGTCCCAGATGGCTCCGCGGGTGGGGTGCAGCCGCGTCGCTCTACTGTCATCTCGGAATATCCCTGTAATGCTACATGACGCCGCGTTTTAATACGGATCTGCACAGGACAGTGTGCGTCGTCTACACGTAACATTCTGGAGTGAGGCGCGGGAGCCAGGGCCAGAGGGGCAGCGGAGCCCAGCCTGCTGTGACCGGGTAGGCGTCCGCCTCGTGCCTTCAGGGTTTCGCTTCTGTGCGCCAATAACCGAGTCTAAAACGTGAACTGCCACGCGAGGACCAAACGCGTGCCCAGCGCTTCATCAGTATTTTCGGAATATCCAGAGTAGTTGTGAGGAAAATATCCAGAGCTCGTCCTATCAATGACCACAACACAGTTTGAGGTGTATTTATTCAGTCTGATGTGAAGCAAACTGACCAGCAGATTAGAACAGGCACAGAATCAGACCCATATAACGTTCAAAAATTTACGATCAACTTTAACCAATAGAATAATAAAAAATACATGATGAAGGAAGTGCTATTTAATAAACGATTTATGACAATAACTACCTTGTTTGGGAAAAAAAGATCCCTACCTCATACCATACACAAAAATAGATTTTAATGGGTTAAAGAACTAAATAGAGCATTAGTATGAATTGCCCGGAGCATGTGTTTAGGCCTTGGGATACAGCTGGTCTCAATAAAACGGCATAAAGAATACAAAAATGTGTATATTATATATATTACATAATCAGAAATACTTTCAATATAATATGTATTATAAAATGTATACTAAAGAGATTCCTACCCCAAAAATATAAAGAATACCCAAAAATCAATAAGAAAAGGAAGAATGAAGTAAGCACAAATTCTCACAGGAAATCCAGATAAACACGGAGGCCGGGTCTCCTTCACCACGCTAGAGAGGTTCAAATGAAGACAGACACGGCAGCTACTCACCAGGCTGGGCAGTCTGAGCGTGTCCAGCATGGGCAGACGGGACCACTAGGACTGGGGCCGCAGGATGAAGTGTGGCCAGAGCCGTTACCTCTGGAGAGGGGGCTGGGGCCGAGGGACTGCAGTCCACGAGGACCTCCAGCAGGACCCGCAGTGTGAGAATTTGGGCAACAAAATCACACCTGTATACTCCTTAAATTTAAGTGAATTATTTTATTTTTTATTATTATTTGGTTTGCTATAGGGCACATGCACTCACTAGAGAGACAGAGAGAGAAAACTGCCAGGTCTAGGACTCGAACCTCAGCCCACCGTGTGGGAGTTCAGCGCTTTAACCCCCATGCCAACTGCTGGTCCTAGGTATTTCCTTTTCAAGCTTACTTTCTATCACAACATTTTCAAACACATAAAACAAGTATCAATTAAGAAATGCTTTGAAAAAAGGAAAAGCAATAATCTACCCTTTACAGAAAAGGCAGCTGACCCGTTCTCAGCCCGAGTCACTCAGGTGCAGTCTGGGGCCCCTTCCTTGCCAGAGCCCCCTGGAAGGCAGTCAGATCCCTGGAGCAGACCGAGCATTCCGTGCCAGGGAGTGACAGCGGCTCCGAGTGACAGGAACGATGCCTGTGAGGCCAAGGAGCCCTGTTACCCAGAGTCAGGAGAGCAGGCACAGGTGAAGGGGACGAGGGATGGGGAGAGCAGTGGGGTGCCGGAAGACCCGCGGTGGGTTCCTAGGCTTACAGAGAGTGGGAAACGAGGGACGCAGCAGAGCCGGGAAGGCAGCGCTCAGGAGGAGGACGGCGTGAGAGAGAAGGCCTGGGACCAGCGGCACCGCAGGGACAAGACGGGACGGGATGGGGTGGGGCGAGGCGGGCAGCCTGGCAGGCAGAGGCCCCAGTCACCGCGCAGTGTGGACCCTCTGCCTTCTGCATTGCTGGTGAGGGCCGAGCTCCCCCACTCCCGCCCCACACCCCACCCTGGGGTGAACTGTGGAGGGACAGGAGGCCCCAAAGCCCCACTCTGCTGAGCAACCCCTCGGCCTTCGGGGAGGACGCTGGGTCACTCAGGCCCCGAGAATGCTTCCCTCAGCTGGAACAGAGAGTGGTCTTGTCCCAGCTTCTCAACGTCCTCCCACTATGCGAGCATCCCCTGACCTCATCTGGGCCACCAGGAGTCCTCAGGTCTCCAGGGCCAAGGTCAGCCGATTCAGACGACCCATGCCTGCCCGTAAGTTCTGGCCTCCCCCCTATCTGAGTACCACTGAAGTGCACCCGTTGTCCCCCAGAATGTCTCCACCGGCAGGACTCTGATCACACTCGTGCAACTCATCGCTCAGAGCCCCTTCCTGTGCCTGAGTGCGCAGTCTCCCAGGGCTGCTGCGACTCCCACACCGTCTGCTGCTTGCTGAGCTCCGGACAGAGGGGGCGCAGGGGTGGCAAAGGGGAGAAGGTTTCAGAAAAGCATGTTACCAGGACATCAGAATTTCCAGGCGGGATGGGAAACTGGAGTCTCATCAGATACCCTGATTGATTTTTGGGGTTTTTTTTTTTTAGAGATTTTCACTATAGGGTGCGTGCGCTTGCCAGAAAGAGAGAGAGAGACAGAAAGTGAGAAATTGCCCCCCAGGGGGGATGGCCACGCTGCAATCCCTTCTCCTCCATTCTCCTCTCGGGATCTTGGGCATGCACGCACATGTGCCCGGTGTGAGTTTAAGCCACCGGGTCCGAGACTCGAACCACGTCAACTACATGGGAGTCCAGCGACACAGCCATTACGCCAACTGCTGGTCTCCCCTGATTGATTTTCAGTCCATAGTTTTAGGTAACTGATCAGGCGAACTTAGCGTTGCTCACGACAGACATTTCGCTCTAGGACATCTGAGCCCTCGCTGGCATCTGAGATATGGATTTTCCTGCCGAAGCCATACTGGGCGGCCGGGACCGAGCTCTGGCCAGGCAACAGCGCGAGGTGCTCTAGGACGGGGACCCGCCCACGCCCACGCCCTGGGCTGTACAGAGGACCCCCGCAGAGGTGCACCTGGGGACCTGGGTGGAGAGTCGTTGGGCAGCGGGAAGTCCGGTCCCCACGAGGCCTTCCTCACCGAGGAGGGGCACGGCGGGAGGAGGGAGGGGCAGACCCGTGAAGCCTGTGTCCCCGACAGGAGTGGGTTCCCGAGAGTCCTCAAGGTCAGAAGTGGGTGCTGAAGCAGAGAAAGCTCGTGAGGGAGAGTGGGAGCTGCAGGGGCGGTGGTGACGGGCAGGAGTGGATTTTCCAGAGTCAGAAAATTGTGAGCCACCAGCCGATGAGGACAGTGCACTGTGGGGCAAGACGACAGACGGCCACTGCGGATGGGGCGGCCGTCGGTAACCTCCCTGGACTCGGGACAGCGGACACGACTGCCCTCCCAGAACCTGCCCTGGGACCTGGAGGAGGCCACTGTCCGTTTCGGGGATCCACCACCCTCTATAAAGTGAGTGGGCTGGCTGAGACGACCCTCAGGTACTGCTCCACCTACTCACAGCATAAAGAACTAGGAAAACAGACAGAACACCCCACCATGTCCAAGAAACCGAATCACACCATGGAAGAATCCCTCCCCTAAGCAAGAGCAGGGCAGGGCCAGCGGTGGTGAGCCGGCTCCGAGAGCCTGGGCCACAGCAGGGGAAATGTGAGGCAGAGGGGGAGTCACCCGAGATCTCAGAACCAGAGCCTCGCGGTCCAGAACTGTCGTCCTCGGGCTCAGACTCCACCAGCGCCCGACACCGCTCTGGTCTCCTTGAAGAAAGGCCCGAGTGGAAGCAGGACCCCCCTAGAGAGACTGGGAGGGGTATTTCCTGGAGAGGGCAACACCAGGTTGTTAGAGCCGCACTAGCACCCCCTCTGCTCCCAGGGAAACAGACCCCACGGAGGGACTGGGCTCCACCCCACCCCCAGGAGGAAGTGCCCCGGGCTTCTAGGAGGGCTTGCAAGATTTTGAAGAAATGCATTAAGGTTGATCAAATGGAAGAAAGCGGGTTCAGGGAACCAGCAGTTGGCGTAATGACTATGTCACTGGACTCCCACGTAGTCGACCGCGGTTCGTGTCCCAGACCCGGCGGCTTAAAACTCATGCCGGGCGCGTGTGCGTGCGTGCCCAAGATCCCGAGAGGAGAATGGAGGAGAAGGGATTGCGGCGTGACCATCCACCCTGGGGGTGATTTCTCGCTTTCTGTCTCTATGTCTCTCTCTGTCTGGCGAGTGCACGCACCCTATAGCAAAAAAAACCTCTCCAAAAAAAAAAAAAAAAAAAAGCAAGCAAGCAGGTTCAGAAAAAGAGAAATCTGCAGCAGAGCCTCGGCGGCACCCCGGGGGCTAAGAGGAGTACCGGGGGGGCTAAGAGGAGTACCGGGGGGAGCGGGAGCAGTGGCTGTAGCAGAGAGCAGACGTCTTACCCGGAGAGAATCAGGTGGACCGGCTGGGTCAGAGGGCAGGCCTCTCACTGGGAGCAGCTGGGACCCTTCTCCTGTGGAGGGACCCCTCACCGGGCCAGGCTCAGCGAGGGCTGAGTGGTTTTATCCCCTGCCCTCATCCCCACCCCTGCTATGACTGAGAAAGTTGCTTCTGTTTACACAAACCCTCAGAGACCCCTCTCCTGCCACCTCTGTCCCCAGTCTCGACAACTAAATCCCTAAGGGCACAGCCTCCTGCCAAGCGCCCTGCTCCTCTTGGCTCCGATAACAAGGTCGCTCCCAGGAGAAGGCAGAGAGGAAACCGGGGAGCCTCTGAGGGCCCCCCGGGGCCCTGGCTCTCTCTCCATCCCAGGAGAGGGAATGCTGGCTTTGCTCTGCATCATGGCCTACCTCGGGCAGTCCCTAAACAGTACGTGTCAACAATGGTAGCAGAGCACCTTCTGGAACCTTCCAGACCACAGTCCTCCGCAGACTTCGGCCTCTTTCCTACGCTACGGGAGCAGCTCCCCTCTGAAGTTACGCTGACCCTTCTACCGCAGGCGCGGCCCCAAAGACCAGGACGCAATAGCACACCCTGCCATGCACAGGACGTCCTCGGCCGTCCTGACCCTGCCGCCCATTCCCCTGCAGCTCCCTCTCGGGGACAGCTCTCACACGAAGAAATTCCCGGACTCAGGGGCCGAGGGTAGTGCAGACGCCTGGCCCTGAAGTCAGGGCTGGTGGGAACCGCGACTTCACCGGTCTGAGTCCCAGCTTTCTCATCACCCCACGGGGGTGACGGTGTGCGCTACAAAGGGTGAACCCCTGTGGGAAGCGAGTTGGACAATCTGAAGTCGTTTCTGTGCAGCAGAAATCGTGGTCGTTAGCGACGTTGCCCTCCATTCACCCCGAAGCCTGAACAGATACCCAGACGCGGAAAAAGTCGTCGAACAGCTCACTGAACAGCTACGGCTGCAGCAAGAACGAAACAGGTGTCGATTAGGGAGAAGCGTCTGCTGGAGTCTCCTCATAATACTCCAAATGTCTAGTTTTCAACAAAAAACTCCAAAGCCTCAGAAGATACTAGAAAGTATGGCCCATTCACAGAAGAAACTAACTGCAACTCTCCCCAGCAAACACGGATGTTATATTAGACAAAGACTTTAAATCGACTGAAAAATATTCTCAAAGAGCTAAAGAAAACTGGGACTAAGAGCTAAAGGAAACTCAGAGAAAACTGTCTGACTGACTAGAAAGTACCAAGAAGAGATGACAGGAGCACAGCAGGTAATGGCTGTGTGTTCGAGTCAGACCCAGATGGCCGGCCGCGGTGCCTACCCCAGCTCTGGCAGCGTGAGAAGCACGTCCCATGCACGCGTATGGACGCCCCAAATCCTGAGGGCTGGAGAGATGTAGGGAAGAGAACTGTGAGGTGACGGTGCCCTGCTGAGCAGAGCTTATTCTCTCTCTCTGTTTCTTTCTCTCTCAGGTGAGCACCCATGCTCTGGCAAAAAATAATAATAACAATAATAAAAATAGTGTTACAAGAGACCAACAAAAACATATTAGAAGATAGAACAATTATAAACATATTAATAAACCAGATACCTAAAATAGATAAAGCCAATTTTGATAGAATTGAAGGGAAAATAGACAGTTTTATAATGATAGTTGGAGAATTAATACTCAATTTCAGTAAGCGAGGACATCCAGACAGATCAAAAAGAAAATAAAGGATTTAAATAACATTACATTCCAACTAAACCTCATGTAAAACACTCCTCCCAATGACAGCAGAATATGCCTTCTCTGAATGCAGCTGTTACCAAAATTCCTATGGTCTTTCCAGCAGGCGGCGTAGAGCTTAACGGGGCTGGATCGCACCTGGCTAACTGTGGGTCGGAGTCCTGGACTGGTGACTTGAAGTGCACATGGAATGTTCTCCAGGGTAGACCATGTATTGGACCACAAAATAAGTTTTAATACAATTTTTAAAAATTGAATTAAGGGGCCAGCAGGTGACATGGTGATTAAAATGCTGGACTCCCACATGGCTGACCATGGTTTGAGTCCTGGACCTGGAGGCTTGTTTTCTCACTCTCCTTCCCTCTCTGTCTCTGGTCAAATTGAAGAATAATAATAATAAATTAATTAAATTAAATAAGTAATTGTTTTAAAAATTGAATGAATAATATTTTCTCACACCCCAGTGGGATGAAATGAGAAATAAAAGAAGGAAAACTGAAAAACTTTAAAACGTGTGGAAATTAAATAACATGCTCTTTGACAACAAATGGGTAACAGAATAAATCTCAAGGAAAATTAGAAAACACTCTGAAGCAAATGAAAATAAAAGCACAATATACCAAAATGTGGGATGCAGTAAAAGCAATACTCAGAGGAAAATTCATAGCTATAAATGTTCCTATGACTTAGAGGTTAAGGGAGCTGGGTCCCACATGGCCCACTGCAGCTTCAATCCCAGCCTCAAGTGGCCTGCATAACACAGCCAGGCCTGTGTGAGTACATGCTCAAAACCATGACGGGATGGAGAAATGGAGGAGAAGGGATCAAGGTGTGATCATGCCCCATGAGAGGTTGCTTTGTCCTCCCTTTCTCTCTCCTTTTTCTCCTTCTCTCCTTCTCCCTCTCTCGTGCTCTCTCTGGTGAGCACATGTGCCCTCTGGCATTAAGAACATTTTTTTAGAAAGAGTTTTTTTCAAAAAGATGGAAGAGAAGAACTAGCAAAAATGTTGAGAAAACAGCTCTTGTGCATTGCTGTTGGGATCGTAAGTCAGTACATCATGGAAAATGATATGAACATGTCTCAAAACACTAAAAACAGAACTGCCATGGAGCCGGGGATCCCACTTTGGGTATAAGGCCAAGGAACTGAAACCAGCATGTTAAAGGAAGATGACACACATGTTCACGGCAGTCTAGTCACAACAGCCAAGAGATGGAAGCGAGCCCAGTGCCCATCGGCGGGTGGGTGATCGAGAGAACGTGGCGCACACCCTGTCGTTCCTGTCACTCGTGACGTCAGCAAGCCTGGACAACACCGCACCAAGTGAGACTAGACAGAAACACAGACACACCGTGATCTCCCCATGTGGAGAATCCAAAAGTCAATTTCAAATGTCTCACCGTAAAATGATAGATAAGGAGCCAGCCGGTGGTGTGGTGGTTAGGGCACTGGACTTCCACATGCCTGACCACAGCTCAAGTCTCAGACGTGGTGGCTCGCTCTCCCTTCCTGGTAAGCACACACTCCCTATAGCAGAATTAAAAAAAGAAAAAATTAAATTAATATTTTTAAAAATGATAGGTAAGTAAAGTGGTTTATAGGTTGATTTAATCATCAAATGTATACATAAATCGAAATATCACACTGCTTACCATACATGTATACAAGTATGATTTGTCCATTAAAAATAATATTAATTTTGGGACCAGCAGTTAGCGTAATGGCTATGTTGCTGGACTCCCATGTAGTCGACCGCGGTTCCTGTCCTGGACCCGGTGGCTTAAACTCATGCCGGGTGCGTGTGCATGCATGTCCAAGATCCTGAGAGGAGAATGGAGGAGAAGGGATTGCGGCGTGGCCATCCCCCCTGGGGGGTGATTTCTCGCTTTCTATCTCTCCGTCTCTCTCTGTCTTTCTGGCGAGCGCACATGCCCTATAACAAAAACCTCTCCAAATAATAATATATTAATTTTTAAAAATTGGTCATAGTTCTATATACCAGCAATAATACAATTCAAAAAGGAAATTAAGAAACCAATTCCATTTACAAAAGCATGGAGAACTATAAAATATTTAGAAATAAATTTAACCAAGGAGGTAAAAAATGTGTACACTGAAAACTGCTAAACAATTCGGAGTGAAATTAAAGAGCCAGCCCACCGTGCCTGAGGAATCAGATCCCACATGGCCAACTGCAGTTCCAATCTCAGCCCTGGTGGCTTGAAAAACACACTAAGCAAATGTGTAAACATGCCCAAGTCCCGACAGGATGGCGAAGTGGAGGAGAGGGGCCGGTGGGGTGCTTTCTTTCTCATCTCTCTCTCTCTCTGTCTCTCCTTCTGGTGAGCACATATATGAAAGAAAGAAACGAAAGAAGACCTAAATAAATGAAAGACATTCTGCATTCAGGAATTTGGAAATGTAATACTGTTAAGATAAAAAAATTATCCAAAGTAATCTACAGCGAGGACGCGAAAACAGAGGCAGCGTGTGTCCAAAATCCTAAGAGCGCATGGAGGAGAGGCTGCAGAGTGGCCTCCCCTCTTTCTCTGTCTCTCTCTGTGGAGCACACTCACCCTATAGAAAACGCAAAAAAAATCCATTTTTCTTTTATCTTTTGTGTGTGTGTGAAGTGGAAAAGCCAATCCTTAAATTCATATAAAATTGCAGAGACCCAATTAGCCAAAATAACACTGAAAAAAAGAACAAAGTTGGAGGACTCACACTTCTCAGTTTGAAACCTTGATGCGAAGCTACACTAATCAAAGCAGTGTGGACTGGAGCCAAGGTCGACGGGAGGGATAGGACCCGCTCCGCTCCGGGGCGGCC
>NW_006159689.1:618687-625303 GCF_000334495.1 Tupaia belangeri chinensis | reverse complement strand
CTCCGGGGTCGTGGCCCGCGGCCGAGGGCGTGCGGAAGCCAGTCCCTCCCTCCCTCCCTCCGAGCACAGCGCCCTCCCGCCGCGGCGCCCCGGGACGCCCTGCTCCTCCGAGCTGCTCCACGGCTCGCCAGCTGGGTTTGCAGGGTTTTCAGACAGTCTGCGTGTTTTCCAGAGGCTTCAGGTTTTCCAGAGGTTTCAGGTCTTTTTTTAAATGTGAGATAAACAAGTCGTCGCCACGTGGAATTTACCGCTGGATGCCTGGACTGTGCGCCTCCGGGTTCGCGCCCCCCACAGCGCTGTTCCTGCTCTGTTTCCGCATTTGGCTTTCGTCTGCAGTTGAGTTTGGGTCCTTTTCCCCCAAAGTGACGTTGTCGGCCACTGCGTTAATGGGTCCACAGACCTTCTGTGCTGGGAATAATGAAAAAGATTCATCCATCCCAAAGCCTGCTTCGTGCGGTCTCGATTTTCATTCGGGCCGACAACCTGCGTGGTCCAGTGCTTTCCACAGTCGTTTTCAGAAATGCTGGGCCGTCGCTGCTCACAGCTGACACTGGGTCTCCGGGAACCCACCAGCTAAACGCCGCAGTTCAGAACTCTGCCCGCGACTCAGCGTTAGCAAAGGCGTGAGGCGAACGTGTCCCGGCCGCACTGTGGAACTGACTGGCGTGCACAGTGACCGGTCCCCTTTATCGACGTGTTTGCACAGAGCAGCTCCGGGCCGCATTGCCCTCCCGGGAACTGCGGGGAGCACGTGCGGGTTTCCTAAAGCAGTAACCCTTCCCAGGTGAGCCTCCCAGGCTGCGGTCAGCCGGCGCAGGAGGGCCGGGTTCAGGGCGGGGGCCGGGTTCAGGGCGGGGGCCGGCCCAGCGCCAAACACCTGCAGCTCAGCGGCGGCTAATGGTCAGGGCCCTCCCTCAGAGCCCACTCTTCTCCGAGCTATCCTGAACTGTTTGTCCCTGGAACACGCCTGAGAATTAAGTCACTAATGCTTGTCTTTTAGTCACCTAAAATCCAGATCCCAGACTCTGTGTAAAACACGGATGTCCCCGCCAGGGCAGAAGAGAGGTACAGGGAAAACCCCAACGGAGGCGAAGCCGGCGCAGGGCGGCATCTTCCTGTAGACTTCCGCTTTTTGTAAATGCTGTAACTGGTGCGTGTAAGGAGAAGGTGGTGGTGATGCCGATGGTGGTGCCGATCTGGTAAACAGTGCTGTCCCTTGAGGACATGGGGCCATGTCCAAATGGGCTCCGCTGAGCTGAGCAGGGACGTCGGTTCACAACTGACGCTGGCAGAGGAGTGAGCAAGGAGAACACTTCCTGCCCAGCGCATCTCATCCTAGACTGTGCAGTGTGACTCTGGAGCCAGCAGACACTGGACTCCCACATAGTCGACCGCATTTCAAGTCCCAGACCCAGCTTAGAACTCATGCCAGACACGTGTGTGTGCATGCCCAAAATCCCAAGAGGGGATGGAGAAGGGATTGTAGCATGGCCAACCCCCCAGGGGATGATTTCTTGCTTTCTGTCTCTCTGTCTCTGCCAGTGCATGCACCCTATAGAAAAACAAAAACAAAAATCTCAATTAAAAAAAGCAACCATAATGTTATAT
This sequence comes from Tupaia belangeri chinensis, assembly GCF_000334495.1. Taxonomy (NCBI): domain Eukaryota; kingdom Metazoa; phylum Chordata; class Mammalia; order Scandentia; family Tupaiidae; genus Tupaia; species Tupaia belangeri. Next base: position 623,695 of record NW_006159689.1, on the reverse strand, counting down.
TTTCCTTCGCATAGAGTTTATTATTATTATTTTGCCTTTTTTTTTTTTTTTTTTTTTTGCTGGGGAGGTTTCTATAGAGCAAGATAGACAGAGAGACAGAGGGAAAGTGGGAAATCGCTCCCCCACACACCCCGGTGAGATGGCCACGCTGCAGTCCCTTCTCCTCGGTTTTCCTCTTGGATCTTGGGCACGTGTGCACCTGGCATGTTTTCAGGATGCCGGATCTGAGACTTGAACCGTGCAGTTGGCCATCTGGAATCCAGCCTCCTTAGCTTCTATGCCATCTGCTGACCCTCTGGGTGGTTTCCTAAAAGGAAATATTTTAAATCCCACAGATGGACTGTTTAGGAAGCCCTATATAACAAGTTGGCCCAGATCTGCTGCCGTGTAAGGGACAAGACCCAGCCTAGCGCTCCACTGCCGCTGCCGTGTAAGGGACGAGACCCTGTCCAGCGCTCCGCTGCCGTGTAAGGGACGAGACCCTGTCCAGCGCTCCGCTGCCGTGTAAGGGACGAGACCCAGCCTAGTGCTCCACTGCCGTGTAAGGGGTGAGACCCTGTCCGGTGCACCGCTGCCGTGTAAGGGACGAGACCCTGTCCGGCGCTCCGCTGCCGTGTAAGGGGTGAGACCCTGTCCAGCGCTCCGCTGCCTGTGGGCTCTCAGCTAGTGTCAGCCTTGACTGCTCCGAGGAATAAGCACAAAGTCTGCTCAGGAGAAAACACCTCATATTTGAAAAGAATCATAAGATTTTGCTAATTTATGTGGGGAAAAATGTGGGGGATACAGTATACATCCTAAGAATGTCAGCTCTGGGTCAGCAGAGGCCTGATGGCTAAGGCGCTGGACTCCCACATGGCCTACTGAGGTGCGAGTCCTGGGCCTGGAGGCTTGCTTTCTCACTGCCTCCACCCCGTCTCTCTGGTGAGCACATATACCTTATAGCAAAATTTAAAATAATAATAATAAAACTAACTAAATAACTAAATAAAATTAAATAATTCTTAAAATAATAAAAACTTAAAAATTTTTAAAAGAATGTCAGGTCAAGGAGCACAGCACTGCGAACTTGGTGGTATGTATGTGAACGGAACATGCATACTCAAGCGGCTGAGCCCCTCTGCCACCTCGCTTGGTTAGCTGACTGAAACGGACCCAGTTGTAGCCTATAGTCAGGGACATTTCGAAGAAGTTTTGAAGTGAAAACTTCCTGCACTTATGAAAGAAAGCAACTCGAAGACTTGGCAAAGTAGGAATTTTGGAATGGACTTCAAATATGCAACCCACACACCCGCTCACCACCTGCTCCAAAGAGTCCAAGTCTTCCCTAGGGATGGTGACAGGCAGTCTCGTTAAAGAGCTCTTTGATGGCTATCCCTTTATTTATTTATTTTTTTAGAGGTCTTTGCCATAGGGTGTGTGTGCTCACTGGAGAGAGAGACAGAGATAGAGAGAGGGGAAGTGAGAAATCACTCTCCGGGGGGGATGGTGACAACACAATCCCTTCTCCCCATTCTCCTCCTGGGATCTTGGGCACACACGCGCACATGCCCGGTGTGATTTTCAAACCTCTGGGCCCAGGACGCGAACACATAGTTACGTGGGAGTCCAGCAACGTAACCACGACACCATGTGCTGACCCCACGTGGCTATTCCTTATAGGCCAAGTAAGATGCGGCTGCTTCTAGCCATCCCCACCCCTAATGTCAATGAGAATCAGGACTTGGAGTAAGAGCTGCCAGGTGACTGTGAGGAGGACAGTGGGTGACCGTGACGAGGACAGTGGTGACCGTGACGAGGACAGTGGTGACCGTGACGAGGACAGTGGGTGACCGTGACGAGGACAGTGGTGACCGTGACGAGGACACAGGTGACTGGCAAGCAGAATGCTTTGACCCGAGGCTCTTCACTGGTGGCTAATCGGTCCCTCAGAATAAAGCGGCAGGCTTAATCTGTGTGTCCAAATATTTGTATCTGCATTTGTTTTTGTTAGGAAAAGGCACGATCTAAGGGTCAGAAACAAGCATTCAAAGGTCAGCCCAGGCCTCTCCAGCCTCAGGCCTAAGCCAGTCCACAGACCTGGAACAGCCTGATCCATGTGGTCCCTTCGAGGAACAACCTGCTACGTGCTCCCACATACTCGCCGTGTCCTCAGCCTTCTCAGCCTCCGGAGAATCTGTGGCCGCTTACGAAAATAACCATGTATGGGGAAAGAAACGCCGAATCTTTAAGGAGTACGAGTGCTGTTCCCTGACCTCCGCGCGAGCCGCCCTGACCACCTCGGCGGTGTTTCAGAAGGCGGAGAGCTTCGGGGTGCAGATCTGAGTGGTTGGGAGTGGCCCTTGCTGTGCAGGGTCTTTCTGGAACTGGTCAACCTCCGCGCTGCCTCAGAGCTGGTAGGGGAGTGGGCTGAGCGTGCAGGAGCCTTCAGGAGAATTTGCACCGGTTCGGGCCAGCTGAGTCACCGTCGTCCTGAAGAGGGGGCTGGCTGGAGTGTCCGTGTCTCAGAGACGTCTGGCCTTGTGTTGCTGGGTAAGAACTTCCTGGGTACCCTTGTATTCAAGTTTCGTTGATGTAGGGGCCTTAGTTTTGAGTCTTGATAAACCACGCAAAGGCAGATGGTCTCAGTTCTCCCCAGGCACCGGCTCCACATTGGCACTAATTCCTTCTCACCTAAACCGCCATGTGGTGGTCTGAGAGGTATGTCCCCGGGCAGGCAGGCCGAAGTGAGACGCCAGGAGCTGAAAGAGGACTCAGGGTACGGGAGGCACAGAGGCCGCAAGCTTTATCTTCCAGCTGGCCAGCCCCCAGTGTAGCCCTTTCATTTCATATTTCATTTTATCGTATTTTTGGAGAGCTTTTTGCTATGACCGTGACGAGGACAGTGGTGACCGTGACGAGGACAGTGGTGACCGTGACGAGGACAGTGGTGACCGTGACGAGGACAGTGGTGACCGTGACGAGGACAGTGGTGACCGTGACGAGGACAGTGGTGACCGTGACGAGGACAGTGGTGACCGTGACGAGGACAGTGGTGACCGTGACGAGGACACAGGTGACTGGCAAGCAGAATGCTTTGACCCGAGGCTCTTCACTGGTGGCTAATCGGTCCCTCAGAATAAAGCGGCAGGCTTAATCTGTGTGTCCAAATATTTGTATCTGCATTTGTTTTTGTTAGGAAAAGGCACGATCTAAGGGTCAGAAACAAGCATTCAAAGGTCAGCCCAGGCCTCTCCAGCCTCAGGCCTAAGCCAGTCCACAGACCTGGAACAGCCTGATCCATGTGGTCCCTTCGAGGAACAACCTGCTACGTGCTCCCACATACTCGCCGTGTCCTCAGCCTTCTCAGCCTCCGGAGAATCTGTGGCCGCTTACGAAAATAACCATGTATGGGGAAAGAAACGCCGAATCTTTAAGGAGTACGAGTGCTGTTCCCTGACCTCCGCGCGAGCCGCCCTGACCACCTCGGCGGTGTTTCAGAAGGCGGAGAGCTTCGGGGTGCAGATCTGAGTGGTTGGGAGTGGCCCTTGCTGTGCAGGGTCTTTCTGGAACTGGTCAACCTCCGCGCTGCCTCAGAGCTGGTAGGGGAGTGGGCTGAGCGTGCAGGAGCCTTCAGGAGAATTTGCACCGGTTCGGGCCAGCTGAGTCACCGTCGTCCTGAAGAGGGGGCTGGCTGGAGTGTCCGTGTCTCAGAGACGTCTGGCCTTGTGTTGCTGGGTAAGAACTTCCTGGGTACCCTTGTATTCAAGTTTCGTTGATGTAGGGGCCTTAGTTTTGAGTCTTGATAAACCACGCAAAGGCAGATGGTCTCAGTTCTCCCCAGGCACCGGCTCCACATTGGCACTAATTCCTTCTCACCTAAACCGCCATGTGGTGGTCTGAGAGGTATGTCCCCGGGCAGGCAGGCCGAAGTGAGACGCCAGGAGCTGAAAGAGGACTCAGGGTACGGGAGGCACAGAGGCCGCAAGCTTTATCTTCCAGCTGGCCAGCCCCCAGTGTAGCCCTTTCATTTCATATTTCATTTTATCGTATTTTTGGAGAGCTTTTTGCTATAGGACACATGTGCTCGCCAAAGAGACAGAGAGCTAGAGAGTGAGAAATCGCCCCCCAGGGAGGATGGTCACGCTGCAATCTCTTCTCCTCCATTGTCCTCTCGGGATCTTGGGCATGCATACGCGCCCGGCATGAGTTTAAGCCACCGGGTCTGGGACTTGAACTGTGGTCAACCACAGTTGAGAGTCCAGTGACATAGCCATTACTCCAACGGCTGGTCCCAGCAGCCCTTTCATTTTCTACAACTCTAGGACAGAAGTGGCACCGTGCCACAGCCCTGGTCGTGGTTGCACGGGGTGGTGCACATGCAGCGTGGGCCTTGCCTAGCTTGCTTATCTTGTGAGGAGCCAGACTGACTCCATTTTCCCCACAGCGGTCCATCAGCCCAAGCAGGGACTTCTGGGACGTGATAAGTGGCATTTGGGCCCAAGTTCAAGTCAAAGTGGTCCACGGAGGTCTGCAGAGATGCCATGTGGTTATCTTCTAGACCTGTGGGTGTGGGATAAACTACAAAGCAACAGGTAGGAACCGTGTGGCAGCCCCTGAACTGCACAGCAAGTCCCACCCTGGCAGAGACACAAGTGGAGACGCAGGAACGTCTGTCCCCACCAGGACGGTGGGCCAGCCTCAGCTTTCATCCGGGGGAACACCAGCGTTGGCACCTCCATGAACAACACTGGCACAGCTTTTTCCATCTCTACGGAGAACAGTCTTGGGAGATGCCGGTGGGTTACGGAACGGCTAATCAGATGGCGACTCTCATCACTGTCCGTTTCAGACGTGGTCATCTTTGCTGGAACAAATCAACATAGACCCATGGAATTAACTAACTTGGGAAATTCTTTTTCCTCTGGGACAACTTCCAGGTTGCTCACAGCAGGGGCGTCTTTTCCAACCAGCAGTGCGCCTTCGCCCCCCCCCCCCCCCCCCGCGCGCCTTCTCTTCTGCGCTCGCTCCG
>NW_006159689.1:612915-617115 GCF_000334495.1 Tupaia belangeri chinensis | reverse complement strand
CTCCAGGACTTCTCTGCTTCTGCTCTGCAGTGCGGTCTGCAGATCTCTGTCGTCCTCACATTCAGTAGAGCGTCATGCTCTGGCCGGTCAGTGGTCTGTGCCCAGCGCAGCTAAGGGCACGGGAACAGGGTCCATGCAGGCACACCGACATGGCTCTGTCCCCTGCAATGACCCGGTTCCTGCTTGCGTGCTCAGGTATCCCTTGGCAGGAACGAATGCTGAGCCCCACGTGGCACATTCTCTGTTGGGGTCAGCGAGCCATCGAGTGGCAGGTTGGCTCTGCTGGGTCCCTCTCATCACGAATAGGACAGCGATTTGACTCATGGGCATAGACATCCATTCTGGACGTGGGTCTTCTCCCCCGCCTCTCGGGCACCTGATAAGGCGGCCAGCCACGTGCGCACGCACCACCCAGACTCTGCAACATTGCTCTGACCAGAACTAGTCTCAGGGCGGAGAGTGGTGACACTGGACTCCGACCCCAGGAGCCCCTGGTGTATATACGTTCCATCACACAGAAGCAGCCGGTCCCACTGTGACACCCACTGCAGTGCCGGCTCAGAGATAAGACTAAAAAGGCGGCCCTGTCTCATGGAATGCAGCGTGTACTTTGACTCAGGGGTCAATCTCCAATGTGCTTCCTCTCGTAGCCACACAACGAGTGTGTCAAAGGAAAGCACCCACAGCAGGGTCTCACACTGGTCCTCCCGCAGCCCCGGCCCCGGGTCACTGGCACACATGCATGCCTGGCATGCTCACGGGGACCTGGGGACCCACCCTGACCTTCGATCTTCCTGGTGGCTTCCAGCCTTACAGAGCATTGTCCGTGGCTGGGCCACTTGGGACTTCTCGCTCCAGTAAGCTCATCGTAAGTCAGAAGGCCGGTCTGTGAGAGAGCTGGGCTGGTCGGTGCAGACTTCACAGGGTACGGAGCACTGTCTCCGCGGGGCCCTCTGAGGCATCTAGCAGGGCTCCGTGTCCAACAGGAAAGACCATGGGAAAGCACAGCCACGCTGAGCACTCCGCCCTCCCTGGAATAAATATGCATTGCAGCACCACGCAGATTTCGAGTGTCTAGCTGAGGGCGAAGGGAAGTGAAGAAGAAAGTTACAAATACCAGTTATGGCTTCGTGATGAGTTGCACATGTGTGATTGTCTATGTACACGTGTGTAGCTAATTGGCCCATCAGCTCCACCTTCGCCATCTTAGACCCCAGTTGCTGGTGGCCACCTTCAGATTTGGTCAAGACCACAGACAAGCGAGGACGGGCACGGCCACGCAGGGTCCCCACAGCTGAAGGACACCGTGTGTGTGAGGAATATATATTTTAGGCCAAAGCAAAAGGTTGCTACACTTTAGCTATGTTCAAATAGGATATAGAATGGTGTATGGGGGGCCTAGCAGAAGCCATAATGGCTACGTCACTGGACTCTCACGTAGTTGACCGTGGTTCGAGTCCCAGACCCTGTAGCTTAAAGTTCACACCAGGTGCGTGTGCGTGCATGCCCAAAATCCCCAGAGGAGAATGGAGGAGAAGGGATTACGCATGGCCATCCTCCCTGGGGGTGAGTTCTTGCTTTCTGTCTCTCTGTCTCTGTCTCTCTGGTAAGCACACACACCCTCTAGCAAAAATCTCTCTAAAGGAATAAAGAATGGTGTATGTGGACGCTGAGCAGCCACTGGGTGGGCTGTGCCGGGTGGCTCCGAACCACAGGGCCATGTGATTTCTGTTGCCAGGCATTTTGCCACCAAGACTGGCCCTGGGACCTGCCAATAGGAGCCCTCGAAGGAGACCGTACACCAGGAGGAGGGAAAAGAATGGCCCCTCGCGCCTCTCGTTTTCCCACCACAATCACCCTTGCTGTTTTTTCATGGAAGTCGGTTCTGCTCTGCGGACTTTCTGCTCACACGTCCTGCAGGCAGAGGGTACTAGCTGCTTCCTTGGGGCCATCTTGGGCAGTCTGGGACCACAGAGGCACTTCGGCGTGGTCAGGGTCGCAGTGCCGTCCACCCCTTCTGCACCTCGGAGGTCTGGGCTCCCGCTTTTCAAGCTGCTCCTCTGGCCCTGGGCTCTGGGGCCTCCTCACAGGCTCAGGCAGGGCCGCTTTCTCGGAGGTGGGTCACACTCTTCAGCCGCCTGGGCTCTGGGAAGAGACTGCATGGCCCCTGCCCTCCCTGTCCTGCCCGGCCTGAGGACAGGCCTCACTGTGGGTTTTCCCGGCCCCTCAATCCCTGATGTCGGCGAGCAATTTCACATCGACTTTTTCTCTTAAAATAACTGACGCCTTTATTTCTGACAGGATTCTGACTGAGATTTATGTTTTCTGTGTTTCTTTCTGCTTCCGTCTTCATCCTCTAAGACCGCACACCTACCTCCGCAGAGCGCGGGGTGAAGTCCAGCTGCTGCAGCACGTGGCCCGCGATGGCGCTCTGAAGACGCACCCAGGCTACCCGCCGCCTTCGCTCGGTGACACTTCATCTAGCAGCTGCTGCCGATGGCCCAGAGCCTGGTACTAGTGACACACCAATAAACAAGACAGTGCCCCTTCAGGGAGACTGCTAAACAGGAGCCTTACAGAGCTTCTCATAGGACATGGAGGGAGGCTAAGAAACGTCCACAGAGAACTATAGAGACTCCATTTCTGTCATCCAGAATGTTAGTGTTTAAGATGTTCGTCTTCATTATATTAAATAATGGAGAAGGTATATGAGGGCCCGACGGCATCGTGGTGGTGAAGGCGGCTGAATCCCTCATGACCAACCGTGCTGTTCCAGTCCTGGACCCAGTGGCTGGGAAAACACACCGGGCACATGTGCACGTGGGCCCCAAATCCCAGAAACAGGGGAGAAGAGATTGTAGCATGACCATGCCCCAGGGGGTAGGGGGTGCTTTCCATTTTCCCTCTCTCTGTCTCTCAGGTGAGCACATGTGCCCTCTGGCAAATTGAGAAGAAAGAAGGAGGAGGAGTGGGACCAGCAGTTAACGTAATGGCTATGTCGCTGGACTCCCACGTAGTCGACCGCGGTTCGTGTCCCGGACCCGGTGGCTTAAACTCACACTGGGCTTGTGTGCATGCGTGCCCGAGATCCCAAGAGGAGAATGGAGGAGAAGGGATTGCGGCGTGACCAGCCCCCCTAGGGGGTGATTTCCTGCTCTCTGTCTCTCTGTCTGTCTCTGTCTGTCTGGCGAGCGCGCGCACCCTAAAGCAAAAACCTCTCCAAAAAAAAAAAAAGGAGGAGGAGTAAGAGAAGAAAAAGAAGTTGGTATGTAAGAAAACAGGAAAAGTGCTTAGGACTTAGTAAGTACTCAAAAAAATATATATTTTTTAAAAATTAAGAAGTACAATAAATTTAGTTCCGGGATGCCATAAACAATCAAAAATGACCATGGCAGCAAGGCATTGCCTCTTCATGCTTTTATGTGTGTTGTGATCCTTACAAAGTCCCTGAGGGGTTGGGCAGGTGTCCGGATTCTCATTTGCTGATGGAATTGCACACTCGCCAGGGAAAGCGACTTCCCAGCCTCACACAGCAGTAAAGGGAGCACTGGCCTCAGCGCTGGCTGCCAACCCTGCAACGGCCCAGCCCCTTCCTCACGGCCCCCATCACCTCCCGGTTCCTCAAGCTGTAAATGAGGGGGTTGAGCATAGGAGTAAGAACCGTGTAGAACACAGAGACCACCTTGTCATGGCTCGGGGCCCGGTACCGCTTAGGCCTCAGGTAGATGAACATGGCTGCACCGTAGAAGAGGGAGACCGCTGCCAGGTGGGAGGAGCAGGTGGCCAGAGCCTTCTTCCGAGCCCGAGCAGAGTGCATGCGGAGCACAGCCCCCAGGATGCGTGCATAGGAGGCCACGACAATGGAGAAGGGGAGGAGAAGCATGAAGACACAGCAAGCAAAGAGCAGGGTATCAAAGAGGGACGTGTCTGCACAGGCCAGCTTCAGTAGAGCTGGCACCTCGCAGAAGAAGTGGTCCACCTCCCCCGAGCCGCAGTAGGGGAAGGGCATTACCACCACCATCTGAATCAGCCCGTCGGTTATCCCGAAGGCCCAGGAGCTCCCAGCGATCTGGAGACAGACCCTCCGACTCATCAGGATGGGGTAGTGAAGGGGGTGGCTGATGGCCACGTAGCGGTCGTAAGCCATGAGTCCAAGCAAGAGCCCCTCAGATCCCACGAGAGAAACGAAGAAGCCGATCC
>NW_006159689.1:590766-596197 GCF_000334495.1 Tupaia belangeri chinensis | reverse complement strand
GGCTGAATCCCTCATGACCAACCGTGCTGTGCCAGTCCTGGACCCAGTGGCTGGGAAAACACACCGGGCACATGTGCACGTGGGCCCCAAATCCCAGAAACAGGGGAGAAGAGATTGTAGCATGACCATGCCCCAGGGGGTAGGGGGTGCTTTCCATTTTCCCTCTCTCTGTCTCTCAGGTGAGCACATGTGCCCTCTGGCAAATTGAGAAGAAAGAAGGAGGAGGAGTGGGACCAGCAGTTAACGTAATGGCTATGTCGCTGGACTCCCACGTAGTCGACCGCGGTTCGTGTCCCGGACCCGGTGGCTTAAACTCACACTGGGCTTGTGTGCATGCGTGCCCGAGATCCCAAGAGGAGAATGGAGGAGAAGGGATTGCGGCGTGACCAGCCCCCCTAGGGGGTGATTTCCTGCTCTCTGTCTCTCTGTCTGTCTCTGTCTGTCTGGCGAGCGCGCGCACCCTAAAGCAAAAACCTCTCCAAAAAAAAAAAAAGGAGGAGGAGTAAGAGAAGAAAAAGAAGTTGGTATGTAAGAAAACAGGAAAAGTGCTTAGGACTTAGTAAGTACTCAAAAAAATATATATTTTTTAAAAATTAAGAAGTACAATAAATTTAGTTCCGGGATGCCATAAACAATCAAAAATGACCATGGCAGCAAGGCATTGCCTCTTCATGCTTTTATGTGTGTTGTGATCCTTACAAAGTCCCTGAGGGGTTGGGCAGGTGTCCGGATTCTCATTTGCTGATGGAATTGCACACTCGCCAGGGAAAGCGACTTCCCAGCCTCACACAGCAGTAAAGGGAGCACTGGCCTCAGCGCTGGCTGCCAACCCTGCAACGGCCCAGCCCCTTCCTCACGGCCCCCATCACCTCCCGGTTCCTCAAGCTGTAAATGAGGGGGTTGAGCATAGGAGTAAGAACCGTGTAGAACACAGAGACCACCTTGTCATGGCTCGGGGCCCGGTACCGCTTAGGCCTCAGGTAGATGAACATGGCTGCACCGTAGAAGAGGGAGACCGCTGCCAGGTGGGAGGAGCAGGTGGCCAGAGCCTTCTTCCGAGCCCGAGCAGAGTGCATGCGGAGCACAGCCCCCAGGATGCGTGCATAGGAGGCCACGACAATGGAGAAGGGGAGGAGAAGCATGAAGACACAGCAAGCAAAGAGCAGGGTATCAAAGAGGGACGTGTCTGCACAGGCCAGCTTCAGTAGAGCTGGCACCTCGCAGAAGAAGTGGTCCACCTCCCTCGAGCCGCAGTAGGGGAAGGTCATTACCACCACCATCTGAATCAGCCCGTCGGTTATCCCGAAGGCCCAGGAGCTCCCAGCGATCTGGAGACAGACCCTCCGACTCATCAGGATGGGGTAGTGAAGGGGGTGGCTGATGGCCACGTAGCGGTCGTAAGCCATGAGTCCAAGCAAGAGCCCCTCAGATCCCACGAGAGAAACGAAGAAGCCGATCTGGATGCCACAACCCACAAAGGAGATGGACTTCCTGCCGGACAGGAAGTTGACCGCCATCTTCGGCACGATGTCACAGACCAGGATGAGGTCCATGAGGGAGAGCTGACTGAGGAAGAAGTACATGGGTGTGTGCAGCTGGGGGGCCACGTAGATGAGGAAGACGAGGAGGACGTTCCCACACAGGGCCACTGTGAAGACCACCATCACCGCGGAGAAGAGCACGAGGTCGGCTGGACTGTAGGAGAAGATGCCCAGGAGGACAAAGCCGCCTTCGGATGACTGGTTCAGCCACGTCTCCATGGCCCGGTCGTTCACTCCCCTGAGAACACAAACCAAGAAATCCTGAGATTGAGTGACATTTCTCTTTTGGTCTCTGAATCTTCCTCTTTAGTCAGCTGTACCTCCTGTAATTCGTCGAGCGCAGTTGCACAGTCTGGAACCTACAGGAGAGCGCGCTCCCACATTCGCAGTACATCACACGGGCCTGTAGCTCAGAGCTCAGCCCACGTACCTGGACTGCTGTGTGTCCATACCAAGAGTAGAAATGCGGTTCGCTCTGGGACCAGAAGTTGGCGCAATGGCTATGTTGCTGAATTCCCATGTGGTCAACTGCAGTTCAAGTCCCAGACCTGGTGGCTTAAACTCACCCTGGGCGTGTGCATGCGTGCCCAAGATCCTGAGAGGAGAATGAAGGAGAAGGGACTGCGGCATGGCCATCCCCCCTGGGGGGTGATTTCTCACTTTCTATCTCTCTGTCTCTCTGGTGAGTGCACGCGCCCTATAGTAAAAACCTCTCCAAAAAAAGAAAGAAATGCAGTTCATTTATGCCACAGGACTAAGGACATTTCTTCAGCAGGCAACGTCTTGGCTTTGACACGTGACACTGATTCACCCTTGCCGGGGTCACATGGACTTGGCGCGTCACTCTCACAGAGCTCGGACCATTTTGCCCCAAGATCCTTCACATGAGTTGCAGTAAGGGAAAGTAATAGAGTTGAGATGTTTGTTAGCTTTAATTTTGTTCAGGTCAAAAATCTTGGAAGGTCTATTTTTTTTTCATTCCTCTATTTCAATTCCTCTATTTCTTTCATTCCCTAGATTCAAACCGTAAGAAAAATCTCTTGGAGAAAAGCTGAAAACTTTTCCACTAAAAACTGGTACAAGACAAGGCTGCTGGGACCAGCAGTTGGCGTAATGGCTATGTCGCTGGACTCCCATGTAGTCGACCACACTTAGAATCCTGGACCTGGTGGCTTAAACTCACGCTGGGCACGCGTGTGTGCGTGCGTGCCCAAGATCCCGAGAGGAGAATGGAGGAGAAGGGATTGCGGCATGGCCATCCCCCTGGGGGGTGATTTCTTGCTTTCTATCTCTCTGTCTCTCCCTGTCTTTCTGGCAAGAGCAAAAACCTCTCAAAAAAAAATAATAAAATAAAAAAAGACAAGACTGCCTACTTTTTCTCTTTTCTTTCTTTTTTTCTTTTTTTTTTTTTTCGGGGGGAGAGGTTTTTGCTTTCTTTCTTTTTTTTAAAGGGCGATTTTTGCTATAGGGCACGTGCACTTGCCAGAGAGACAGAGAGAGATAAAGAGACAAAAAGAGAGAAATCACCCCCCATGGGGGATGGCCAGTCCCTTCTCCTCCATTCTCCTCTTGGGATCTTGGGCACACACACACATGTCCTCGTGCCCTCGACATGAGATTTAAGCTGACAGGTCTGGGACTCGAACCGCTGTCAACTACACTGGAGTCTGCTTGTCCCAAGGCTGCCCACTGTCTCCACTTCTTTTCAATATAGTACTGGAAGTCCTAGTCAATGCAATCAGAAAAGAGAATTACAAGGCTTTCAAATAGGGGAATCAGAGTTGAAAATGTCTTCATTTGCAGATGACTTGACGGTATATATAGAAGACTCAGGTGTCCATGAAAAATCTTTTTGAAGTAATAAATGAATACAGTAAAGTGGCAGAATACAAAATCAACATTCAAAAAACTATAGCATTTTTATTTACCAATAACAAGCTGATAAAGTAGAACTGAAGAAAGGAACCCTTTTACCATAGCCACAAAATGTATAAGATACCTAGGGATAAACCTAACCAAGAAAGTCTAAGACTTTTACAAGGAAAATTATGAAAATCTTTTTTAAAAAATATTGAAAAAGACACAAAAAGTGGAAGGACATCCATGTTCCTGGATTGGAAGAATATAATCAAAATGGCAATTCTACCTAAATTAATCTACATATTTAACACAATTCCAATCAAATTACCAGAGACCTTCTTCACAGATCTAGAAAAGACAATCATACAATTTTCCTGCAGTCATAAGAGACCCTGTATTGCCAAAGTGATCTTGCACAAGAAGAGTGGAGTGGGCGGCATCTCACTCCCCAACCAAAAAAAAAACTACAAAGCTGTGGTAATCCAAACAGCATAGTATTGGCACAGAAACAGACAGACCAATGGAACAGAACAGAGACTCTAGAAATAAGCCCCCAAACATACAGTCAACTGATTTTTGACAAAGAATATCAATCAATTCAGTGGGAAAAGGAAAACCTCTTTGGCAAATGGTGGTGGTGAACAGCCAAAAAGCATATGAAAAAAACCTTGACATCCCTCATTATAAGGGAGATGAAGATCAAAACCACAATGAGATACCTGCTAACCCCTATTAGAATGCTGAAGATTAAAAATACAAAAATTGGTAAGTGTTAGCTGGGTTGTAGTGAAGGGAACTCTCCTACACTGTCGGTGGGAATGTAAATTAGTCCAACCAGTGTGGAAAACTATATGGAGGTTCCTCAAAGACCTACAAATAGGACTCCCATATGATCCAGCAATCCCATTCCTGAATATCTCCCCAAAGGACAGGGGAATGCTCAGTTGGAAAAGTGCTTGCATATTGCTTCAGAAGAGAATTCCTCATGGCTCCTGCTAACTAGTCATTGCAGGGGACAGGAAAAATGAAGATTTTCTACCGATAATTCAACCTCCAGTAAACAAAGCTAGCGTGGTAGGGAGCCCCTCTGGCCTTCTATCTGTCTCTGTGCCTCTGTCTTTGTCTCTCTCTGCTTCTGTCCTCTCATTTTTTTGTAATTTTTCTTTTTTACGTTTTTTTAAAGGTAAAGTTTTTCTCTTGCTCCCAGCTCCACCTTTTGTTTTGTTAATAATCCCCTCTGGTCCTTCTGCCCAGGCAGGAGAGTTGAAGCCTTCAGAAGAGGATTCCTCATGGCTCCTGTTAACTAGTCATTTTGTGCGCCACGCAGTTTTCTATTTTTGGGGTTTTAAAATCTTTTTTGTTTTTTTTTATTTTTTTAAGAAAAACAATAATTACAATTTTTTTGTCTTTTTTTTCCCTCTTTGTCATTGTTTCTCTCTCTTTTTTTCTTTCTTTCTTTTTTTTCTCTCCACTCTTCAATTCCATTCAATGTGTTTCTAGATGGATTTAAGGGCACTGTAGCTAAACATTGAAATACTATCAGGGTTAACATATTCCTTAACATCTACTGAATCTGCTGCACCAGCAATCACAACAGAACGGCAAAGAGATTCCAGATCACCTCTTTCTGCTTGCTCCTGAACACTCAGATTGAACTTCAAGAATTCGAAAGAAAAACACCATCCATCAGATGACAAGAAATCACCAGAGGACCACAAGAAATATGGGAAAGCAAGAAAATACCTCTCCTCCAAGGGAAAAGAATAACTCCTCTTCATCCACAAGCAGTTCAATGCAAATCATGGAAATGTCTGATAAAGAATTTAGAACATTCATAATGGCGAAGCTAACTGAGATGGAAGAGAAGAGAGACAATGAACTGCTAAAGAGAAAGGAGAAAAAAGTTGATGAGTTCCAGGAGGTGAGGAAATTCATGCAAGATCTAAAAGAGGAATTACACGCTTTACAAAAGAGTCAAACAGAACTGTTAGAAATGAAGTCTATAATACAGGAAGTAAAAATCTCCCTTG
>NW_006159689.1:586589-590178 GCF_000334495.1 Tupaia belangeri chinensis | reverse complement strand
GTTTTCTTAATAGTACCATGTGAACTTACCATTGAAAGTAGTTAGATTATTTAAGAAATTGTGTGATCAATACAATGTGGGTGGAAAAGGATTAGAAGACAATTGTAGACACCAGAGACAGTGGGAGAAAAGGGTGGGAAAGGACAGAGGGCCAGAAAGAGGGGTAGAAAATTTTGGATAATAATATGCATGATTAAGTCACTATGCAGTACAGTCTAGATGGGAAATCACATTTTGTATGCTATGATGATGCTTAACGAAAGAATGTAAATTAAGTTACAAAAAAAAAGAAAAGTTTCAGAAAAAAAAAAAAAAAACCCATTTGATGACCACAGTTAAGATATATAGCCCCAGCTAGGTGATACTTTATAGGATGCCTAAAGTTAGACTTGTGTTCATGGAAATGTGTATATCAGCTATGTTTGCTATGAAAATATTTAGATTAATTAATATCTTTAGTAATTCAATAAAATGGGGGGAAAACAGTATAGAAAGTAAACATAGATACCAGAGACAGTGTGGGAAGAGAGTGGGAGATGGCTGAGGGTAAGAGATAGGGAATCAAGGATGGGGGGAAAAGCAAAACATACAGGAAACAAGAAATGGAAAATTATTTGTTGACAATAACATGTTTGTTGATGTGCTTGATTGAGACAATATACAGTGTACTCTGGATGGAAAATTTCATTGTGTATGCTGTAATGATGTACAGTGAATGAACGTAAACAAATAAATTTAAATTTAAAAAATTAAATTTAAAAAAATTTAAAAAAAAGAAAAGTGCTTGCATATCAATGTTTATTGCAGCATTATTCACGATTGCTAAGACATGGAATCAACCCAAATGTCCACGAACAGTTGAAAGGATTGAAAAAGTATATATATACTCTAAGAAATAATATTCAACCTTAAAAAACTAGACCCTGGCATTTGATAGAAAGTGGTCGAATACGGAAGATTTACTGCTGAGCAAGTCAGGCTATGAAAGAAAGACACTGTATGTCTCCACTCAGTATATAAGGACCATCCACACTCTGAATACCCAGTACAGACTGAAATATCGGAGGACATGAAAGCTTTGAAAATAGTTATGGACACTGGAGACAGTGAGAAAGGAGGGTGGGAGAAGGAAGAGCAGAGGGTAGGAAATCAGGAGGGGAATAGAGAGGCAAGACATTTTCGGGACACAGTAATGGTTTATCACCTGTTGATGGTAGCGTGTACAGTATGCTACACTGGACTGGAGTGAGGTGTATTTCTTGTTGGGTAAATTTTCTTTGCAAGTCAAATGATGTATAGTAAATGAATATATAAATAATAATAATTTAAAAAAAGGAAAGTCTCCTGGCTCTACATAGACTTTCTTAGACTCTACTTAGAGTGTACCACTGCTCCCACGACCACCCTGGTCCCAGCCGCCATCCCTTCCAGATGGGCGATCATGGCCTCCTACCTGGGCTCCGGCTTTTACCCTTGAAACTCTGGGGTCATAGCGCTTGCGGTGACTCTGCTAAAGCGTAAATCACAGGCTATGACTCTCCTGGTGCAGACATGCCGGCGACACATCAGATAAAGCCGAGACGCTGGCAGTGACGCCCCTCACACCAGCGCCTCTGCCCTGGTCTCCTGCCACGGCTTTGCTCACTGTGCTTCCTGGAATCCCCTTGGACAGAATCTCCTTGGACCCCTTAACCGTGACTGCCTCTCCCCGGACTTCTGCTCCTCACCTGCTTTGCATTTTCATCAAATGCCAGCCTTCGCAGAGGTGCTCTGTGAAAGCCGTGTCTGAAAAGTCAGCGTCTGGCACTGTCAAGGCCCTGCCCTGTGCTAGTTCTCTCCACAGCACGAGCGCAGCTGGGCACGCACACGCTCAGTTCTGTGCTTCTGCTCTCCACATAATCCCACGACAACACCAGCCCTCGGATGGGCCTGGCTCACAGCGTGGCCTCAGCACGTGCCGACTGGGTGAAATGGCACGCGGCCGCAGTCGCCACTCTCCGTGGGCAGGAGGGCTCCCAGGAATTTACAAAGACTGAACGGGTGGCGCCGCACTCGGAGACGTCTGCACCAGCCTGTTTATTCCGCCCCACCTCACAGCGAGGACAAAAGGAAGGGATTCCAGGGACCCAGCCCCTCTGTAAAGACCAGGGGTAATTCCCTAAACCAGGGTGGGCCTGCCAGATCTGTGACCAAGGCTTGAACCGTGTTCCCACGGAAGGGAGCATATCTTAACTCGCCCTCCGGATGGACCCGGGTGTCCTTCCCACCAGCTGCCGGGTGTGGTGCTGGGGCCTTCGAGTACCATCTTAGCCATATCAACCCCGGGGCTCCACCAGCTGGCAGCGGCCCGTCTGCCCGAGCACAGAGACCCTCCTCGGTACTGTTCGCCCAGCCCTCCTGCCGCACAGAGGCACCAGCCTGCAGACACCATCGAGGACTGCATTCCCCACACCCTTGACCCCGCTCCCTTACACTGTCCCCTGGGGTCGACTCATGACATCTCTCTCCATCCTGGATGGACCCTTAAACTTATATTCTTTTTTTTTTTCTTTTAAGTTTCTGTATTTATTGCACAAGAGAAAAGACAAGCCTTAACAGAGACTCACACTGCACCCCCTCCCCCAGGCTTCCCAGCCAGCCCGGATGATGGGCAGGCCTGCCTGGGTATACAGGTCAGCTCGGGGACCACACCATGGGCATCCACAGGGACATCACATCTCCCGAGCAGCTCCTCGCTGCTGTGCCACTGAGCCAGCCCTGGACTCACACTCCTCTTCCCAACGTGTGTTCAAACCTCCCCTGAGACGCCATGGACTTGTCTACCAGAGTAGCCAAACACAGGTCTCGGTCTCCCCCGGAGAAACACCTGTGCTCACCCCGATCTGGCCCGGTCTGCGGGAATCCAGCCTGTCGCCCAGGTGACCACTCGCGTGACCCTCCACGTCTCCTCTCTCCTACAAACATCCCAGCCCCGGAAACCTCTGCTGGCTCTCCTTCCAGACCATACCCACCCTGCCAGGCCACTTCCGCCTGTTGTCACTGGTCCCTCAATGACGGCAGTGTCCCTGCTGGGCTGGCCTCCCAGAGCCACCCTCGCACCCCATCTCTACTTCAGTGACACTGGAGTGAACCCGTAGCCATAAAAATAGAACCACAGTGCTTTGGCCAGTTGGCCCGCCACCTCCGCTCAGACCCCTTTCTCTGCTCTCCTGGAGTCCTCGCTCCGGTCTGGCGGCCTCTGTGCTGTCCCCTCCACACAGGGCAGTGCCAGCCACCGGGGCATTGGCACCTGCTCTTACCCCGCACAGAGGGCTCCCCGCACCTGCTCTCTGCCCTCGTCCTCCCTGCTCCCTCCTGAGGCCTTCCCTCCCCAGGCAGAGGGGGTCCAGGCTCCCTGCCCCACCACAGGCCAAGGCCTCAGACTGCACCTCCTCCAGGGCGTGCTGGGTCTCTGCCTTCCCGACTACAGCCTAATTCTCCTGATGCCCCTCTGGGTCAGGGGTGACCCCTGGGCCCTGGCACAGCGTCTGGCATCAATTCTGTCCTCAGCAAATGTCTGTTAACTGAGTAATAAAACAACTAGGAATTT
>NW_006159689.1:585727-586458 GCF_000334495.1 Tupaia belangeri chinensis | reverse complement strand
CCTTGCCCCCCGTCTTCCCGCTGAGCCCCCTAGATCTGACAGGAGAGAGGACAGGAAAGGGAGAAGAAGGATGTCAGGGACCAGGACTGGAAGAAAGAAGAGACCTCGCAGCCCGTGTCCTCCCCGTCAGGATTTAAAAAGCAAAAACAAAAACAAACAAAAAACCCTGAAAGAGGTACTCAATAGGAAGAAAATTCTGATAAACAAATAAAAATGGATAAATAAACTAACCAGAAACAGGACCTGCCGTAGGAGGTGATGAGAAAGACCTCACTCACATTCCAGGGGGTCCCTGAAAACAGTCCCCCGGGAGCCTGCTAGGAGCTCCCGGCACTTCCTGCACTTCCTGAGTCGGAGGGACAGCCCCTCGTTGGCTCAGCCTCCTTCCTTGGCCTGGCCTCCACCAGCCTCCCAGCCAAGCCCTGCTGCCTGACTCCGCTCAGCCCTGGAGCTCACTGCACCTCCTCTCAGCAGAAGGGAGCTGGGGAAGAGGGACGCAGTGGGGGGGGGCAGTGGAGAGGGTCAGAGCCAGCAGCAGTGCAGCCCCCCTGTCGGCAGCCCCCCTTCCCCTGTCACTGCCCAGGCGGGTCCTTAGCCTGAGCCAGGAAGGTGAGCCGAAGCCTCCCCTCGGAGCCCTGGCTCCAGCCTGAGCTGCAGCTCCCAAGCTTACAATAAAAGGGACCTGGAGAGAGGGACCCTGGGGACAGCGCCTGGAGCAGGGCACAGTCCGG